>NW_027637034.1:4477455-5079955 GCF_951216825.1 Electrona antarctica
TCTTATAGCTCTGCATCTCAAACAACCCAACTTATAGAATTCTGTCAGTAAACAAAGGGTCTGCTCTCTGCTGGTTATTGTGTTAGATTACTAATCATAGGCTATAGTATATAATTATTATATACTGTATACCATAAAGGTCAATTTGAGGTTTTGAGTATAGAGGGTTTAAGAGATTAAAATGTAATAGCCTATCGTTCATCAATTAATGTTACTAACATAAATAGAAAATAAACAAATAAACAAAACATGAATTTACAGGTCACACTGGCAGTGCTGTCAAACAAGTCTATATGTCTAGTTTAATCTGCAACACAGTTTTATAATATAATAGCCTATGTATAGTGGGGGGGTCCCTGCTTGATCTCTCTCTCACTCTCAGCTAAGGGGTCCTTGGCTTGACCTGAAAAACATGGAAGACCCTGGCCTGCATGTATTATTAACGTTTTAAATACATAGCAGATGCAGATCTACAAGCTCACAACGCGTCGCATCCACGCCACGCTGTGAGCTTGTGGATCTGCAATTGTAGGCGTGCGACACCGTCGTGCTGCAAGAATATAAATGAGGCTTCTACAGTGGAAAGTTGTGAAACGGTTGCGAATCCCTTGACTCCTTCAAAACCGCTCTCAAAGGGCACCTACGGATGGCTGCAATTCGAAACTGGCCCCCGCAAAATCTGAATCCCCCCCACCGCCCCCCCCCCCCCCTTTTCCCTCACTGTATATGTTTCTTTTCCCTTTTTACCTCCATTATGATGAATTCCTGTTCTGTTCTTTGTCTATATAGAAGTGTCTATTTGTACGTCTCTAAATGTTTTGATGAATTGAACATGGTGGACCCTATTGTAAACAAGTGTAATGCTTAATTGGGTCGTCCACTCACAGTTAACAGCCTTTGTATTGAGTTTGTGCTTGAAATGTACTGTAATTCTGCAAACTGTTAATAAATATTTCAATCAATCAATCAATCAAGGTTGAAAACGACTTTAAACACAAGCAGTACACCCGACTGTGGCGTTGTTGTTGTTGTTGTGCAGACTTTCTTTAATTACAAATTGATGATCGCGACGCAGATTCGCATTTGCGTCGGAGAATCAGCAAGAACAGCTGTGGATCATTACCAGCGCGCAGCGCTACAGTGAAAAGTCAACAACTGATCAACAGACAAAGCTTGGACAGCGATTTTACGAAGCTAAACCTGGTGCTTCTCTTGTTTAACCCGTGGGGCTCACTTGTTAGTCGCGGGTGCTCTTTAGTCTGTTTGTTGTCTCAACGTGTCTACTCTGCACCGTCGTACGGCAGCTTCTGTTCACTGACTGTGTGTGCGCTGCAGCGTGCAGACCTTTTTTTTCTTCCTTTTCTGATGGTGCGTTCAACACGCCTCGGAAACACAGAATAGAGTGAAATACAACATGAAAAAAACGGTTCAAGTTGTGCAACCATGGATTTTACCGATGCAAGCACTCCGCGAACGATGCATCGAGATTTCACCCGTCAATTGTATCCGATACACAGTGAATGAACCGATGCACTCGCATCGCGCACGTCTGTATCGATGTATCGATACGTATCAATTATTTTCCACATGCCTAATTTGTATGCAAGGTGAACCTCATCCACGACAATACATGCCTCTCCACTGTTTCTTCATCACCCATTGTAAAGGTTGTAAAGTTAGCTTAAGTTGTGGCAAATCTGGGAAAAAAATGCTTACTAGGCTACTAGCTTTCTTCACAGATGTGTTCATAAACATGTCTACTATCACAGAAAAATTTGTTCCAACCCAACTCCCTTGGGAAACTTTGGGACAGCTGCTGAAAGTTGGGGTACCATTATCAACCAATATAAGGCAATTTCATTATACTTTAAGTAGCATGTGACATGTCAAACTAGGGGGTTTTCATGATGCTGAATCCATTCCAAGCATTAGTTTTAATATCATATAATTTAAATATAATTTGTGCATGGCCACTGAGGATTTCAGCGTCGTCGTGGACTCCGAGTTGAAAGGCAGTAAGTCCCATACTGGTAGCTTCGCTAATCTGGTCTTTCATCAGAGCGAGCAACGGAGAGACAACAACAACCAGTGGGTTTTCACTGAGTCCTAACTTTTTGGCGACGAGTGGAGCTAGTTGATAAATCAGGCATTTTCCAAAACCAGTCGGTAAAAGACAAAAACAATCCCGCTTCCCAAAAGCCTTAAGGGCAACTGATTGTTCATCTTTTAGAAAATAAATATGTTCCAACTCATTCACTACTGTTGTTATGGCGGCGTCCATCTTTGCTCGACTCTGCTGCTCTCTGGGCTCTTGCAAAGTACATCAGAGGCTCAGAGCCCGCCTCATATTGCATACTGGACTCTGGTTGGCCGAAGCCTTTTCAGGCTCGGCAGAGTCCTCCCAGAATTAAAAACCACCAGACTAAATCTGCCTCGGGGCATATGCATATGCAATAGGGGCGGGTGAAGTGTGGCTGCGCCAGGCTACAGTTGGGGCCCACCTAGGGCCTAGGTAGAACCCACTTAAAGCCCACATGGGCAACCCAAGTGTGAACCATCTGGTGCCCGCTGACATTTCCATATGGGTTGCACATAGTTAGCCCACCTGGCTCCCATATAGGTAGCCCACCTCTGAACCATATGGGACCCACATAGGCGTGCTGGCTGAGATCGGTCTCAAACGGTTATCTGAATAGAGAATTCTGCCAGCTGTGAGAGTTTGTCCATGTACCTGTGCATGTTTAGCTCCATTAGCTCCTTTTTTGTGCAGTTACAGACATCAACGTGGGGAAATTAATCGGGACGTTTTGTGACAGTTGCTTCTGCCACTTAATTTCGTTTGAAAGGCAGCAATGCTGCGTTTGCATGTTGTCTGTTATATCCACCAAAAATGCCAGATCATGAACCCAGTCTGGGTCATCCAACTGTACAAGTGGTTTCCCTTTAGCCTTCATGAATTGTCCGATTTCTGTATGTAACAGAAAAAAAACGTCTCCATTTTTTTTGGTCAATAATGAAACTGGCCTTCACAACGTCGTCATGAGCAACGCAATTTTTGCCGAAGAGAGACTGCTGCTTTTACAATAATTTCACGACAACACCTGTCTGCTGCTTCTTTTTTTTCTTTTTTTCAATCATTGACTGCGCTACGCTCAAACATTAACACATTTTGTAATGATGCTATATATTACCGTATATAGCATCAGCATCAACTGAACCCCTTTAACCCTATATCGGCTATTCAAAAAGAGGCGATCTACAACTTAGCTCACAAAGCATTGCTTTGTGACAAGGCTTGTAGATTTTTGTAACATTTAAACAACACAAATCTTGAAGTTCCAAACACATCTTTACACATGGAGATCCTCTGCACAAATTCATGTTAATGTGTGATCCATGACATGAACAAGTTTGATAACCGCTGCTTTACATTAACAATAATCTTCTTCTCCGGGGCACAATCTCCCCGGCGGCTCTCTCCTCCTCCGCCACGCGAACTCTCTCCTGCTCCTCCTCCCTCATTCTCCTCAATCTCCTGGCCACAAGCACCCTCTCCCTCTTTCTCCTCGCCACCAACAACGCCAGGACAAGAGCCCTCTTTCTCCAGCTCAATACCATTTTGTGTCACCACGCACCAACAAAAAATGGCTACCAGCACAACTCCACAAACAAACTACACGCAGAGAAACGTGGGTCTGTTGTTTTCCGCATTCCGCTCTAGCGCACCGCCCACTTCCCGCAAAGCCTTGTGGGAAATGGATGCATCTAGGGAGGGAAGGCCATTACACTCACAACATTGTTTACATCTAGCATGCATCAATGTTGTATGCTAGATGTAAAGGTGTGAGGCCATAGGCCTGACTTACACGTGCACAACAGATTGATGTATAGCTGATGCATGAGACTTGTTTACTGATGCAAGCTCGCAATTAATTTCCAATGGGAGTCACATGGTTTGACACAACATTTGTGTTGTATGAGGGGGTGGGGGGCAGTCGAAACACAGCTGGAAGCCGTACAACAGAAATGTTGTGTCAAACCATGTGACTTCCATTGGAAATGCATTGCGAGCTTGCATCAGTAAACGAGTCTCATGCATCTAGCATCCAACAATGTTATATGCTAGATGTAAAGGTGTGAGTCAGGCCTTAGGCTTCACTCACACCTTTCGATCTAGCATACAACATTGATGCATGCTAGATGTAAAGAAAGGGTTTGTTTACATCTTGCCCCAATGCATTTCATGGAAGTCACATTTTTTGTTGTATGGCTTTCGGCTGTGTTTCGACTGCCATCTGAAACGCCATCCACATGTGCCATGGTGTCCTCCTTTGGTATATATATTTTTTTGTTTATCTTTTTTTCCACTTGCTGACTTGCTGACTGGCTGCTAAACCCCAATTGTGTTATAGGGGTTTATTGCGACCGAAGGTCTCAGTTAACTATGAAACCTTGTGTTTTTGTCACGTCATGTCACTCACAATCCCCGTCACTCACAATTGTCACTCAATATGTCACTCACAATCCCCATATACGGGACTGTCCCCATATATGGTCACGCATTGTGATATCACGTCTGGTCACGTCTCCAAGATATGCTAAATATGGACATGAACCCTGATTGTGATATCACGTTTAGTCAAGTCTCCACCTGGCTCGCTGATATCTTTACACCTGGGAAAAACTGGAAATTGGATCAAATCGTAATCTCAGCAATGCAGATGGCTTCTTGCTTAGAGTGGGTGACAATGTTATCACACGAAAAGATGAAATTACCTACCTAGGTTCCATCCTGGAGGCAAATCTTTCCGGTGATAAAATGGCCACCAACGTAATCAAAAAAGTCAACCAAAGGACAAGATTCCTATACAGGATCTCCTCACTGGTCGACAAAAACACCTTCTTCTGTGTTTATTCGGCTTAGGGTTGACGGCAGCATCAGCATCTTGCAATGGGTCTGGTCCACAAGATTTGATACACCACCAAGATACCCATGTACCTGTCTAAATACTTCCTTAATGTTAACGAAGTCCACACCCACAACACAGACACACACGCCTATTGAGGCGCTAAAAAAAAACATTAGAGAAGTTATTCACTGCCAGGTATTTAATTAGGTAGGTATTGAATTAATTATTCCGTCACCGTGACGCCATGTGTTTTTCAGTGAAGACTCTTAATTTTGAAGGCCAACGTGACCTCTCTGTAATTGACCTATAGCTAAGCCCCACCCCAAACTGTTATGGTCCAATCACAGCTAAGCATAACATGAGTTGGACAAACCTCTCCACCAATAGTTTTCCTATATGATAAAACATTGTTTTAAAAAAGACATGTCACACACATATTTTTGAGTGGTGCAAACCACTCCAACAACCAGCTTTGTTTGTACCCGTGTATGTGTGTACCTGTACGTGGGGCCCAAAAGAATGAGCATGGTTACTATGGTCACTGACATTACGTCAGACCACAGCTGATCAGGCTATATAAGACCTTGCACCACTCAGTTCACACGGGTGTGATTTTTCCAGTGCATATGGCAGGCCTTGTTGACAGATTTGGAAGAGATTTTGAACCAGTATTTAATGTGTAAAATCCATGATATTTACATTGGAATGAATGAGCCCGGCTGGAAAGTGTCCAAGTGGGGCGAAGGGAACATTCGCCTACCAAGGGGGGGAAGGGGGAAAAATGGAAGGGGAGAAGGGGGAAGAAGAAAAAAAGAGGAGAAAGGGAGAAAGAAGAAAAAAACTAATGTGGAAAGGATGAAAAACGCAAAAGGCCCAGTGGTTCATCCAAGGTCTTTATAGTATACACGATAGATTCATTCAAAATTGACTTTGACAATTTTAGGTATGCTCGCTGAGGATCCAAAGGTCAGGGCTGGTCGTGGGTTCGATTCCCACCTACGCCTTGGAAACGCAATGAATTAAAAAACATCCTTTTTGTTTTAATCCATCTAAATGCACCAAATGGACCATCACCTAACCAATTTGTACTATTGTTGAGGGGTGCTAGCCCCTCCTATGTCTAACTTGTGACTGTAAGAGATTTCACTACACAGGACTGAATGAATGCACTGACGTTTATTACGAGAAGGGGATTACATTGAGAATGAATCAATGAATGAATGGAACATGATAAAGTCAAGAATGAATGCAGTCGTATTGGCATGACGTTAGGTGCTTTGGCGCGGGCCCCGACGGAGGCTCTGATCGGGAGCCTCGAATCGGATCCTGCCTGATGGAAGGCAGGGGCTCCGGAGCCCGCCCGAGGTGGCGGGTTGACCTGAACGGAAGGCATAGGTGAGACAATGAAGTAGGAGGCACCCTTTTAAGGGGCCCAGACGTGAGATGCACTGATCTGGTTGGAGCAGGGCAGAGGGTCGATTAGGGGAACTGAGTTGGGTGGTGGCTGTTCGTTCCACCTCTCAGTTGAACTTTCGTTTATAACTTACACTTTGAGGGTCTGTGTAAACACAAACATTAAAGACAAAAGTGAGGTTGCAAATTGTGATTGGCCAGAATTAGATGATATATGATGACGTATGATGATAAGACCTCACTTCACACGGGTGTGATTTCATATTCTATGTAGGGCAGGCCTACATTGTCAAACTTTGACAGATGCCTATTAAGCATAACCCTTGAGACTGTACTTCATTCATACTTATTCAATTGTAGAACTATTCATATATTTGCTGGTGATATGTACAGTACACACTGCAGTATATAGGCCTATAATATATTAATGTATATATTCACTGTACATTATTTTTCACTTACTCCAAATCAACTGCAAATGCAGATCATTTGATCATCAGATTTCATTATGATACATAGATCTACACACTTTATAGTACCTTTTTATTTCATCTTACTCTGTATGAGATGTAATAAACATCTTGAATATTATGACACCCACTCCAACGGGGGTCAAACAAGATAGCAAATAACTCATTGAACAATAATGTTCCAGAATGCATGGTATGGTACACATTGAAGTAGTGATGCACCGAATATTCGGCCGCAGAAAATATTCGGCAGCAAATGGCTAAAAATGCATTTTCGGCCTATTCGGTTTCGGCCCTAATAGGCAGAAAATGTATCACCGAATAGTGTATGCAATTGATGCATTCAAAAGAGCTGAATAAATGTTTTATGGACCCATAATAGTGATTATTATTTAAGTAAAGTTTTGCCATAACCATTTATTTTGCCATAAATCAGGTCGCTTTAAGGTACGGCCATGACAGCAATGGTAGGAAAAAAGATATATAATATTAATCATATTCGGATATTCGGTTTTCGGCCAACTGTTTCCTATATTCGGTATTCGGTTTCGGCCAAGAATTTCCCCTTCGGTGCATCCCTACATTTAAGTGATTTGGATCCTTGAGCTAGTATATCATCTTTCATTAAGTAAAGAAAAAGTAAAGTATTCAACTGCCTGAAAAGTAAATGTACTTTTAATCAATACATTTCAAACACCACAGGGTATTCAACATTGTGACAACAAATAATTGATATAGGCCAGTGGTTCTGAAACATTTTTGGCACAGGTCACCCCTGTAAATAACTTTTTAATCCACGGTGACGGTACCCACTTTATAGCACCTTTTTATCATATTACATGTAACTGTACGTGAATATGTTATCCTTTCTCTCCAAAATACAGCATGTCACGAGGAAAACTGGAGAGAATGTTTGCATTAGGACAGACGTTTAACCACTTAAACCCCAGCATTCCTACTCTGGGGGGAACATTCACCAACAATAGCAGATCTACAAGCTCAACATGTTGTGAGCTTGTAGATCTGCCATTTTTGGTGAAGAGACTTTGGTGTACTGTAGACACAAGTACAGTTTAACCTAGGGTTGTTAAACTGATGTGACATTCCAAATATTATTAGTATAATAGTATTCTGAGACACCCCTAGACTTGTGTCAAGGCACCTTGGGTGTCATAGCATCCACTTTAAGCCCTGATAGACTGTAGTGTAGGCTGTCACTGTTGGTTGGAAACCCTGTGACGGGCGTGGAAAACAGCAACTGAGGCTTTGGGAGAAGGCTTTTAAGCACAGCAGGTAGATGATGATATAGGAGGAAGAGTGGGTGGACATTAGACAGTCTTTGATGGACAGCAGGTGATGATGATATAGGAGGAAGAGTGGGGTGGATGTGACGTACCCAAATGTGTAGTCACATTTTTGTTTTATTATATAAGTGTTTTTGTATTTTGAATAGCCTTATTGGGTAACACTTTATATTAAGGTCGCCTTTATAATGCATTATAAGCTCATTTATAATTTTTTATAATGTGCTTATGAGGCATTATAATAGACGTTATAAATGTTTGTAATCATATATAACAACTTATAACCACGTTTATAACATATTATAAGTGCTGGTCATAATGCATTATTATGCTCAGTGGAACAGCACATTATAACCATTATAACTTAGATGGTTATAAAGGCACAGAAGTGCTGTAATGTCTGTGTTATAATGCATTATAACCAAGTCATGCAGCGACAGACCAACTGTTGTCTGTGCGCAGCAGCTTCATCAACAGCATTTTACATCCCATTCTGATGAAGCCTGTGCGAATAAAGTGATCCACGAAAAGGCACGTCTCCTCATCGACACCAGCTCAGTGGCCTTGTGGTTAGAGTGTCCGCCCTGATACTGGGAGGTCGGGGTTCGATCCCCGGCCGGGTCATACCAAAGACTCTAAAAAATGGGACCCAGTGCCTCCCTGCTTGACACTCAGCATCAAGGGTTGGATTGGGGGTAAATCCCTGCGACATACTAGCGTCATGTCCAGGGGGTGTACTTGTACATCAAGCTGCCTCACGCTACAGAAACAGAAGATAGGCTCCTGCCCCTTTGGGCCTCATGGCTCGGCAAGGCTACTTATCTACCTCATTGACACAGTGAGGAGCAAAGGAACCGCTGCAAGTTTAAAACTGATATTCATTCTACGAGAAACCAACCCATTCCTCTCTGAGGATCTTGGGTTGATGTGAAACTAGTTGGACACACTAGTAAACGAGCAATGGCAGGTGCAGTGCAGTGCCTTGCTCAAGGACATGTCAACAAACAGGGTGCCTGGCACTAGGACATTTTGCACTGCTGTTTTTCTATCCTTCCAGGACCTTTTGTACTGCTGTTTTTCTATCCTACCAGGACCTTTTGCACTGCTGTTTTTCTATAATACCAGGACCTTTTGCACTGCTGTTTTTTCTATCCTACCAGTAGTACCAGGACCTAAACTCTATAGTTAGTACTTCTGGTTTATAAATAATAAAACCTCTGTAAAACATTTGTTGGTTTTCTGATACATATTTAATCATATTCATTATATCTTCTAATTGCATTTTAGCATTTTATTCAGATATTGGTAGCATTCAATGCTGTATAACCTGTAGAGATGTGATGTGTGGTGCTGTTGTCTTGCAGTTGCCATGCAGGATTGCAGGCTTTATACTGTATTTGAAAGAGTAGCACATCCTCTCCACAGCTAAATTACTTCTGAATTGGGAAGTTCTAGGTCCGTGGAGGAATTTGTATATTTTCACATTTGCTTCTAAATGTGAATTAGCAAAAGTATAGAGTCAAATAAATGCAAATGTACAACCAGCCCTAACATTCTTAAAAACTTCTTAAAAATGTGCACTACTTGAAATGTAATCGGGTCAAGTTGACAGTCCTAGTGAGTGATGAAATGTAGTGTAGCCTACATACATCGCTTCAAGTTGGTTTGGACTATTTGTCATGTTGTAAAAGGTTTAAAGGTTTTGACTATTAGTATATTTATATAAAAGGTTTGGACTATTTATCTTTGTTACAAGGTTTAGACTAGGCCTATTAGTACCGTACATAAAAATGTTTGAATCTAGTCTACTTATATAAAAGTTTGTATTCTATTAGTCTAGTTATATAAAAGTTTTGTATTCTATTAATCTAGTTATATAAAAGGTTTGGACTATTAGTCTAGTTATATAAAATATTTGGACTGAAAGGCTTGGACTGGATGGCCACCACACACTATGGTCCTCATTCACAAAGGAGAAATACGCCATAGTGTAACGGAAGCGTAAAGGTCATGCGTATAGATAGTGGAAAATCCGTCCGATCACGCTACGGTTAAGTCCCGTGTGATTCAGGGAACCAGGTGTAATCACTTCATTTGTGCGGATCGGCGAGTGTATCATTTCCGCATTTTCCCCAAGCGATTCGCCTGGTGTCGCCTGGTTTGATGGAACATCCACGACCATATAAGGCAACAGGAAATATCGAAATACGTCATCATAGACTGCACAGAGGATTCCCAAGTTTTAAATGATATACAACAGCCGCGATGAGCTTGTATAGCAGTTAATTTTGACAGGCGGGTCTCTGCACGGACAGATCTTCAAGCAAACAGCGCGAGTTATATGTATATATTATATTATAAACGAAACTTGCCAACTTGGCACGCATTGCTTCACTCCTTGTTAAATGTCAGAACGTTAATAAGTTAACTGATGTTACAGTTACTTTCACATAATGAGAAAGAAGTTAATTTGTACTGTTCACCACACGACCAAATGCTATATTAAAACTCGGCAATGATAAAAGGCCCTATTGATTAGTCTACTGCGGTGATTGATTCCCTGCACTGTCGGATTTGGAAATCAAATATATGGACATGCATGGACACAGGACATATTTTCTTTCTTTTTTTTCTTGTGGGATTTGGACTAAAGGCTATATTTCATCCGGTTGTATGTTTCCTCAGCTGCAGGTAAGAGTTGGCTATTCTGTGTGGCGTCCGCATGTGATCAATATACATTATTATAAATTAATACCACGACGCAAATGGAGGCAGATAGGTGCTTGCAGCAAAGGCATTTAGGCCTACGTGAAACTTGAATTGGCTGAGTCTCTGTCAACATGCTGATCAGCGAGTTACAGTGGTAATAATAATCATCATCAACAGCCTTTCTTGTCTGTCTGTCAGACCGGCATATCTGTGAAGTGTGAACGAGAATGCATTAGAGCCAATTCGGGTCGGGCCGGGCCATGTTCTGTCTGTCCCTGACCAACAGGCCCAGGGCAGGGCCGGGCTCACCGCGCCATTATATTAATTTTCCAATGTGAATTTCACCCAGATTGGACTTGGTTCAGCTTGGCAGCATGCTGCTGTCCGCGTCCGTCCGTGCCCCCCCCCCCACACACACACACCGACAGTCAACTGACTCAAAGGAGCTATAACAAAACACTTTCAATAGGCCTACTGCAGGCATTACTACACTAAACAACGTTGGATTCGTACAGTGCAGAATGCAGATAAGTGTATGTTCTTATTATAATTGTGAGTTTGTTTTTTTAACATGCAGCGCGAGTCCGCGAGAGCCGATCTACAAGCTCACAACGCGTTGCACTGCGAGTAGAAAGCTGTCGAGTGAGCTGCGCAATCGCGCATGCTAGAAATATCCTAATAAATAAATAAAAAGGTGTCGGGCTCGGGGGCAGTTTCTGTATGGGACTCTAGGCTAACTTCCCTCTAGAATACATGCATATAGGCATACAAGTGATAGCCTACTTGGCTTTTATATAGGCTATCATTTTTTTATGTGCTGACCAATGTTGGGATACCTACATATTTTATCTGAGGTTTGGGGACTTTTAATTGATTCAGCATGAAGACTAAAGCCTTCTTAATACATATACGCAAGCCGTACACGACCATGAGAGGTGGCGCAGCTTTTTACGGAGTTTCCGACAAACCAACGTCACCGCCAAGTTCACGTTCAAGTTCATGAATTCCCACGTAATGTGGGAATCCACGTAAATGCCTGTCCGCTCACGCCCCACTCACGTAACGTCACTTTATGAGCGTAAACGCCGTTGTGAATGAGGACCAATAACACACAATTTGGAACGAACTTCAGTTTAATTCATAAATATGTAGGCCTATTTAAAAATGTTAAACCATCGACAATGGTGTGTGTATAAACCAGGTCCGGCGCCACGAGGGGTCAAAGGGGGTACTTGACCCCTCAACCCGACCTCCTTGACCCCTCAAAAAAAAATTTTTTTAACACATGTTAATTCGGATCAACTGAATGTATGTGTCTGACATATGATTGTCTGCCATTGGGGGGAGGGTGCTATTGATGCAGTGGATCAGGGCAAGTGGCAAAGTGGGCTGTGGACTATTGTGGACACGCTGAAGAATGTATTCTCTGAGCACAGACTCAGTTCACTTAATGCGGTCTGCAGGTTAATATCAGAATACTGATATGTTATTGATTTCAGCTGTTACAATTCCAAACATGCAAACATGACCCACTTTAATTACTTCAGTCTATATTAGTAGCTTAATGACTAGTACTAGCCTTTTTTATGTCCAATATTTGCATTTCAGTTCATAATCATAAAGTTAACATAACATATAAATGTATTTGAAATTAAATAAAAAATATTACTTTTCCGGATTCCAATTAAAAAATAGGTGAAAGTAATTCAGGATTCCAATTTAAAAAAATAGCAAAAAAGCAGATCTACAAGCTCAAAATGCATCGCACTGCGACACGTTTTGAGCCCTTAGATCAGCTACTTTTGACTATATGCATTGTGGCCCTCTGGAGTGAGTTTGAAATATAGTGGCCCTCTCCATCATCAAAGTTGCCCACCCCTGCCCTATCCAATGTTGTTTTGTAGCCTACTGTGATGTTGGCAAATGGCAAGAATAGCACAGTAAAGATGATAATAATCTAATATGATGTGTGTAGTTCTTTATAGATCTAGCCTCTTAATTGTTATCTCAAAATGCACCAGATTGAAGCATTTTCATCGCAAATTTAAAGAAAAATCTGGAGCCCAGGGGGGGGAGCCCCCCCGGACCCCCCCTGGCGGGGCAGTGCTATCATTCCAATATTGCATATGACCAGCTGAGTCATAGAACTGACACTGCCTGCTTGATTTAGCAACACAATATGTTTTTTTTTAAATATATCATATTAAAACAAATCTCAATTGACCCCTCAGTCATTTTATCCTGGCGCCGGGCCTGGTATAAACAGAGTTACTGTATCATTTCATAGAGGTGTATACAAATTAATAATAACTTAATTTACCTCAGAAACTTCAAGCAATGGACCTTGGATATGGATTCCACTTTGTTAATCTGTTCAAAATGCTAATCTAATGAAACCATGGATACTTCTACTGTATACTGCATGAAGTAGGCCTACAGAAGAAAGGAGGGAATGGAAAGAACTGGATTAGCTGGAGTAAGAATAAAGGGAAAATGCTGCATAAGTATTACGGTATACCATGGCTCCCCCTACTGACAGTTTATGGTACGTACGCTCCAGTACTAGTGCGCATGTGCACACCCTTGTAGGGCAGCTGCCGCTAAAATCCACAGTATAAGCCTGGTTTGTTGAAACAGCACGTCGTCTCACTGTTGACACTTTAATATACCAAGAAAGCTAAATCGTTTCGTGGAAACAGTCGTCGTTAAGCAGCAGGAGGACGTTTGTTCTGCTCAACCACTGAAACACAGCAGGTAAGATGAACTGTTTCACGTTGTGTTTCATCCGTTTGTCTTTATTGACTCATCTCTAGATGGAGGAGTCGTATTGTTCTTATATCTGCTTGCTTGTTAATAAATGCTATAAGTAAACAACCAGTAGTTGTACTAGTAGCAGCAGCAGCAGCAATAATATAGGCTACATTGTTTGGTTGCATCTGCCACTATTATTAATGTAAGGTTGAAATGAAATGAAATGAAATGAAATGAAATGAAATGAAATGAAATCTATATTTACCCAGGGTATCTGGGCTAAGCTCAAGAACTTGTTTCCAGCCAGGCCCTGCTCATAGAACACATTTCATCGTAGTGGTTGATGCCTTGTTCAAGGGCATTTCAGCGGTGGTAATTTTAACGTGTCGGACGGCTGGTTCGAACTGGGAACCTTCCGGTATCTAGACCGCGCCGCTATCCGTTCGGCCACCGCTGCCAGGTTCCTACCGGTTACGTCAGTGTGTCCTAGTATTTCAGTGGTTATTTTATAGACTTGAGAAAAGATGGAAAGAGATTCGCAACAGATTCGCTCTTCCGGGCTCAATAGCTCAGGAATGAAACATTCCTAAATCACAAAAAATCTCATTCTTATCCTGATTAGATAAAGAACAAACTACAACTTGATTTGAATCCCAAAAAGCCAACCTCCGAGTTTAATAGATTATATGCATCTCAGCAGACGGTAAGATGAGCGGTTAGGGACCGTCTACAAAGTGCAACACCGAAAGTGAAAATATTCAATAACTTTATTTATATGCAGAGTATTACCACCAAATTTACATCACACGTCAATGGGGTACTTCTGATTGTACTACAGCATTTATTTGCGAAAAAAAAGGTACATTTATTTACATTTATTAGTGAATACATTTTCCCATTGACTTGAATAGGAACATCTAAAACTCCATTTCAGGTGCTTTTCTCTCGGAATTCGTATGGCCTACAGTCCAGAGGCCTACGCAACAAAATAATTACACAAGTTGGCCTCATGGTGGCGCTATAACAGACGACTTTACGTTTTGGCCTATAACTCTTGAACCATAGGTCGTAGAATAAAGAAATCGGTAACACTTGCTGACTATACGGAAAGTCAGCAAGAAAACATTACCTCATAGAGGCTACTATCATTAGTTAACCATGTTCCATTCGATTTCGAATGGATGCCTTGGCCTGGAAGAGAGGTCATCAGGTGGTCGCCAAACTTCTTAGAGTGTTTCAACCCTCAACCACTACACTCTCCAGTTGGCGGGTCAGCAGTGATTGGCCAAGTCACTGCCCCTCTCCTCCAGGCTTCCAGCTATAGACAAGTCCACGCAGGGGCACCCTGCACGCAGACATCACCGAGGCGCAACCAGCACCGGGACAGAGAGCCACACCCGGCCAACAGGGAAGTGCGAAAAACCTGCCGGCCAGGTGCAGCAAACCAGCGCTGTAATAGTGTAATTACTATAATAGCGTGATAGTGTAATTAGTGTAATAGTATAATAGTGTTAGAGTGTAATTAGGGTAATTGTGTAATAGTGAAATTATGGTAATAGTGTAATCAGTGTAATAGTGTAATTAGTGCAACTGCAAACCTTATTATGAACCTGCAAACCCTGTCCGTCCATCGGTTGGTCGGTCGGTCACGCCTCCATATATGGTCATGTCTCGTGATTTTGGTTAATTTATATCATACATTTTTTATCAATAACTTACCTCTTATGCATTGTAGCACCATGATGATCCCCATCGCCACTAGGGGGCTCCCCCTGGTCTTACTACAGAACTTAGTGTGGTAAAGTTTAATTTTGGTGAATTTGTATGTGGAATCTTGCTCAATAACTTACATCCTATTAAGTGTAGCTCCATGAAAATCCCTATCACCACTTTGGGGCTGCCCCTGGTCTTACTACAGCACTTAGTTTGGTGAAATATAAATGTTTCTAATTTTGTTGATTTATTATTTTACGTGAAGTAAGACCAGGGGGAGCCCAATAGTGGCGATGATCAAAATTCCCAAACAATTACAAAAACATTTATTTTTACCAAATGTGCTGTAGTATGACCAGGGGGAGCCCCCTAGTGGTGATAGGGATTATCATGGTGCTACAATGTGTAAGAGGTAAGCTATTGATAAGAAGTGACGATAAAAATTAACCAAAATCACGAGACGTTCTCATAGTAATCTGCGACCTATAGTCGCATTTACACTAATTACACTATAACACTAATTACACTATTACATTTATTACACTATTACACTAAGTACACTATTACCCTAATTATACTATTACACTATTACACTTATTACAGCTATTACACTAAATGGGTCAGTCCAAAAATGACCCATAAAGCACCAGGGAGACCTCCGGAGAGACCCCTACCCGCCTTTGAGCACTCATCGTGGCCATATAATTGAGGAAATTGGCCCATGGGGAGTCAGGACAACCAGGGACGACCTCCAGAGAGACCGAGTCTGCTCACTAACCCTACCCGCGGCACCCGCCTATGAGCACTCATCGTGGGCATATATTTGGCTGATAAAAGTAGATCTATAAATTAAACCATGAAAGCCATGACACATGGTTAACTCGATGAAGTAATGTTTAACTAATGCTTAACACAGCCGACGCGAATCGCGTATCAATACGTTATCAATTAATCAAACGTCGGGTGCGGATCACGTATCAATACGTTTCAATCACTTTTTTATAGCATACTTTCATTCATCTTTTTACCCACCCGGACAATGAAGAACCATCGCCCTATCATTGCTGCTTAGTCCCGCTCACGTGATCAGAAAAAAAAACAAAAAAAAAAAAAACCCCTCCCCTCCTGAAAACAGGAGGGCGGGCCGCTTTACGTGTAGAAGCCAGTGTAAGCGCCCATGCCGATGTGTGAAAAGAATCAAATTTCACCTAACCTCGCCTCACCAGGCTTTCCACCTCGGCTCGGACATTTGATTCCCCCCTCCCCTCCTGTTTCTCCAGGAGGAGGATCTTGCGAGGGGGTACATGCTCTCCTCTGTCTCTCGGAAAAAAACATGATGAACGCTGAACGGAACGCTGCCAGATCGGCATTGCAAATGCATAACATCTGCAACACACATGGACAGATGCATGTTTCCTTCTTCATACTGTAGCGACCAAACGATCCCCGAGCCTACAATACTACGAACTAACCACAGTATCGAGGGGCCGCCACGACAAGACAGTGTTCCGTTGGTGGATCACGTATCGCCATGCAGAGCCGTCATAATCGGAGATCGCTCAGACGTGTGATTGTAACGCTTTTTTATTCATTATAATTGTAGTGATAAGACCGCAATGAACGCGTCGGGGACGTAATCGACCCGGGTGTAATGTATAACGAACTTTTCCGCGACCTAAACCGTGGTGTTGTCATCTGTGGAAGTCATTTTTTCCTTCTCGTCGACATCACAGCCGGGTGACGCTTTTTCCCCCCTCCATCGCCCCCAAGCTGCATGCCCATAGCCTGGCTTGGCCAGCCTCATAGCGGGGATTCACTGAAGATTCTTCCCCGGAGGAAACATCAGTGAACCCTCGCTATGAGTCTGGCCGTGCCAGGTTAGCATGCCCAGGCATGTTCCCCTACACTAGCTTGAAAAACAAAATCAGCTGATGACAACGCGTCTCACCGTTATACTATAGTTCTGAACCGAACGGTGGAATGGGACTTTTTATAGCCGTACGGATCAAGAAAGCATAGTTATGAAGGTTTATAGTCAGACATTGACAGGCAGATATAACAATAAACACAATAAATATGCTATACATCCTATACATCGAATGAAAGCCCTGAATGTGTACTTTTACGAGGAAAAGAGTAAACATTGATCCCATGTACAGTTTGTCATAAATTGGATACTGGGTGGATGCACATTGCGCCCACCAGATATAACTGCAGAGAAGACATGGTGCAACTCTGACAGAGTTGCACCACTCACTTCACATGGGTGTGATTTTTATTATTACTACAGTAGAAGTTTTTTTCTTATGAAAGCAGAGAGTCTTCTGTTTCATACGGTATATAGTATTTATATGTCGCTATAGGCCTTATTTTGTGAATATTGAGGAGTTCACGTCCATGTCTTCTCTGAAGTTATCTGGTGGGCACAAGCTGCATTCAATAACCAATTACTGTCTAACTGTACATGGGATCAATGTTTACTCTTTTCCTCGTAAAAGTACACATTCAGGGCTTTCATTCGGTGTATAGGATGTATAGGATATTTATTGGGTTCAATTTTATATCTGCCTGTCAATGTCTCTGACTTTAAACCATCCATAACTCTGCTCGCTGTTCAAGATAACCACTTCCAGGCAAATGCAGGTGTTGCAAAAAGGTCAATATCTCCAGAATGGAACATGGTAAAATCAAAATGTATTTTTTTAATTGAAGTGGACAAGTTCAGCTTTCTTTTGATGTAGGCGTGTGATTCTCGCTATAAGAGAACATTTTACTGTGGGCCCCCGAACAAGGCCTTTGTGCAATGTTAAATGGCAGCAACATCCAAATAGGCCTGTTGAGATCTTCCAGCAATCAAAGTGTTAACTAATGTATTACTTAAGGGTTAGTTAATCATTATTTCCATATAGTCAGCAAGTGTTACCGAAACCTTTTTTCTACGACCTACGGTTCAAGAGTTATAGGCCAAAACGTAAAGTCTGCTGTTATAGCGCCACCATGTGGCCAACTTTGGCCTCAGGTTGGCCTCTGGACTGTAGGCCATACGACTTCAGAGATAAAAGTATACCTGAAATGGAGTTTTAGAGGTTCCTATTCAAGTCAATGCACCAACCATTGAAATCTTACCAACAAAACATTCTGTATTATTGTGTCAGTCATTCAGGTAATGCATGCCATTGAAAATTGTTTTCCTGTCTTGTTCATGATCTGCAAAATTAGCCTCAAACCCACTTTAACAATGAGTGCTGCCTGATGGAGGTGATTTCAGGCTATTCCACTATGACTCGCGTCCGCTTTTGTTATCCATCTTGTAAGCGTTGTAAGCGTTAATGCTACCAAGCTAAAATAAGGCCAATCCTTGCTCTAGAAAACGCCAATGTTCCAATCGCAATCACCAGATAATCATAAATGACCTCTGAACATCGGATAATAGTTCAAAACCACAGACAGTGGCGTTTCTGAGTGTGCATGTACACTTAAGTTAAGCATGATTTCTTCACTAATAGTAATACATGAATCCCATAATCTCACGATTCTTATTCTCCTGATTCACTTGATTTCAGACCAGTGTGTGGAGTCCAGACTGAAAAATGAACTCTCCAGACTCAGCCAAGGATATTTATATTAAACAGGAGGAACCTGAAGACCACCCACACCTCAGTAAGTTCCATGTGCTCTTCCTTTCTTTAATATTTTCTGTTCTTTAGGTCTGCCACAATGTCTTCCGCTGTCATCCACAGCAATTGAGAAGAAAAGGGTCCCACACACTGTCTTCACTTATAGAGCAGTAGTTTTATTCAGATGACAACGTTTCAGGGAAATTGGACCGTGCGGAACTAGGTTTGAGCTCTTCATTGGCCATTGATTTTGTTAAATTTAGGTCAAAAAGATGATAAAAACACGGAAAAACACGAAAATCTATGGGGGCCCTGCAAAATATACCGGCCCAGGGGCCCTGGTGGGGGTTAATTCGTCCCTGTTCGCATGGTTACCGGCTCCGACGCACCTGTCCTTGTAGCTGTGCACAAGGCCTTTTCTCTACAATCCACAGCAATTGGAAACGCAGCAGAGAACTTTATCAATGTGTTCAATTCATAAACTACGCAGTCAGTGAAATCTATGGTGTTAAAATGATGCTTCTAATAGTTAGGACTTGAGGGTAACGTGGATGCATGTGTGTTGTCAGGGAGTGTGTGTGTGTGTGTGTGTGTGTGTGTGTGTGTGTGTGTGTGTGTGTGTGTGTGTGTGTGTGTGTGTGTGTGTGTGTGTGTGTGTGTGTGTGTGTGTGTGTGTGTGTGTGTGTGTGTGTGTGTGTGGTGTGTGTGTGTGTGTGCCCGCCCATCCGTCACGCACTGACTGTTCTTTTGGGAACATGGCCGAGGCACATGGAGACGGGAGCGCAAAATGATCCTTAATTAGTAGGCCTATACAATCTGTACTCCTAGAGATTAGGCTATCCGATCATCATATCAAATTTGTATGCTACTATGCACATGTCAGCTATACAGTTTATAGATCATGCTTAAGCATGTGTTTAAACAAGATGAAGAAAGTCTCCAGCACTTGGATCCCTGCACACAGGGACATCCCTCCATGTTTACGCACAGACAGAGACAATACTCTGTACACTGCAGTGTTTTTACGTGTTTCCTTCAGCAAATTGATTAATGTGCTTATCTGACCATATTTCGATAAGGGCTTCGGTCTCCTCATTCGATCACGTCTATTCACGGTAAAGGGGACATATCGCTGTGTAAAATATCCCTTCTCCGTCTCCAACTTTACTCCTCATTCATCCGCCAGACCGCCACATTGTTTGCTTCATTTCCTTTATTTGATGCGATTGCATTCCCACCTGCACCGAATCGAAATCAAGTGTGATTGGAAGTGAAGCGAAACCCCCGTTTTTTTGGCGGAGTAGAATGCGGTTCTTTGATGTGCATTAGGATTCTAATGAGACTTCAAACGAAGCACACTTTCCGACAATGTGCAGCAGGATTCGTTTTAAACGCAGTAAAGCTTTCTGGTGTGAAGGCGACCTAAGTTGTAGCTTGCGGATGCAATTTACAATCATATGTTCAGCAAGAGTTCTGCCCTAAAATGTCAATTTAATTTTCTTTGGTAAGGTTAATAGAGTTGGTATTAGGTATTGCCTTTACCTTCTGCAGATATTAATGTTATATTCTCCACTAGGGTTCAAGTTCATAGGAAAGTCATTATTCAATTCCTTCATTTCAGACCAGTGTGTGGAGTCCAGACTGCAGGTGAAGATGAACTCTCCAGACTCAGCCAAGGATATTTCTATTAAACACGAGGAACCTGAAGACATCTCTATTAAACAGGAGGAACCTGAAGACATCTCTATTAAACAGGAGGAACCTGAAGACATCTCTATTAAACAGGAGGAACCTGAAGACATCTCTATTAAACACGAGGAAACTGAAGACATCTCTATTAAACAGGAGGAACCTGAAGACATCTCTATTAAACAGGAGGAACCTGAAGACCACCCAGACCATAGTATGTATTTTCACTATAAGATAATCTTGGCAAAAACAAATCAGGACAATGATAATATCTGGATAAAATAGGAACAAGAAACAAGTCCCCATGACTTTTTTTGTGTAATCCTTTTGGCCTAAATGTTTACTGTACCTTAATTACCCTAATCCAAAACTCGATGCTGAGTGCCAAGCGGGGAGACATTGGATCCTACCTTTATTGACCTGTTTCCTATAGCCCATACGTTTTTGCGTTTTGTGTTTTGTGCATAATTTCCTTTTGCTGTTTTGCAAGAGAAACATGAAAACAAGCACAAATGAAAATGGCAGATCTGCAAGCTCACAGCGACACATTGTGAGGTTGTACATTGGCTATTTATTTCAAAAATAGAATAGTTCATTTTCTAACGTACCATAATATAATTGCTCTGTGAGGCATTGTGATGTTGTAGATTGGCTATTTCCAGCAAAGAGGTTTAGTAGTAGAATGAAAGGTCAAGTTTGAGTCAAGTATTGATGGTTTAAACAGTGACAATACACATTAACATAAATCCAACACAACAGTAATGACAGTGCTGTCAAATAAGTCTATGACAGTCTATTTCAGTGTAATAGTCAAAATCCCCACATATGGGAAAGCCCCTATATATGATGCCCAGGTCTCGTGACATCATGTGACGCCATCAGGGATGGAGATTCCTGATGTCATAGTAAATGTGACCTGCTGTCGCAATTAAGCCCATGGAGATCACATCAATACTGGCCAGCAACTCTACCTCTGACCTCAAACCATTAGATCACCATATATGGATATATGTCAGAACCTGTTCATACCTGTCCATATGTTGATCCTTCCCCATCCCTCTTCAATGTCTCACCCTTGACATTTAAACTCTAGACGGGCCTGCCCCAGAGTTATTAATGTAGCTGCGCAAATGAAGGCCCGGCCCTACATGGGCCCTCATCAAACCCTGTACACTCGTGATACTGCCCCCACTGCCGATGCTGTTGATCTGACCCCCCATGCCAAAGCACCAGCGCTCGCCCAGCAGTCTGCTGTCACCCAGGCGGATATGTTGATCTGACCCCCATTCCAAAGCGCTAGCGCTCGCCCAGCAGTCTGCTGTCACCCAGGCGGATGCGTGCAAAGGGTGAGGTCGCTTCTCGCCCTCGGGCGTCTTACTGGTATTAAAGATAATTATTGTATTATAATATTCTGGGGAACCCGTCAAACCACCTTACTGTTACTGAGAACAACGGTCTAATAATATCCATTATAATTATATAGATTGAATAATTTTATAGTCAGTAGTTTAATAATTTATTTTAACATTGTTTGAATGCATTTTACAATAGTGACTGCATGATTAAGTAAAGTGATCCTTGATATTGTATTGTATTGCCGTTTAAATGTTGTAGTTTGGGGTGCCAGACGGCTTTTCATCCGACAATATTTGAGGGTTAAATACCGTAACTCTCAGAACATGGGTGCATGTATTAAACCATGCACCCATAACTGTACAAATCACACCAAAAATGTAAATTCACAGCAATGGTTCACAGTCCAACAGAAAACTACACTGAGTCCTTATTTATAAATAATACGTCACAGGATTTATTTATAAAGTTCAGTTCACTTCAGTCTGTTGTAAAAACCAGCAACTAACTAACCCTGGTGCTGCAGACTCCGCTTGCAGCTTGAATGGCCCTCCTAAAGGCCTCACCGTGGGTGTGTTGGGCTTCCTCCTCACGGAATAAACAGGCTGGGGCGCCAACCCATACTGCTCCCGGGTGCCGTCTACATTCCGGCTTTCACCCGTCTCTCCGGTGGTCACCAGACTACTCCTGGTTGTTCAGTAAACCCTTATTGAATGATAAGTACAAGTTGTTTCTACTGGTGATTTCCACAGAGCATCACGGGGAGAGGTCTACAGTATCTAGAGAGATGGCCTCCAAAAGACATTCAACGTTGTCAGAGGAACAGCCAGAGGTGGACCAGAGACGTGTACAGTTTGATGCGAAGATGCAACCTGCAGTAAAGTTGTACCGTATAGGTATGTGCTGTTTTGTTTACTTACATAAAGGGATATTTCACTTTCAAAATAATTGTGGGTAATGTCATCGTCTACTCTGGACAGTTTTTAATTCGCTCAATTCAGTATTTAGATATTTTATATTCATTTTTATCAGACAAGCCCATTGTAACTTCAAACTCCATTTTAACCATCGTAGATACACAGAAAACACCCATCCCTGGTTCTAGTGATTGATATCTCATCTCGGAAAACTACAACAACTCTAGAACCCTATTTAGGACCATTGAGCTTGTCACCGGGGTCCCCAAACCCGCATTGAGGCATCCCCTGATCGCTGTGAACAATTCTTAAACTTTTGTATTAATAAGATCGACTCAATTAGGTCCCTGCTGGTCACTGCACAACCCTTTTTAACTGCCCTTTTGTGCAGCGGAGCGGATATTCCTTCTGTCACCCCCGTTGCTCCCCTCTGCTCTCTCGGCCAGATATCCCTTGCAAACCTCCACAAAACCATTGTCCATATGAAATCCTCCTCCTGCCCCCTAGATATTGTCCCTACTTCCCTTCTTAAGGAAATCTTTCCCACAGTTGGTCCCCATATACTATCTATCATTAACAGCTCCTTGTCCTCTGGATCTGTTCCCCCCTCTTTCAAAGTTGCACTAGTCTCGCTCCTCCTTAAAAAAACAAACCTTGACCCCTCTGTACTAACCAATTTCAGACCTATATCAAAATTACCATTCCTGTCTAAGGTTCTAGAAAAAGTTGTCTTCACCAAACTCATAGACTATTTAACCGAGAACACCCTCTTTGAAAAGTTCCAATCTGGTTTCCGTGCCATCCATAGCACGGAGACAACTCTCTTGAAGGTCGTCAACGATCTCCTTCTAGCCACAGACTCTGGGAACTGCTCCGTCCTAGTTCTCCTTGATCTAACAGCAGCTTTTGACACCATCGATCATGCAAAACTTCTCAACCGTCTTGAAATCAGCCTCGGCCCCCTACGTCCCAATATCAAACCTGCAGCCAGAAACCTGGGTGTCTTTTTGGACTCCGACCTCTCCCTGGAGAGTCACGTAAAAAAAGTTGTCCAGTCTTCATTTTTTCACCTTAGAAACATAGCAAAAATCAAACCCTTTCTCTCCCGCCCTGACCTCACCAAAGTTATCCACGCTTTCATTTACTCCCGTGTAGACTACTGTAATTCCCTATACTCTTGCCTCTCAAAAAAAATCCATCAGCCGGTTACACCTCATTCAAAAAGCTGCAGCTCGCCTCCTAACAGGCTCCAGAAAATTCGATCACATCACCCCTATCCTGGCCACCCTACATTGGCTGCCTGTCTCATACAGAATCAATTTTAAAATACTTTTATTTACCTTCAAAGCTAGATCCGGACTTGCTCCATCTTATATTTCTGACCTACTCGACCCCTACGAGCCAGCTCGCGAGCTAAGACCATCCGGCACAGCCCTTCTATCTATCAAATCAGGCTACAAAAAAACTGTAGGCGACCGGGCATTCGCTATCCGTGCACCATCTCTCTGGAATGCCCTGCCCCTAGAGATCAGGCTTGCCGAGTCTGTGCCCCGTTTCAAATCACTCCTTAAGACTCATTTCTACAAAGCTGCATTCGACCCCCTACCCTTGTGATTTGTGATTTTTATTTATTATTATTATTATGTTTTTTTTATTGATTTCTTCTGTTGTTGTTGATTTTGTGCATTATTGACAATGTATTTTATTCTATAGTCTGCCTCCTTGCTATGTCTTTATATATGTTTCTCTGTTAAAGCACTTTGTGACTGGTTCTTAAAAGGTGCTATACAAATAAAGCTTTATTATTATTATTATTATATTGTCCTTCCTTAGAGAGGGACAGCCATAGCAGAGAGCCCGTCTAGGAAACAGAATGTACCACAGTGATGTTGTTAGGTCTGCAGTGGGTCCCAGGACCCACGGGTGGGAGTCCTAATATAAATGGTATTTTTTTTTAGAAATTGTAATTGTTTGATATTATTATTATTATTATATATTATATTATTATACAAATCATGCATCAACTAAAGATTAAGACCTGGAGTCACCACTACACACTATGTATGACACAGTCAAAAATCATTGTATTATTGGAACATGTTTGTTCCAATAATACTTCCAACAACCAGTTTGAGTTTGTGTCAATTGTTTTCAGTTTTCTTTTTTCTTGCAGTGTAATTTTGTCATAACCTTCTGTTGAACACTTGTTACTTATTTGTAACTATTCAAATGCAACATTATAATCAATACAAACAAAAGATGTCTTCTAAAATCTATACTTGGACAAGTAAGTAAATGTTCTTGTCCAAATGACAAGTGGCTCAAAAATGTAATGTCAAGCCCTGAAAACTGTCTTTGATTAGAAATGGAGAAGATGATGTTCAAACATTAAAAGTTTTTCTCACTTTGTGTCTTTTTTCTAGTCGTCCCGCACCTCCCTGTGTGTAAAGAGGAGGTTTTCACTGAACAACCGGAGAGGAGCTCCAGTCTGGTCCAGGAGGAACCACAACCACCACAGATTAAAGAGGAACAAGAGGAGCTACTTCAAAGAACAATGGAGGCTGATAGGTCAACGTTGACATTACTAGCAGTGAAAAGTGAAGATGATCATGATGATGAAAACAGAGAGACAGAGCCTGTAGCCGGAACCTCAACTCGGCACATGAAAACACAAGCTGATGTAGAGGACTGTGGAACATCACAACCAACTGGTGATGACCAGCTCCTCTCGTCACACTGTTCTGAATCTGACACTGAAGACAGTGATGAGTGGCAGGAGCCCAGTGAAGGTCAGTCAACTTTAAACACACTGAAATCACACAAGACACAACATGTGGAAGGACAAAGATTGTCTTTGAGCAGCAAGCTGTCCAAGGACCTGAAATCATCAAAACAAACTCACTCCACGAGGAGCCACACAGGGAAGAAATGCTTTAGTTGTACAGACTGTGGTAAATGTTTTAATCGTAAGGAAGATCTGACGAGGCACACAATGATTCATACAGGGGAAAAGCCCTTCACTTGTACAGTTTGTGGTAAAGGCTTTATTCATAGTGGTGATCTAAAAAACCACATGAGGACTCATACAGGTGAAAAGCCCTTTACTTGTAACGTGTGTGGTAAAGGCTTTGCTCTGGGTGTTAATCTAAAAACACACATGAGGACTCACACAGGGGAAAAGCCCTTTACTTGTAACGTCTGTGGTAAAGGCTTTGCTCAGAGTGTTCATTTAAAATCACACATGAGGACTCATACAGGGGAAAAGCCCTTCACTTGTACAGTTTGTGGTAAAGGCTTTATTTGTAGTGGTGATCTAAAAAAACACATGAGGACTCACACAGGGGAAAAGCCCTTTACTTGTAACGTGTGTGGTAAAGCCTTTGCTAGGAGTGCTACTCTAAAATCACACACAAGGACTCATGAAAGGGGAAAGCCCATAGATACATGAGGACTCATACAGGGAGGAAACCCTTTAGTTGCAGTTAGTGCCAAATGCTTGGGTCAAAATGCACATCTGAGGATAATGAGGAGGAATCATACAGGGAAGAAGTGGTTAGTTGTAATAGTAATAAATGCACATTTTCCCCATGAACCCATTTGAGTTGACACATGATATAACATCATTCATTCTATTCCAGGATGACAATGACAGATGATAGATACTAAAGCAGTGGAATCGCATAATCTGACAATAGAGCGTCACAGTCCCCCCCATTTCAGAACGAAGAGGGCACCAAAAGATAAGTTCCCATTAATTTCCCCATAGACATGATGTATATTTTGATAGCTTATGCCTCTCAACATATGTCATAATTGTACACATAACACTTCAGCCTAGAGGTCACATGCAGGGAAGCCTGAGTGAGTTCATCTAGGATAGCAAATCACTAAAGATGGCCTAGGGACAAAGCTTACAACAGCTGTGAGTTCTTCCTGTCATATATAGTGGACAGTGACTTTTACCACTCAGGAATCCTTTTACAAAAGGACCTCTGCTGTGGTAACTTGCTGAACCTGTCGTAACTTGTTGACTGAGAGGCAACAGAGCCTTAAGCACACACACACACACACACACACACACACACACACACACACACACACACACACACACACACACACACACACACACACACACACACACACACACACACACACACACAGAGAGAGAGTAAGTGAGAGACAGCAGAGAGATACAAGGGGGGACCTAGGCGCTCTGCCGGGGACGAAGGCCTCAATATGCTGTAACTATGGAACGATGATATCTGTAACCTGTCTGTAAAACTGACCAATAAATGGAAAGAAGGATATGTGCCTGCTTGGATCTCCTATTCATTTCAACAGCAACTTCACAAAGGAATTAGGTAATGTCCACAGAACCCTGTAGAAAAGTGACATCACATATCAAAGCGTATTTATTTAAAGACCTTTTAAGCCTTGGATAAAACCAACTCAGATTGTGACAAATCATGACAATGACAACAAATGTTGGTCCGGACAAATAATTAGAAATAATAAAAACTCAAAGTGTTACCCTCCCCTTTTTTTCTTCTAATTTGTTTGGCCCAATTATTTTTTGTTTATTGTTATTATTTGTCACCATCCGAATTTAAAGACCACCACAATTTAGTTTATTGTTATCTTTTTGTATGTAAAACCTATATAAACATGGCAGAGAAAGTTTTTGTCTTTGGTAGATTATTTCTCTATGGTAACACTGTTTAATTATACCGTTGGATGTTTCAGACGTTATACCTTTATACGTTTGGAAACTCAAAACAATTAAATGGCAACAGAAGGTTTGGCATTGGCAGAGATTTGTCACATTTGTTGTGGGTGTATCCCACACATACTAGCATGTTCATTGTCAGCGTGTAGATTCATAAACCAAGTGTGATGCTATGTTAACACATTTTCCTGCACATTAGATTTGTTTCTTCAGTATTTTGTTTCTTTCTGTTCTTTTTTTTCAGGATTTAGAAAGTGAAAGTGGTTAAATGTGTCTGTGTTTTATAAATATTGAACCAATGTTAAAAGTACTAACAAGAGCTTGTGACTAAATACATAACTATTTTGCGTCTGTTGGAATGAAGGTTCTTTCATATTCTGCAAACTGCCTACAACTGCTACAGTTTTTCTCATTTTTATTTTATTTTTTTCTTTAACCTGTACTACCTATACTCAAGGTATTATTATTATTATTTTAATTACATCCATTATTATTATTTGTTATTATTATTGTTATAATTATTTGGGGTCAAGTCCGATGGGGTAAGATCCCTTATTGTTCGTACAGCAACGCAGATCGGCTGAGGCTGCCAAAACTTGCAGTTCTGGCTTAACTGTGCAGTCGTTTTTTGCTAAACTTGGCAATATGGTAGAGGGCTATGCTACTTTAAATGGTGAGGCCCACAACCATTGGCCAAAGGGTGGCGCTTTAGCACTCAAGTGAAAATTTGAATATAAAAAAGGTATAGCCCATGAACCTGACAGTCAGCGGACTCCCTCTTTACCAAGCATTTCCACCTTGTAGGTTCTGCCTCGCGTAGAACATACACGCCCGTTTAATCTAACGTGATGATGTTTATGGTCGCTATCGGAACACGTTACTAACATGTTTCAAATGGACAGATCTACAAGATAACAGCGTGTCTGTTGTGCACCGCGTTACACTTGTAGATCAGCTTATTTTGGCAAGCAAGCCCCTATACGATGGATCCACTTGTTAATAAAGTAGCAATCTGTAGGATATCCTTTTTCTCACGTATAATGAGAAAGAAGTTAATTGATTTAAGTTTGACCTCAAGACTAAAGGCTAATACAACTTGGCAAGAATATTATAAAAGCCATTTATATTGAACAATTGCTCAATCATTCCCTTTTGCAGATGTAGTGTTTCGCAGGTAGTGGGGATTGAACCCCAGTCTCCCACTCGCCAGACCGACACACAACCTGTTGTGCCAACAGGGCTGAGCCTGATTGGCAGGGCTGTTGTGGGCCGGGTCTTGATATCTTTCATCAGAGCTTATGATTATTATTTGATTAATAACATATCACTGTCGTATGTCGGAATGACTGGGGAAATGGATCAAATCTGGACACACAACACAGCTATAATTTCTTTGTCAGATTTCTTTGTCCACTGATGCGTTCTTGTGATGATATGTCGTCATGAAATATTAAATGATTCACGGGCCATTTGGAGTTACCGAGGCATGCATGTCTGGCGTTCATGTTGTGATCAATATACAGTAGCCTACAGTATAGCCCTATTGGCCCCACAGCCGATCAGCCTAAGTTTTAAGCCATGCTCTGCAAGCCAGCTCTCCTCCAAAGGTGAGATATGAGCAGGCTGCCTCATTGGGAACAGATGCACGACCATTTTGTCGTGGTATTTATATAAGTCACACATTCTACAAGCTTTGAACTGAGCAGATTGAGCAGATTGGCAAAAACATCTTTAAAATGGCCACATTTTGCATTTATTTCACCATAGTAAATGCTACTTTCATGGACTGAAGAGGGCAGTTTTTTTACAGACGGGTAAAAGGGCAGGGGCTGAAGCCTATGCACGTGCCTTCCTTTTCTTAGCGGTCACCAGCGGACCTAGAATACAGTACGACATGAAGTGACCACATTTATACTCCTGTTCACTGTGAGAAGTGTTTTGGGGGTCTTCTCCTGGCTGGCAGGCCGGCCGGAGGATTGACATTAAAGATGTGGATTGATCCATCATGACATGCTGTGGTCTCACTCTTTCTACCAACACCTCTTAGTGCGGCGACACATTCCCGTGATGATGTTAAGATGTGATCTTTATTGTCTGTATATATATAAATGATAAACCCTTATTCTGAAGTGCCACACCGGAAGTACCGGATATTCCTGTTACCCAATGTGTATATAATGACGCTGCTAATAAAGATGCTCGAGTTATTATGGTCACGAGCTGAATGTAAGTGCTGAGTCCTCATTATTTTCCTCCGTTATGTTTGTTTATTCCGACTAGCTCCAGGCTATCTAGACTAGTCCTTATCGCTGTAATGGCAGCTCTGCTAACACAGTCTATACAGACTATCTGGTATTTTTGTAACCTCCAAAAGAAAAACAAGAAAAAAATATATTATGAGACCATCACTGCGTCAAATGTAATTCAATTCTTTTTAAATTTTACAGAAAATATACAATATTCAAAATTGGCCAAATCGTCACCTATCTAAGAAAGGATTAGAAATTAATTTCCACAAGTTATTAAGGGGCCAAGCTAAATGGCCTATGGTCCCTTATTGTAGTTGTCTGTTTTTAAGGGGCCGCCCCCGAAGTGCCTGGCCCCTTAAAAACAAAATTGCATTTCTGGCTTAACCGTGCAGTCGGTTTTCGTGAAACTTGGCAATATGGTAGAGGGGTATGCTAAACGGTGAGAACGCAAAGCCACGGCCATTGGCCAAAGGGTGGCGCTATAGCACTCAATCAAAAATGCAAAATTTGAACAGGTATAGCTCCGTTTGACCGTCAACAATAAAACTTGGATAGACATATGCGTCTCCTCGTGTCGAACAACTTTCGTGTTCTGACTTTTGACCTCTGACCCTGGCTAATGCTGCATTCACATGGAATCAGTCAAGCAGTAGATGGCAAACCGTAAGTCATTTTAGTGGACGGGAGCAGGACGTTAAACGGAACAGGATGGCACGGCAGCCTGGCAGCCAGTTCAGGTGACGGTAGCGGCAGACGGCATCAATGTTAAAATATTTAATATTTTTACCGTGCCGTCCAGCAGGTTTTGCCGTTTGCCGTCTACCGCTTGCCCGATTCCATGTGAATGCATTAGATCACCCACTATTTTGAATTATACATATTTTCTTATGTCAGCGCTCCAGGCCAAACCATGCCGTTGTTTTTCACGAAATGTGGCAATATGTTAGAGGGATATGTCACCCTGCTTAGACACAAAGCCCACAACCATTGGACAAAGGGTGGCACTGTAGCACTCGATTGAAAATCAGGCATAGCTCATGAACCACCAGCTGATAAACCACCAGTAATAATTACTAGGTAATTAGTACTAATACATAGATAATAATTTAGACTACCTGATGTTGGTGTCCAGTTATCGGTGGTGGACAAAGTAGCCTACGTATGCTCAAGTATTCCTTTTAATGACAAATTAGTGAAATTACAAAGTACTTTTTCCATTTAATATCAATGCATCATGGATTCAAATTGTCAAAAGTGTGCAAATAGCCTGCCCGCCCTGCCCTGCCCTGCCTGCCTGCCCGCCCGCCCGCCCGCCGGCCTGCATTCCTATAGGCCTTTGCTTCCCACAGGTCCTGAGCAATTGCCAATCAATTGCCTGGCCAGTGGTCCCAGTGTGTTCTATATCTGTTGTATTGTGTTTTATATGGACATAGTGTTGGGTGCTGGCACATATGCACACATGGCATCAACGCATGGTGCTGTGTTCTGTGTTCTTTCTTTTATCTGTATTGTATTGTATTGCATTGTATTGTACTGTATGTGTCATTGTATGTTCAGTTTTACTACCATTTTAAGAGCCTGCTCAGGGACTACAGATGTAAATAAGCTTATGGCTAACTCTGGCACATTTACATGGAAGTGAAAACTGAAATGTTGATTAATGCATTGTCCCTGTCAAATAAATAAATAAATAAATAAAGGGCTGGGAGTTGGCCGGCCTAACTCAATTAAATTAAATTTATAGGAGCTTTATTGGCATTTGAAAACATAAACACAAACGTTTACATTGCCAAAGCAAAAGTGGAACAAAACAATCAAGATAAAACAATACAATAAACATGTAAACAGAGCTGTGTTATATTAACACTTTGAGTAATACTATCTTGTGAGACTATAAAAGATTGTGCATTTTCTGTCAGAGATAGTTAGCCTATACATCCGAGACGTTTTATACTTTTGAAAGTTAACACCAGTATTTAAATGTTTTAAACATGTTATAGGCCTAAACATTTGGTGGTTTTCAAACTCTCCTTGGGTGATTGTAATCCGTGCAGGGAAGTACATGTCTCTGATGTCTTGGTACAGTGGACAGACGGTTAGGAAGTGTAGCTCAGTCTCTACCTCGTTTTGTGTGCAGTGTGTGCATAGTCTGTCTTCTCTTGGGAGCCAGGTCTCTCTCTCTCTCCTTCCATGAGAGCAGCAGCATTTGTTTGCTCCATTCAACACCCTACATTACATTTACCACACATCCACTCACTTACACTACTGATCTACTGATTAACACAAGCCACTTAATACTTTAGTATTGTTTGATGCATATGTTTATTATATTGTAAATAAATATTGGTTTGTGCACTTTTAAACAGCTGTGTGTCTTCCTCCTTTGTTATGGCCCAAGAGCCAGGTCATAACACTATCTATTTATCTATCTATCTATCTATCTATCTATCTATCTATCTATCTATCTATCTATCTATCTATCTATCTATCTATCTATCTATCTATCTATCTATCTGACAGGTACACACCTCCACCACCAGGGGGCGAAAGGCATTAAGGCAACAGTGCCTGGATTCTTTATTGCGCATGCGTGAAAACTTTGACCCGGTCGGAAGTACTTGTTTGCATCACGTGGCCACGCCAGTTGTTATGTTTCCACGGTAATGCTGTTGAACAAACATGTTGTCGTGCCTCTCGGGAATTGTTGATATTTGTGCCTTTATTACACATTCTATATTACAGTAGGAACAGAAAGCTTGGTGGAAATGTCTCCTAAAGGAGGTGAAAAGCGTCAAATGGAGTCTGTACGACTGAAGATAAATGAACAGCTAGCGTCGGTGGGAGAGGAGATATTGTTTGTTGTGGACAAACAGCGTGGCGCTGCTGATGTTTGTAGTGTGGAGCTTAGCGTCAGAGTGTTTGTGTTGGAGCGCCTCAGCGCGGTGGGAGAGTTCATGGTCAAACTCTTCCAGAGAGAGATGGAGACACTAGAAACTCTGCTAAAGAAACAAAACAAACGGCTGGACATTGATTTTGATATGGACATCGATCTACACACTGCAGGTTAGTAGACTCTGAACAACACCAGCTTAGCTACAACTAGCATTAAGCTAGCTGAACTGAACTACATTTACCAGTAGTTATACTAGCCCTAGAATGTCTGTGAACGTACATAAATTACATATATTCCTGTATAAACAGCCAAAGATCGGATGCCTCCGCTCCCAGTGAGCAAGGAGACATGGGTTGCATAAATGTGCTCTGCGCTCCGTTTGTACTCACCCAATAAATAATTCCAAAGACGTGGAGTGAGATATTGTCCTCTAGTTTCACATCCATGTAAAAGTTCTCAGGGCGAGGGGTCCGGAATGACAGCTGGACTTCCATTTATGACAGTCACTGGCAGGGCAGGGTTTTTTGCTGCAGCCTAGGCTCTAGCCCGTCTCCGGACCCCCCGGGTTGAGCTCCTTTGGACCCCTAACCCATAGGGTCCGTTCCCTTCAAGCGACGTGCTCATTTCAATACGCAGGCAGACTTACCAGCCCCAACGGGCACTGTTTTTTTTGCAAATCTAAGCTAGCAAATATAAGACTTCCGGTGGACGATCTCTTAAAAATAAGAGTACCCTCTAGAGTATTGAAAAAAAGAATAATTTGCACATTAAAACTATAAATTAAGCATTTAAACGATGCTATAGGACACACATTATGTTTCTGTGTAAAAATAAATAATGTAAAGATGTAAAGATAAGTAATTAAAAAGTTATCTAAATGGATAAATGCTATTCACTGGAGTGCATGGACTTTATAAAGTGGACGCTGGACAAAAACCCCTGCTATGTATCGACTAGTGTGACATATGCACATGTCCGGGGAGAACTCCTCTACAACACCACACTGTCCGCTAAGCAGCAGAGGTGTAAAACAAAAATTGGCACGCCATACAGCGAGGTCAGAGAAAAAAAAAATCCCATTTCCAGACTAAAGTGGACGCTGGACAAAAATCCCTGCTATGTATCGACTAGTGTGACATATGCACATGTCCGGGGAGACCTCCTCTACAACACCACACTGTCCGCTAAGCAGCAGAGGTGTAAAAATAAAATTGGCACACCATACAGCGAGGTGAAAGGTAAAAAAATATCCCATTTCCAGACTAAAGTGAACTAAAGTGGACACTGGACAAAAATCCCTACTATGTATCGACTAGTGTGACATATGCACATGTCCGGGGAGACCTCCTCTACAACACTACACCGTCCGCTAAGCAGCAGAGGTGTAAAAATTAAATTGGCACACCATACAGCGAGGTGAAAGGTAAAAAAATATCCCATTTCCAGACTAAAGTGAACTAAAGTGGACACTGGCCAAAAATCCCTGCTATGTATCGACTAGTGTGACATATGCACATGTCCGGGGAGACCTCCTCTACAACACTACACCGTCCGCTAAGCAGCAGAGGTGTAAAAATTAAATTGGCACACCATACAGCGAGGTGAAAGGTAAAAAAACATCCCATTTCCAGACTAAAGTGAACTAAAGTGGACACTGGACAAAAATCCCTGCTATGTATCGACTAGTGTGACTAGCGCCGGAACTGGCTATCTGCGCGTCAGTCCCTACGTCCTGCCTCTGTCGCAGGTAGCCAGCCACGGTGCTGGAGGCGGATCACACACACAGCGCAGCACACGCGTTGGAGAGGGTAAGTCTGCCTGCGTATTGAAATGAGCACGTCGCTTGAAGTCGATGGGAACGGACCCTATGGGTTAGGGGTCCAAAGGAGCTCAACCCGGGGGGTCCGGAGACGGGCTACCTAGGCTCCAGAGTCAGAGGCACGGCGCGCGGAGTGCCTTTTTAAATGCATTCTCTGCAGCTGTAAGAAATGAATTAATATCAAACCGAAAGAGCGTGTTTCATAAGGGCGTATTACATTCTAAAATACAAGTGTAGGTTACATTAATGAAAAACACATCAGTAAAATAATGTCGGCATCGGTGCCAAAAATGACGGATACATCGGTGAGACCGATGTCGGGCTCTACTCACAACACCTTGCTCTGCGAGGCATTGTGAAGAGACTCGAGACATCTTTTAAACGATGGTTATCCTGACAAAACGAATGGGAGAATAAATGTCATCTTTTCGTTGACAAAAGCACTTTGAGTTGCTCTGCTGATGCTACCTTCTCTCTCCTCCTTCTGTCTGTGTGTAAAGAGGTTTCATCTGAATATGAGGAGAGGAGATCCAGTCTGGTCCTGGAGGAACCACAACATCCAAAGATTAAAGAGGAACAACAGGAGAGGAGATCCAGTCTGGTCCAGGAGGAACCAACCCTCCACAGATTAAAGATGAACAGGAAGAGGAGACTGGTGAGTCAACTTTGACATTACTACGTAGGAATATGTGGTGCAATACTCTCTCAGGTAAAACAAATTCATATTGTATTAATATTATTCTAACAAGACTAAAGGGTCATTCAGCAACTGTAATGATAAAAATATAGTTTGGTAACTCATGGTCCCCTAAAAGACAGACACACATAATGTTGTTTCCGCTTGTGCCACTACAAAAGTATAGCACAACAAGTTTGAACCCATAAATTCCATAATCATGTTTAGCTATTAACACTCTTGGCGCCAAGGCCAGATTCGAGCCATGTATGTTATGCCAAGGGGTTTCTTAGAATCTGGAGACATATCTGAAGAATTATAGAATATTCTCAGTTTCACAATATCTTAAAAGAAGCATTAACATGTCTGCTATCATGGAAAAAATAAACTGAGTTGATCAAATGTACCGGTATGAAGCTGTAAGCAGCTGAATACAGCCGGTTTTCACCCAAAACAGCACTTTGGAAAAAGAGCATTTTAGTGAAACAAAGTACTTTCAAAGTACTTTCTACTAGGACTACATATCGCTGACATATCTGAAATTAAACCTTATGGTGTCGACTATAATAATAATTCAAAAAAAAAAAAGCTTCTCACATTTTCCATTATATAGATATGAACCTCAGATTATAGCATGGTTTTTCAACTGATGGATGTATTTAGTGACACCGATCCATCTTCAACTCCAAAATGCAACATGATATAAACTCACTTTTTGTGTGTGATTCAGACAGACATTCCAGGGTATTTTTTAAATATATATATTATGTTCACATGGTCCGACCAGTACATTCTCTGTGGATCCATGTTTCTCAAAATTCTGTTTATGACAAAAACCTAGTTTCAAGAAACATGCATCCAAAAGTTAGTTTCTATCATCTTCCATTTTGGAGTTATAAGCAGTTTTATAACGCTTCGTCCAACCAAATATCTGGGAATAGTGTGCAGAATAGACAGCAGGCATAACTATGATGTGAACTGTGAATGCCAGTCCCTTTTTATTTCCACCACACCTCAGATCAATCAATCAAATTGACTTTTGACATTATAATATATAAATATATACACAGTTGTGCAATCATTTCTAGTAGCAAACAGTTGTATGTAGTGCAAACAGTGCAAACTGTATGTAAACCTGAGCTTTACAGTATTCAAAAGGCGGGACAAAAGTAATTCAAGTACATTTGGTAGTTGGGGTACACCCACCTCCTCCCAGGCCCGCCCAGGCTGTGCCGTAAAGGGGATCTCGGTCGGCTGTCACCTGACACTAGACCACCCCGGAGTTGCAGACTCCCCATCTAAGACAGGAATACACAAAACCATAAAATAAGTAAATGTATGAAGCTAATTTCACCCACTTTTGTTTTTACTGTAACCTGTGATGACTAAAAACTATAAACACGATTTTGTTTTGTGCATTATCTTACCTGTTTCCATGGAAACAGCAGCATAAATAGCAGCCTCAATAGCATCCGCAGCAACAGCAACAGCAGCAGTAGCGGAAGGCTGTTCAGTGGACATGTCGGCCGACATGTCTGTAAATGTAAAACAATTTAAATCAATCAATTTAGTACTACTATCATAGAAAAGACATAATCTGGTGTAAAATAAATACATAGAAATGCAGAAACAGTATATTGTCTCAGTAAACTATAGGATCATATAATGCAGAGAGACAGTGTAGTGCCTCAGTAAACTATAGGATCATAGAATGCAGAGAGACAGTGTAGTGTCTCAGTAAACTATAGGATCATAGAATGCAGAGAGACAGTGTAGCGTCTCATCTAGCGTCTCAGTAAACTATAGGATCATAGAATGCAGACTATTTATGTTTGTATCTGTATTATGTCAGGATTTCATCCTGTGCTGGAAATCTTTTCAATACATTTCAATGAAATTTCAATAAATGTGTTCCATGCTCCGTTTGTACTCGCCCAATAAATATGTCCAAAGACGTGGAGTGAGATATTGTCCTCTAGTTATCCATGTAAATGTTCTGGCAGAAAACTCTTGTTTATTCAAATATGTCATAAAATTGTGTCCATATCGTTCCAGTTTGCACACCTATGTGAACCCCCCCAGGAAACTGTCAAGAAATAACATACAACGTACATGCACCACTGGACCACTCAAAGGGTTAAGTGATCTGTCCAGGAAGGTTCTAATCATCAATCAGCACCAGACACTTCATTCAGGAGTGGTGGATTCTTGAGCCACAATGGTTCTGTAGGCTCCACCTGGGCAACGGTGGTTCTGTAGGCTCCACCTGGGCAACGGTGGTGCTGTAGGCTCCACCTGGGCAACGGTGGTGCTGCTGGCTCCACCTGGGCAACGGTGGTGCTGTAGGCTCCGCTTGCAGCTTGAATGGCCCTCCTAAAGGCCTCACCGTGGGTTTGTTGGGCTTCCTCCTCACGGAAGACACAGGCTGGGGCGCCAACCCATACTGCTCCCGGGTGCCGTCTACATTCCGGCTGTCACCCGTCTCTCCGGTGGTCACCAGACTATTCCTGGTTGTTCAGTTGTTCAGTAAACCCTTATTGAATGATAAGTACAAGTTGTTTCTACTGGTGATTTCCACAGAGCACCACAGGGAGAGATCTACAGTATCTAGAGAGATGGCCTCCAAAATACATTCAACGGTGTCAGAGGAACAGCCAGAGGTGGACCAGAGACGTGGACTGTTTGATGCGAAGATGCAACCTGTAGTAAAGTTGTACCGTATAGGTATGTGCTGTTTTGTTTACTTACATAAAGGGATATTTCACTTTCAAAATAATTGTGGGTAATGTTATCGTCTACTCAGGCTTTTGTGACAGTTTTTAATATGCTCCATTCAGTATTTAGATATTTTATATTCATTTTTATGAAGTTCCCTTCCTATACAACCCCATTGTAACTTCAAACTCAATTTTAACCATCATAGATGCACAGAAAACACCCATCCTTGGTTCTGGTGACTGTAATTGTCCTTCTGAATACGTGTTTTTTTTTTTGGGGGGGGGGGGATACTCGCTATTCACTCGCATGTATATCATTCTAGTTTTTCTAGTGGCCTTTAGAGAGGGACAGCTGAATGGGTATAGAGCCCGTCTAGGAAACAGAAGGTACCACAGTGATGTTGTTAGGTCTGCAGTGGGTCCCAGAGCCCACGGGTGGGAGTCCTAATAAAAATTGTATTTTTGGAGAAATTGTAATCTTAAACCCGTGTTTGACATTATTGCATTTATGCAAATCATGCATCAACTAAACATAGTGTCATTTTAAGACCTGGAGTATTGGATCATCTTTGTTGAAACTTCCAACAACCTGTTTGAGTGTTTGTGTCAATTATTGTTTTCAGTTTTCTTCATTTTTGTAGTGTTCTTTTGTCATAACTGAGGCCAAACGGAATCTGCAGGGGTGTTTTTCAGTTTTTCTGCTGTGATTCCGGAGGAAAATCAGTTTTGTTTTTCTTTTTAGGTTTTAGACAGTTATCCAGTACTATAATCAATGTGTTTGGAACAAAAATAACTCTAAACAAGCTAAATAAACCTTAAAGTACCACAACAAAGTAAGATCTATTAGTCAAACCTTCGATTTCGTCAATTTTATATGGGGTCCCTGGATCCTGCTTCATCTCTCTCAGCTAAGGGGGTTCTCTCTCTCTGTCTGTCTCTCTCAATTCAATTCAAAGGAGCTTTATTGGCATGAGAAAACATTCATATTCTCTCTCAAACGCACTTTACACACACACACACACACACACACACACACACACACACACACACACACACACACACACACACTAGTCTCTCCAAACAGACACTCCCTCTCTCTCCTTCGCTTGCATGCACGCACGCTCTCTCCAAACAGACACACTCTCTCTTTCGCTTTCTCTCGCACAGTCGCGGTGCTCAGCTCTTGGAGCGATCAATGACGCAGTGGGCACATTTTTCTCTTTTTTTTTTACTTCAGGATGTTAACCTAAACCAGCTAGTAAATACAATAGTAGCCTAAATGTAAATGCTACTTACCCAAACCACTCGCCTTCCTGTTTTTATGCTTCAAGTTCAGAGGCTTGACAACGGAGGTAATCCATGAGTGTTGGCAAACAACAACCCCCGTCCAATTAAAAGTAATTGAATGACGATGACTCGGCAGTGCCAGTCAACTCCTCTGCAAATAAATCGGACAGGACTTCCGACATCTTCTTTTGATAGTTATATAATAATATCGTCCAGTCGGTCCAGACCAGCTCACAACATATTAGTCAGCAATGAGGGGAGGGGCATGGTGCGTCCACTGCAGCTTAAGAAATAAATCACGCTGGCCGGTAAAGTAAACTACAAGATGAACGTGTTCAAATTCCCCGGTAATTCCGCTGAGTTTTCATCAGAACATTTCATCAGAACCGCATATTGCGTTCGGGCCTGGTCATAACCTTCTGTTGAACACTTAATACTTATTTGTAACTATTCAAATGCATCTACGTCCGCTCTAGTAACTATTCAAATGTAACTATTCAAATGCAACTACGTCCGCTCTAGTAACTATTCAAATGCAACATTATATTCAATACAATACAAACAAAATATGCAAGTACATGAATTTTTACTTGGACAAGTGAGAATGTTCTTGTCCAAAGGACAAGAGGCTCAAAAATGGAATGTCAAGCCCTTTGATTTCGAAATGGAGAAGATTACGTTCCTCCAACACTACCAAAGCTATGAAACAGGAAACACTACGTTGGAAAAATGCAAAGTTCAAACATGAAATGTTTTCTCTCTTTGTGTCTTTTTTCTAGCCGTCCCGCAACTCCCTGTGTGTAAAGAGGAGGTTTTTACTGAACAACAGGAGAGGAGCTCCAGTCTAGTCCAGGAGGAACCACAGCCACCACAGATTAAAGAGGAACAAGAGGAGCTACTTCAAAGACCAATGGAGGCTGATGGGTCAACGTTGACATTACTAGCAGTGAAAAGTGAAGATGTTCATGATGATGAAAACGGAGAGACAGAGCCTGTAGCCGGCACCTCAACTGAACACATGAAAACACAAGCTGTTGTAGAGGACTGTGGAACATCACAACCAACTAGTGACGGCCAGCTCCTCTCTTCACACTGTTCTGAATCTGACACTGAAGACAGTGATGATTGGGAGACCAGTGAAGGTCAGTCAACTTTAAACACACTTAAATCACACAAGACACATGTGGAAGGACAAAGACTGTCTTTGAGCAGCAAGCTGTCCAAGGACCTAAAATCATCAAAACAAACTCACTCCATGAGGAGTCACACAGGGATGAAACGCTTTAGTTGTACAGAGTGTGGCAACTGTTTTAATCGTAAGACAAAACTGACGAGGCACACAATGATTCATACAGGGGAAAAGCCCTTCATTTGTAACGTGTGTGGTAAAGGCTGTGTTAACACAAGTAATCTAAAAAGACACATGATGACTCATACAGGCGAAAAGCCATTTTCTTGTACAGTATGTGGTAAAGGCTGTGTTTCCAAAAGTCATCTAAAAAGACACATGAAGACTCATACAGGCAAAAAGCCTTTAGTTTAAGTCACAATGATAAATCAGTCTAATCCAGGATGACAATGATGCAAAAGCAGAGGAATTACATGTATGATCTGACAATATCAACATGACTGGATAAAATACACATTAATAGTTCCTTGTGGAGTTTAATTTGTATCTTGTGTATGGATCTTATTTTCTATTGAACATGATGGAATTCTATTTTTATTTTAGCTTGCATTATTCCTCATCCTTGAAAATGTAGGATTAGTCACCAGAATCAAGATCCTAGGTGGTGTAGAACTTATTGGGAAATAACAGAAAGTTGGCGGCCATTTTAAAAAATGTCTACCATGGTCACAGGACAAATCTAAATAGTACCAATGTATCCCACATCCTTGAAAATGTATGATTAGTCACCAGAATCAAGATCCTAGGTGGTGTAGAACTTGAGTTATTGTAAAATAACAGCAGGTGGCGGCCATTTTGAAAAATGGCTGCCATGGTCACAGGGCAAATCTAAATAGTACCACTGTATTCCTCATCCTTGAAAATGTGGGATTAGTCACCAGAATCAAGATCCTAGGTGGTCTAGAACCTAAATCAGTTCAACTTGTCAACTCCGTCAGATGTTCGTCAACTCCGTCAGACGTTGGTCACATGATGTTTTTGTTTTATTTCCAAAGAAATAGATGATTCGATGTCAAATATTTTGTCCTTATGTATTGAAACACCAACTGAAATGCTACGTAATGATGCTTTTTTCTTTTACATGGTATTTTTGTTATAATATTGAAAGTAGAGGTTGCAAATGAAGGATTTGAGAAATGGGATATTTCATAATAGTGTGATATTGGAACAAAACAATATTAAATTAATTGTATTACTTAACTTGCCTACTGAAAGCCATTATAATTGTTGTTTATATTATTGTTGAAATTATCAAATTAAAATAAAAGGGATTTTAGTGTGTCTGACGGAGTTGACATGAATCAGTTATGAAGTGCATAAAAAAATATTACACGAAAAACCTGTTCCTTCTCAAGATTGGTAGTTGAGACCTGTGTCTACAAATACATCCATTTGAGTTTAATGTTTCTTTAAAAACAAATCTGATTTGAAAAAAGTGTTGTCCCTTATCTCAAGAATGAGTGCTATACAATGAAACTATGTGTATACACTATAGAGTGCAATGTCAACATTAAATGCTATCTAAGTTACGTCATTTTTTTCCCCTTTTAGATATTTTGGGTCTTTTCTGCCTTTATTGATAGATTTACAGTAGGTAGACAGGAAACAGGGAGAGGGATGGGGGAAGACAGACAGTAAAGTTTGTCGGGATCGGGACTCGAACCCGCGGCACACTGTCATGCTGGATTACCAGCCAAGGTGCCTGGACCACTAAGCCTGCCCAGGCCCATTCCATAGTTGTGGAGCCAGAAGGGAGAAGAGTTTGGGATGTGTAGAGCGTCCACATGCTGTCCCAGCATTTTTAGTGAACTTCCAGCTTCCCTGCGTTGACTGATCTGAGCACGCGGGATGGTTTGTAGGGTCCGATAACAAGAATACAAGAACGCAAACCCCCCAAAAACATGCTCACTCCGGGTGTGGTAGGCTACTTAGGTGTGTAATCATGAGACATAATTTGCAAGCAGTGGTTTTTGAAATGCAACAAAATTCCAGCCACCAGACCACAAACATATCAATAACGCAAAGGCTATACTAGTGCAGCACCATATCAACATCATTCAAAACGAGGCGTTTAAGTGTAAATGACAAATATGCTACATTTGATAATATGCCGTCTCGTTCTTACAACTGTGTTGCATTACCTAAAACGACAGTCATGACCGAACAGAAGAAGTTCTGACGACAGTTTCGCTCTGCCGAAAGATAAAGTCCACAGTGTGTCTCATCACAACGCACTGTGAGCTTGCTTGTAGGTCAGGTAGTGTAAAGCCAAATGTATCCTTTGCACCGAAAATAGTCGCTCTACAAGCTAATCTGGATGTATTTTTTAATACTCTGCAGGGCCTTTGCTCCTAGACCTGCATGTCCCTGTGTGTAAAGAGGAGGTTCCACCTGAAGAGGAGAGGAGCTCCAGTCTGGTCCAGGAGGAACCACAAGCTCCAGAGATTAAAGATGAACAAGTGGAGCTACTTCAAAGACAAGAGGCTGGTGGATCAGCGTTGACATTACTAGCAGTGAAAAGTGAAGATGATGATGAAAACAGAGAGACAGAGCCTGTAGCCGGCACCTCAACTGTACACATGAAAGCACAGGCTGATGTAGAGGACTGTGGAACATCACAACCAACTAGTGACAACCAGCTCCTCTCTTCACACAAAACACACAAAATGTGGGAGGAGCCAAGCTGTCCCAGGACCTGAACTCATTGAAACAAACTGACTCCAAGAGGAGTCACACAGGGAAGAAAAGATTTAATTGTACAGAGTGTGGAAAAATGTTTAATCTAAAGGGGAATTTAAAAAGACACATGAGGATTCATACAGGCGAAAAACCATTTTCTTGTACAGTTTGTGGTAGAGGTTTTTCTCAGACGGGTCAGCTAAAACCACACATGAGGATTCATACAGGTGAAAAGCCATTCTCTTGTACAGTTTGTGGTAGAGGTTTTTCTCAGGCGGGTCAGCTAAAACCACACAAGGATTCATACAGGCGAAAAGCCATTCTCTTGTACAGTTTGTGGTACAGGCTTTACTCTGGCGCATCATCTAAAAACACACATGATGACTTATACAGGCGAAAGGCCATTCTCTTGTACAGTTTGCGGTACAGGCTTTACTCGGGCGGGTCATCTAAAATCACACATGATGACTCATACAGGCGAAAATGATGGTGCAGTAAAGTGCTCACAAGCTGCTGGGTTTGTGTAGATCAGGGGTGTTGCTACATCTTACATAATGTACCTTCAGACCATAACAAAGCCACATATGCATCACAGTTAAACGATTCTATTTAACTATCATCATCATTATTTAATATCAATAATATCAGGTGTGTGCTGTGAACAAAAAGTGTAACTTAGTCTCGTTTCAGCCTTATTTCACATTACTAAACCAGACATTCGAGGTAAACAAGGAAACAAAACAAAACAAAACACAAAAACATATTCTTTCTTTGATCCCTTCAGAATGAGAGAACAAGGAACACAGAATCCTGACAAATTATACTCAATGTACATCAATGTAAAAAGTCATACTGTTGGCGGGTCGTTCATAATACAATACGTACTGTATTTATATGTTTTTAATTTGTTTAATAAAGGTTTCATCACTACAAGTCCTCTGTGTGTGCTTTATCATGCAAATATTCAACGTATTATTTATGCCCAGAATGACAAGGATATCCACAGGTTTGGTGGAAATGTCTAGACATTTATGGCGTAGAAAATATGTATTTGGCACCCATTTATTATATATAGGTAAACAATTGTAGATCTGCTATTTTCTCTATTAAATAGTGTATACATTATACATCAGTTTGTTCATAATGGGTGTTTTAGTATGTCTGGGTCTTGGTAAATGGTAAATGGAGGTGAGGGTCGTAGCGTCTTGGTGCCTGCCACCCCCCCCCCCCCCCCCCCCCCCCCCCCCCCCAAAAAAAAAAGAAAATACAATATATATATGTTTTAATGGCCTGCCCAACATGGCCCTTTTCATTTTTACATGGTAATGAGAACGCAGGCCTATTGCTTATTTTAGTTTTAGTAAAACACCTTTCCCCATTAGAATAAGACATCCAATGCACTACATTTCTGGTGTGAAATGGCACGAGGGATCCCCACAAAAAGACCACCCCAAAATCCGACAGATGTGCCGTTTCGTGGGCTTTGAGCACCTGTCCCCTCAGTGCTCTCTGCACTTATGCAGTGGAAGTTGGCTACCGTGGCTATGCTGGCCTCTCAACAAACCGCTTCTTGAGGGACATCGGCGTCATGGCAGCAAAGGCTAAGAAGGTCCTAAAGGATCTCTCGGAGGAAGCGAAAGTTTCTGGCTCTGGCTGAGAAGAAAAGACAGGAGTTGGGGGAATCGAGATGCCCCGCAGTGAAGAACCGGATTATCGAAATCCAGCTGCCGGGAGCGGCAGGGAGAAGTCCCTGACTGCTGCCCCAACATCCTGAGATGTTCTGGTGATTAAAGGGGCGAAACATCAGTGAAGGATGGCTCCCAGCTGATGACCCTGCAGCTGGTATTTAGGTACTGGCTGAAGTGGGCCTGAGGGAAGCGGCCCGAGAGGTTCCAACATCAACCTACGCTTCTCAACCATCAGGAATGCGGTCAGGTGCAAGCCTGGCTCAGGGAGGAGGACGCCCCTGCCATGCAGAGTCTGGGGTCACTACCTGGTGAGCAAGGGGCAAGGCCAGGATGGCTCTCAGCTGAAACCCTACAGCTGGCGCTTAGGTACCGTCGGAGGTGCGTCAGGCAGAAATGCACTGCAGGTACCAACATCTGCCTGTCATGTAATTGTACTGGTCATATATGGAGCGTGTCTTGAGTGTACAGGGTTTGATCAGGTCAGATCAACATATGGAATGTCACAACAGGAAGGATGGGTGGGGAGGATCAACATATGGAATGTCAGAACAGGCCAGCTCCATATATGGATATCTAAGGGTTTGAGGTCAGATGTAGAGTTGCTGGCTGGCTCCATATATGCAGATCTAGGTGATGATCCAGACTTCTCCATGTATGGTTATCCAGGGTTAGATGAGGTCAGGTTAGATGAGGTCAGTGCATGATGAGGTGGCGTGACGTACGTGTCACAAGGCGTGATGTCACGAGGCATGACCATATATGTTTAGTTTAGTTTATTTGAACATCTTCACAGAATCAAGTACACATTTTACATCAGCAAAGAAAAAACAAACAGCCCCGTGAAGGTGATCAAAAGTCTTGGGCTGAAGCTCAAAGCTTATAAGTGCCCTGCATCCTTCTCACAGCACAACCTTTGAGATTGAGCATAGTTATCAGTTTAACAGTACATTAATCAGAGACAAAAAAAACAACAACCCTACACCCAACCCACGCCTGTGTCACCATAGACTAGAGATCCACCAGGATCCATAGTGATTATGACTGCTTTAATTAGACATTATTATTATTATAACAATAACCATATGGTAATTATATAACAATAATCCGTCGGCCACTTTAACTTAGATTCCCCTTCATTCCATCAGTGGTGGACAAAGGACTATAGGCCTACTCAAGAATTCAAATTTACAAATTACAAAGTACTTTTTCATTTTAATATCAATGCATTGCTGGATTCATGTCATTATCTATTTTGACATTAGCTATTTTCAAATATTTTTCAAACATGTGAAAATAGCTGATCTACAAGCTCAAAGTGTGTCACACCACAACTCGCTGTGAGGTTGTAGATCGTCTATTTTCCACTATTCCACAGTGGTCATCACAGTCTACTGACTTGAACCCCATAGAAAATCCATAGTGGGATTTGAAGACAGTTGCAAAACGCAAACCTTACATAATCTATCATTATCATTTAGTGACAGTTACACACCTCCACCACCAGGGGGCAAAAGACTTAAGGCAACAGTATGTGGATTGTTTATTGCACATACAAACACTTTGAGCCGGAAGCAGGGTTGTGCGTAGCAGTGGTTAGCGCTGCAGCATGGTGGTTGTTAGCCTTTAGCTCTGTGGTTGTTTTTCATCGTGGTGTGCTACTAAAAACAGTGTCAAATGGAGTCTGTACGGCTGAAGATACATGAACACATGATGTCGGTGGGAGAGGACATATTGTGTGTTTTGGACAAACAGCAGCAGAGTGGTGGTGCTGATGTTTGTTGTGTGAAGCTTGATGTCAGAGTGTTTGTGTTGGAGCGCCTCAGTTTGGCTGCTCAGGTCATGGTCAACCTCTTCCAGAGAGAGATGGAGACACGAGAAACTCTGCTGGAGAAACAAAACAAAGTGATGGACATTGATGTTGATATGGATATCGATCTACACACTGCAGGTATGTGTGTTACGCACACACACACACACACACACACACACACACACACACACACACAGTTAGTAAACTCTGAACATTAAGCATTAAGCTAGCTGAACTGAACTACATTTCCCAGTAGCTTATTGTCCTCACCAATTTTGTGTGTGTGTGTGTGTGTGTGTGTGTGTGTGTGTGTGTGTGTGTGTGTGTGTGTGTGTGTGTGTGTGTGTGTGTGTGTGTGTGTGTGCCTGCCTGCCTGCCATGCTAATATTGCATATCATTTTGTTATTAAACCCCTCTGGCATCTCACCTTTATTTTCTTTTTTTTAATAAATGTGGTCATAAGTGGTATGGCCGACTTGGTACTGTAGCTTAGGAGATATTGCTAATGTTATTTTAAAGGCTTAACAGAACAGAAAGCCAACTATTAGGGGACTAACTATATTAGGGCATTTGAACATTGATGCCTGTCAGTCACATTGTCACAATGTGGGACAGGGTCTCATTTCGTAAATGAGGGACTGTCCCACGCAAAGAGAGACATCTGGTCTCCGTTCTGTGTTCACCGTTTCCATGTGAATCCTGAGATCTACATGATTCTCACTGTTCTATTATATCTGCTGGGTTTACTTTTTTATCATTGCTGCCGGGCAGTGAAACCTTGTATCTCCATAATTCAGAAGGAGTGAGTGCATTCTCCGGCACCGGTGATCAGACGCACATGCCCGGGAAGGTGGGGGGATTAGTGGAGTTCCGCGGCAGTGTTGGTTCGTTTCGCGGGCGACGCCGCAACTGCCGACAACAGTCGCGGCTCCCGATATGCGTTGCCAGTTAAAAAACACCTGTGTCTTCCCTGTGAGGTTAGGGTTAGGGTTTGGGTTGTCAGCGTCGCTGGTTAAAACTCACCCGTGGCCCCCTAAACAGCTGTGTCTTCCCTGTGAGGTTAGGGTCTGGGGTGTGTCAGACTGCTGCCGCTGGTGCCAGAAAATGCACTCGCTCTCTCTCACATAATTTAACCTTTAACCTGTTTTTTTGTAAATTAATGTCCTAATCATCATTCTACAGTGTCACCCAAAAGTAACCAAAATAGCCGATCTACAAGCTTTTCATTTTTATTTTCCATTTAATTTTAATTTTCTGAAAAGTAACAGTTTTGGACATAAGAGGTTTCCACCTCACAGCAACAATATTATACCTACTTGTGTTATCTATTTCAGGATCATTAATATGTTAATAAACTGATTGGCTGTTTCAAATATGCAATGAAAAAAAACTGCTAGATCTTCTTTCATTTTGTTCTTTCATTTTAAAAAAACAAACCAAAAAACATTCTGATTCATAATTTAAATTAATTTAGTCATGTTCAGTTTTATACAGGAGCTGTTTATAAAGTTTAATATCAAAAATACATTATAGTCCTTATTCATGACACATGATCAGCGGCAGCCTTTTTATGAAAGTTAATAACAATTAATATCACATCAAATTCCTTATTCAATGATGTATTGTATTCCTTTATTCCAGACCAGTGTGTGGAGTCCTGTCTACAGGTGAAGATCAGTTCTCCAGCCACGACTGTTTATATTAAACAGGAACCTGAAGACCACCTTAAACAGGAACCTGAAGACAAACAAGAACCTGAAGACCATCTGGCTCTCAGTAAGTTTAAATTACTCTGTCTTTATTTGTTTTATTGGTGAAAGTGGGTAGAGCTGAGAGTGCAAAGATGAACCGATATGACCTGGTTATCGATTTTAGCATTAACAATGTGACTACATTGATGGTATTATAAATGGGACGACGGTTCGGCAGTAAAAGTATGAATGGGTTCACTGAAGCTTTGCAGTTCATTCGACTTCAGTATTAACTAACCTGCTGAAGAAGACTCACTGACCTAACATTCGGCTCGTCTCACATCTGCTATGAGAACACTACAATGTAAACAAAAGGCCATACAGCACAGAGCACAGTCAGCGCACCATCATCAGTTTAATTTAGGAAATTGTGGCCAAAGAGTAATCTGTTGATACCTTTTCCATCCACTACTCCACACTGAGGTACAAGATTCAAACCTTTTATAGAGTCTTTGTATTTTTTCCTAGACTTTCTGCACATTCCTGTGTGTAAAGAGGAGGTCTCACCTGAAGAGGAGAGGAGCTCCAGTCTGGTCCAGGAGGAACCACAACCTCCACAGATTAAAGATGAACATGAGGAGCTATTTCACACAACAGAAGAGGCTGGTGGACAAAGGTTAACATTACTAGCAGTGAAAAGCGAAGATGATGATGAAAACAGAGACACAGAGCCTGTAGCCGGCACCTCAACTGTACATATGAAAGCACAAGCTGATGTAGAGGACTGTGGAACATCACAACCAACTAGTGACAACCAGCTCTTCTCTTCACACTGTTCTGAATCTGACACTGAAGACAGTGATGAGTGGGAGGAGACTAGGAGAGATCAGTCAGCTTTAAACACACTGAAATCACAAAACACACAGCACAAGCTGTCCCAGGACCTGAAATCATCGAAACAAACGGACTCCATGAGGAGTCACACAGGGAAGAAAAGTTTTAATTGTACAGTGTGTGGCAAAATGTTTAATCGAAAGGGGAATTTAAAATCACACATGATGACTCATACAGGCGAAAAGCCCTTCTCTTGTACAGTATGTGGTAAAAGCTGTGCTCACAAGGGTGATCTAAAAAGACACATGATGACTCATACAGGCGAAAAGCCTTTCTCTTGTACAGTTTGTGGTACAGGCTTTACTCAGGCGGGTACTCTAAAAACACACATGATGACTCATACAGGCGAAAGGCCATTTTCTTGTACAGTATGTGGTAAAGGCTGTGTTAACACAAGTCATCTAAAAACACACATGATGACGCATACAGGCGAAAGGCCATTCTCTTGTACAGTTTGTGGTACAGGCTTTACTCAGGCGGGTGATCTAAAAAGACACATGATGACTCATACAGGCAAAAAGCCTTTAGTTTAAGACATAATGATCAGTCAGTCTAATCCAGGATGACAATGATGCAAAAGCAGAGGAATTATATGTATAATATGACAACATCAACATGACATACACAACATAAAATACAGTTTATTGTGATGGCGTTTAATGTTTATCTTTTGTATGGATCTTATTTTCTATTCAACATGATGGAATTTCATTTTTATTTAATCTAGCATTATTCCCTCAGCTCATAGGTTACTGGTAGTACAATATGAGCATCAGTGTGTGTCCACATGAGTCAGCATTTAACAAGTTTTATGCATTAACATTCATACAATAATTATGTTCATTGCTATGCAGTAAATGATGGTGCAGTAAAGTGCTCACAAGCTGCTGGGTTTGTGTAGATCACGGGTGTTAGCTACATCTTACATAATGTACCTTCAGACCATAACAAAGCAACATATGCATCACAGTTAAACAATGACCTCTCAGACATGCTAGTGTATCGTCATCATTTAATATCAATGCTCTTTTTTCAGGTGTGTGCAGTGAATACAAAGTGTAACTTAGCCTTGTTTCAGCCTTATTCCACATTACCAAACCAGACATTCAAGGTAAACAAGACAAAAATGAAAAAAACAAACATCAACAACTGCACCCATTTATTATATATAGGTAAACTATTGTAGATCTGCTATTCTCACTATTAAATATACATTATACATCAATTTGCTCATAATGGGTGTTCTTGTACGTCTGGGTCTTGGGGAGACCAATGTCCTAGCAGTGTTTTATCACACTAATATATGTTACAGAACAAGAGTGTGTGTGTGTGTGTGTGTGTGTGTGTGTGTGTGTGTGTGTGTGTGTGTGTGTGTGTGTGTGTGTGTGTGTGTGTGTGTGTGTTAATGGCCTGCCCAACATGGCTCTTTTAATTTTTACATGGTAATGAGAACGCAGGCCTATTGCTTATTTCACGGTCCAATGACATGGACCAAGTGAAACACCTTTCCCCATTAGAATAACACATCCAATGTATTACATTTCTGGTGTGAAATGGCACAAGGGATCCCCACAAAAAAAACACCCCAAAAACCGACAGATGTGCCGTTTTGTGGGCTTTGAGCACCTGTCCCCTCAGTTCTCTCTGCACGGCCCTGCAGTAATATATATATGTTACGGATCTCACTGTAGGTTCTGGGGGTTCAGGGGGCCTAAAGCCCTATTCATAGTCCAGATTTAGGTGAAGAGGTGACCAGAACGGTGGTTTTGATGGAGCTGCTCATAGTCCATCACCGTGCTCATATCTCCTACCCTCCAAATCTGCCCATTGTTTCCCTCTGCTTTCTCTCTACTGCCTATCTGCCTCTCTGTTATTTCATTCTGGTCCTTTTCTGTTCCTTTCCTATTCTCTTTCTATGTCTCTATTATTTCATCCCTTTGTTCTGTCGTTCTCCCGCTGCTCAGTTTCGGGAGTTTGTTTGCTTTTACGTCAGGAGCTCAGCTCGCAGCAAGGCCGCACTGGGCAGTGCTGTCGACTCCTGTGTCCTCCTGGCCGTGACGAATATCTGTGTGTGTGGAGACAGAGGAACGGGGAGGCAGGGGAATGGGAGGAGCTACGGGAGGCAGTGTAGGAAAACTAGTTTGCCTCCCCGTTCCTCTGTCCCCCCACACACACTCGTCATGGCCAGGAGGACAGCACTGCCCGGCTTTTGCTCCGTGGTTGTTTTGCGAGCTGAGCTCTCATTTCAACTATTATAAAGTATACTATAGCCAACACACCATAACAACTTCTAGACCAATAACATTGTCTCGGTGACCACCGTTTCGGTGGTGAGTAAAAACAGAGAGAAGGGCTGGGGAGAGCAGTGGTTTTCTCTTCACCGCAGTTCAGTGATGTCATGTTGTAGTTTTCGGTGAGAGCGGTGGTCACCTCATCACCGAAAACTGGACTATGAATAGACCTTTAGGATTCCCCATACGTGGCCGGTTAACATTAGCATTTTACATTATTCCCAAATCTAAACACATTTATTTTGTATTTCTTTGCGATGTGAGCTTTTATCAGCTGTTCTCTGTGCGCAATTCTGTTGCGCTTTGAAGTATAAATGTCTCCTAGGGTGCATCTCACTAGCCAACACACAAGATGAGGTTGACTAGACTGAAACCAGCGTTACCCAAAACAACAGGTTTGGAGATCTGTTGGGAATTGATTACATGAAACAGTCACCGTGCGCCCAGTCCCAATGTTTGTAAACAAATAATTGGTCTATAGGGAACACTTCCATACTGACATCACAGTCACATTGTATGTTTTAACTGTAGACATGCCTGCTGCTATTAACCCTTATCACCACAAGGTGGCAGGAAAGCCTTAGCATGCCCTGCTTTAGAAATTATGTTAAAGGGGGCACGGTGGTACAGTTGGTAGTGCTGTCGCCTCACAGCTAGAAGGTCCTGGGTTCGATTCCCGCTCGGGACGCTGTGGGTGCTGGCGGCGTGTTTCCTCCTCCGCATCATCAGTGCCCATACCCGAGGCGGGGTTTGGCGAAAGGGCCTTTCTGTGTGGAGTTTGCATGTTCTCCCCGTGTCCCCTAGGGTAGGTACCCTCACAGAAAACATGCAGTAATCCTGGTCTCTAAACTGCCTCCCCCTGGCCAGCCAGGGCGCCTGATTGAGGGGAAAGGAACTGGTTGGAATAACGTGTTCCTTCTACGCACTACGTCCAACCAGGGAAACTCCCCCCTGTCAGGTGTAAAGGAGCAACTTGGACACTCAGGCATGAGTTCAAATCCGTTGCTCTCCCCATGTCCCCCATATATGGGGACTAGGTTGGCGGAGGGTGTGTAGAGCCCAGGATCACATTAGATAATTGACACAGGGGTGAAAAATGGGTTACAAAATTGTGGGATAAAAGAACATTAGAAAAAAATAAATGTTATAATATAAGAAGTATGTAGTAATGTAGTCTTAGTCCATTACTCATGTTCAAATGAAAGGCCTCTGGTTCACTGATATTCTTGGCTTTGTGTTTTGCAATGGCCTTCATCAAATCCCACTATATACCTGTATTTTCTACCGTGCTCAAGTCAGAAGACTGACGACCACTGTCAGAATAATGGAAGATAGACGATCTACAAGCCCACAGCGCCTCTGATATGTACTGGAGTAGAAGTTAAGGTATTCAACATCAGAAATACTAAGTAAAATACATGAAAAGGTTTATAAGTATAGGCTTACAGCGCTGTACAGTACTGTGGTTTACAAAGCAGAGCATCATGCTGCATGAGCTCTTTAGTTTGTATTTATTAGATAGATTGACTGATCAGCTGATTAATGTTTCACTACTTTATTATTTTTATACATAACAATAACAGGAGATGCACACACATCCACACATTCTACAAGTGCTCAATAACTGACACATACTAAAAACCAGTAAGACGCCCTGAGGGCGAGAAGTGACGAGGTTGCGTGCACACATCCGCCTGGGTGACGGCAGACTGCTGGGTGAGTGCTGGCGCTTTGGCATGGGGGGTCAGATCAACATATGCAATTAATTATGTAGTTAATTTAAAGAAAGGAAAAATCTGGTGGTCACAGAGATGACAAGGATGGAGGACAAGTTCTTTGCCAAGTCTATTGGCCAATGCCAGCAAGGCCAGTGGACAAAGTGGGAGGGCTTCATACCAAGGTCAGTGAAATGGAGTGACCTGTGGAAGACGCCTCAGGCAAGGCTAAGTTTTCTTATCAGAGCCACGTATGACACCCTTCCTAGTCCAACAACCCTGGCACGATGGTACGGCTCTGACTGTGGTCTCTGTGAAACAGGCAAGGGAAATCTCCGCCACATCCTGTGTGGCTGCCAGATGGCCTTGGCCCAGGGTCGTTACAGGTGGCGTCATGACTAGGTACTAAGGAAGCTGGTGGAACACACAGAGCATGAGAGTCCTGGCCAACGAGAAGTCAACATCCCAACAAAGGCAGCTGGTTCAGTTTGTAACAGCGGGACAAGCCAAGAAAAACAGCACTAAAGCGGACAAAACAGCGGTCCTGACTCCAGGCAAAGACTGGTCAATGAGAGCAGACCTTGACAAACAGTTACGCTTCCCCTTTGACATCACCATCACCACACTGAGACCCGACATCGTCCTGTGGTCATCAACCGAGAAGCGAGTCCTGTTAGTCGAGTTGACGGTCCCTTGGGAGCAGAACATCCAGGAAGCGTACGAGAGGGAAAAGGCTCGGTATGCAGAGTTAGTGGCAGAATGCCAAGAGAAAGGCTGGAGAGCAACAACTTATGCAGTGGGAGTTGGCTGCCGCGGCTATGCTGGCCTCTCAACAAACCGCTTCTTGAGGGACATCGGCTTCATGGCAGAAGTCTGGGGGTCACTACCTGGTGAGCAAGGGGCAAGGCCAGGATGGCTCTCAGCTACAGCTGGCACTTAGGCACCGTCAGAGGTGCGTCAGGCAGAAATGCACCAATTTACAATTTACAATTACAATTTACAATTTAGGCATTTAGCAGACGCTCTTAATCCAGAGCGACTTACAATAAGCAAGAACAAAAAGCATGGGAATACATCACATATGTAAAAAAGCATTTATCGCGAAACATGCGTAAGCTAAGAACGTGACTAGAACATATCTATATAATGACACTATACATATAAACTATAACTAGAACATATCTATATAATGACACTATACATATAAACTACACATATATGCTATACTATGCTGTACATATATACTATGAAGTGCTATGACTACTATACACTATATACTATGAAGTGCTATGACTACATACAATGCACTTATTGTGCTGTCTACATGACATGCTATAAGTCTGTTTCAAATGCTATATAAGTCTAAGAAGTGCTGTCTAAGGGGGGTAGGGTAAGTGCTATGGGCCATGATGGAGTCTGAAAAGGTGGGTTTTCAGACTACGGCGGAAGATCGGGAGTGATGCTGCAGTTCTGATTGCAACGGGAAGTGCATTCCACAGTTTTGGGGCCAGAAGGGAGAAGAGTTTGGGACGTGTGGAGCGTTGTCCCGGCGTTTTTAGTGAGGGTACTTCCAGCTTCCCTGCGTTGGCTGATCTGAGTGCGCGGGAGGGTTTGTAGGGTTCAATCATGCTGGCAAGATATGGGGGAGCCATACCTTTGGTTGCTTTAAATGCCAACATCAGAGTTTTGTATTCTGTGCGGGCAGCGACCGGGAGCCAGTGCAGGGAGCGGAGCAGGGGGGAGACATGTGAGAATTTTGGCTGGTTGAAGACCAAGCGAGCTGCGGCATTTTGGATCAGTTGGAGAGGCTTCAGTGCACATGCCGGTAGGCCAGTAAGGAGAGAGTTACAATAGTCAAGTTTTGACAGGACTGTTGTCTGGATTAGGAGCTGGGATGATTCCTGGGTGAGGAACGGTCTAATTCGTCGTATGTTATAGAGTGTGAACCTACAGGATCGAGTGACAGCTGTGATGTGAGTTTTGAACGAGAGCTGACTGTCCAGGACAACACCAAGGTTCCTGGCTGTTGGGACAGACGTTACCAGGGCGTTGTCTACGGAAATAGTTAGCTCCCGCATCGGGCAGGACTTAGCTGGGAAGAAGAGAAGCTCAGTCTTGTCTGGGTTCAGCTTGAGGTGGTTGGAGGACATCCACTGTGAGATGTCAGCCAGGCAAGCAGTGATGCGCTCTTCCACCTGGGTGGCAGAGGGGGGGAAGGATAGAAACAGTTGTGTGTCATCGGCATAACAGTGATAGGATATATTGTGAGCAGAGATGATAGTGCCAAGGGATTTAGTGTACAGTGAGAAAAGGAGGGGACCAAGTACAGATCCCTGTGGGACCCCAGTTTGGAGGGTTCGGGGGGATGATAACAGACCTTTCCAGGAGACCTGGTAGGTCCGGTCGGTGAGGTAAGAGGAGAACCACTTTAGTGCCGTCCCGCCGATGCCTAGATCCGCTAGGGTGTCTAGGAGCAGCTGGTGGTTCACTGTGTCAAATGCCAACATCTGCCTGTCATGTAATTGTACTGGTCATATATGGAGCGTGTCTTGAGTGTACAGGGTTTGATGAGATCAGATCAACATATGGAATGTCAGAACAGGAAGGATGTGTGGGGAGGATCAACAGATGGAATGTCAGAACAGGTCAGCTCCATATATGGATATCTAAGGGTTTGAGGTCAGATGTAGAGTTGCTGGCTGGCTCCATATATGCAGATCTAGGTGATGATCCAGACTTCTCCATGTATGGTTATCCATGGTTAAATGAGGTCAGTGATGATGAGGTGGCGTGACGTACGTGTCACAAGGCGTGATGTCACGAGGCATGACCATATATGTTTAGTTTAGTTTATTTGAACATCTTCACAGAATCAAGTACACATTTTACATCAGCAAAGAAAAAACAAACAGCCCCGTGAAGGTGATCAAAAGGCTTGGGCTGAAGCTAAAAGCTTATAAGTGCCCTGCATCCTTCTCACAGCACAACCTTTGAGATACTCAGCATAGTTATCAGTTTAACAGTACATTAATCAGAGACAAAAAAACAACAACCCTACACCCAACCCACGCCTGTGTCACCGTAGACTAGAGATCCACCAGGATCCATAGTGATTATGACTGCTTTAATTAGACATTATTATTATTATTATAACAATAACCATATGGTAATTATATAACAATAATCCACATGTCGGCCACTTTAACTTAGATTCCCTGATTTCATCAGTGGTGGAAAAAGGACGTATACTCAAGAATTAAAATTTACAAATTACAAAGTACTTTATTACATTTTAATATCAATGCATTGCTGGATTCATATGTAATTGTCCAAATTATATATGCCTATAATGTGAAAATAGCTGATCTACAAGCTCAAAGCGTGTCACACCACAACTCGCTGTGAGGTTGTAGATCGTCTATTTTCCACTATTCCACAGTGGTCATCACAGTCTACTGACTTGAACCCCATAGAAAATCCATAGTGGGATTTGAAGACAGATCTAATATGTAAGGTTTGCGTTTTGAAACTATCATTATCATTTAGTCACAGCAACACACCTCCACCACCAGGGGGCGAAAGACATTAAGGCAACAGTATGTGTATTGTTTATTGATCATGCGTGAAACACTTTGACCCGGAAGCAGGGTTGTGCGTAGCAGCGTTTAGCACTGCAGCATGGTGGTTGTTAGCCTTTAGCTCTGTGGTTGTTTTTCATCGTGGTGTGAAATAAAGGGAGTGCTACTAAAAACAACGTCTCATAATGGACGTCAAAACGTGTCAAATGGAGTCTGTACGGGTGAAGATAAATGAACACATGACGTCGGTGGGAGAGGACATATTGTGTGTTTTGGACAAACAGCAGCAGAGTGGTGGTGCTGATGTTTGTTGTGTGAAGCTTGATGTCAGAGTGTTTGTGTTGGAGCGCCTCAGTTTGGCTGCTCAGGTCATGGTCAACCTCTTCCAGAGAGAGATGGAGACACTAGAAACTCTGCTGGAGAAACGAAACAAAGTGCTGGACATTGATGTTGATATGGACATCGATCTACACACTGCAGGTATGTGTGTTACACACACACACACACCAGCATTAAGCTAACTGAACTACATTTCCCAGTAGCTTATTGTCCTCACCAATTGTGTGTGTGTGTGTGTGTGTGTGTGTGTGTGTGTGTGTGTGCGCGCGTGCGTGTGCGCGCGTGCGTGTGCGCGCGTGCCTGATGGGCCTAATATTGCATATAATTTTGTTATTAAACCCCTCTGGCATCTCACTTTTTTTTAATAATAAATGTGGTCATAAGTGGTATGGCCGACTTGGTACTGTAGCTTTATTGCTAATGTTATTTTAAAGGCTTAAAACGGCTTAAAAATGCATCTATCAGGAAAAGAGACACATTGTCACAATGTGGGACAGGGTCTCATTTCGTGGGAAGCTTGAAAAGTCTTGTAAATGCGGGACTGTCCCACGCAAAGGGAGACATCTGGTCTCCGTTCTGTGCTCACCGTTTCCATGTGAATCCTGAGATCTACATGATTCTCACTGTTCTATTATAGCAGCTGGGTTTACTTTTTTATCATTGCTGCCGGGCAGAGAAACCTTGTATCTCCATAATTCAGAAGGAATTCTCTGGCACTGGCACCGGCGATCAGACGCACCTGCCCGGGAATGTGGGGGGATTAGTGGAGTTCCGCGGCAGTGTTGGTTCGTTTCGCGGCCGACGCCGCAACTGCCGACAACAGTCGCGGCTCCTGATATGCGTTGCCAGTTAAAAATCACCCGTGTCTTCCCTGTGAGGTTAGGGTTAGGGTTTGGGTTGTCAGCGTCGCTGGTTAAAACTCACCCGTGGCTCCCGAAACAGCCGTGTCTTCCCTGTGAGGTTTGGGTCTGGGGTGTGTCAGACTGCTGCCGCTGGTGCCAGAAAATGCACTCGCTCTCTCTCACATAATTTAACCTTTAACCTGTTTTTTTGTAAATGAATGTCCTAATCATCATTCTACAGTGTCACCCAAAAGTAACCAAAATAGCCGATCTACAAGCTTTTCATTTTTATTTTTCATTTCATTTTCTGAAAAGTAACAGTTTTGGACATAAGAGGTTTCCACCTCACAGCAACAATATTATACCTAATTGTGTTATCTATTTCAGGATCATTAATATGTTAATAAACTGATTGGCTGTTTCAAATATGCAATGAAAAAATACTGCTTGCTAGATGTTCTTTCATTTTGTTCTTTCATTTTAAAAAAACAAACCAAAAAACATTCTTATTCATAATTTAAACTAATTTAGTCATGTTCAGTTTTATACAGGAGCTGTTTATAAAGTTTAATATCAAAAATACATTATAGTTCTTATTCATGACACATGATCAGCAGCAGCCTTTTTATGAAAGTTATTAATATCACATCAAATTCCTTATTCAATGATGTTGTCACTCCCTCTGATATGAATTGGAGACGAAGGCAGTAGTAGCATGTACTGGAAGTTTATTTGCTCAAAAACCTACGTCAAAACTGACGAAACACAAAGACAAACAATAATCAGTGATCAAATAATAAGCAACAAATAAAGCATATAAACGAAATATAAAGAAAGGAAACATGAACAACTGATTTACCTTACTGACTGCAAGTAACTCAAAGGGAATGAACGAATGAATGTGGAATGGACCCGTGAACATGAACAATCAGGACTGAAAGGAAAAACAATAAATAAAACGATCAATGAAACTCATAAAGAAACAAAACATAGAAACTTAAATGTTGACAGAAACAGAACAGAAATAACAAACGAACCTTTAAGTGGCAACACGCTGCATGATGAACAAACTACCGTCTGCTTGACAGGCAGACGGAAGCTGCAATGACCGTGAACCCGTGAGGTTTCTCTACACACCATATATGGTCGGGGCGCCGGAAATGACGGCAATATGGGATTGAATGATGAACCTTTACCAAAATAATCATTTTAAAGCGTAGAAACCACATAGAAGTCAAATAAACATATGTAGAAAATAACACATTGTACAAAACAACAAATACCAAAAAACAAATGTCAAAATAACAACGAAATCATAATTGTGGCAGCAAAAGATGTATTGTATTCCTTTATTCCAGACCAGTGTGTGGAGTCCTGTCTGCAGGTGAAGATCAGTTCTCCAGCCACGACTGTTTCTATTAAACAGGAACCTGAAGACCACCTTAAACAGGAACTTGAATACCACCTTACACAGGAACCTGAAGACAAGCAGGAACCTGAAGACCACCTGGCTCTCAGTAAGTTTAAATTACTCTGTCTTTATTTGTTTTATTGGTGAAAGTGGGTAGCACTGAGTGCAAAGATGAACCGATATGACCCGGTTATCGATTTTAGCATTAACAATGTGACTACATTGATGGTATTTTAAATGGGACGACGGTTCGGCAGTAAAAGTATGAATGGGTTCACTGAATCTTTGCAGTTATTTCGACTTCAGTATTAACTAACCTGCTGAAGAAGACTCACTGACCTAACATTCGGCTCGTCTCACATCTTCTATGAGAACACTACAATGTAAACAAAAGGCCATACAGCACAGAGCACAGTCAGTGCACCATCATCAAAGTTCAATTTAGGAAATTGTGGCCAAAAAGTAATCTGTTGGTACTTTTTCCATCCACTACTCCGCACTGAGGTACAAGATTCAAACCTTTTTATAGAGTCTTTGTATTTTTTCCTAGACTTTCTGCACATTCTTGTGTGTAAAGAGGAGGTCTCACCTGAAGAGGAGAGGAGCTCCAGTCTGGTCCAGGAGGAAGCACAACCCCCACAGATTAAAGAAGAACAAGAGGAGCTAATTCAAAGACAAGAAGAGGCTGGTGGGTCAATGACTGTTGACATTTTTCAAATAGGCAAAAGAAAATACTGCTTAAAGAAATACTTCTTTCATTTTGAAATACATTTTGAGTAGGCCTGTCAAATGATTAAACATTTTAATCTGATTCATTTTAGTTTAAAATGTATTAATCTCGATTAATCAGCATTCAAACTATGTCCAATATGTTACCATGTTTTACAAGCTTTTCTTTCCCTTTTACAAATTGAATATACAATTTATTTTCAGCTGATGTTCACATCAGGATGGGGATAATTATTTTAGCACTCGAAAAACTAGTGACTGCTCCTTTATACTGAACAATAGAAGACAATAGTCTTGGTAAAGTTTGATTTGAATATGTAGTATAATGAAAGGTCTTTCTACTGGTGATTTCCACAGAGCATCACAGAGAGAGGTCTACAGTATCTAGAGAGATTGCCTCCAAAAGACATTCAATGTTGTCAGAGGAACAGCCAGAGATGGACCAGAGACATGGACTGTTTGATGCAAGGATGCAACCTGTAGTAAAATTGTACAAGATAGGTATGTAGTGTTTTTTTTTTACTGTGGTTTAAACCTGTAGTAAAGTTGCATACAATTTACAATTTAGGCATTTAGCAGACACTCTTAATCCAGAGTCATTTACAGTAAGCAAGAACAAAACATGGTAATTCATCAAATACATGAAAAATAAATCAATAATCATACGTAACCTAACAGTGGAATATGTATATAATGAAACTGTGTATACAATATGTGCAATGTCTACATAAAATGCCATCTAAGTTACATAACTTGAGCCTTTGCATAGGCCTGTAAGGTCGTCGAGGCTAGGGTAAGTGCTAATGCAAGTGCTACGGACTACGATGGAGTCTGAAGTGGTGGCTACGGCGGAAGATTGGGAGTGAGTCAGGAGTTCTGATTGCAATGGGAAGTGCATTCCATAGTTTGTTTTTTATTTTTTAGATATTTTTTGGGGCTTTTCTGCCTCTATTGATAGATTTACTGTAGGTAGACAGAAAACGGGGAGAGAGATGGGCAGAAAAGACACACAGTAAAGTTTGTCGGGATCGGGACTCGAACCTGCGACATATTGTCATGCTGGATTACCAGCCACGGTGCCTGGACCGCTAAGCCAGCCCAGGCCCATTCCATAGTTTTGGAGCCATAAGGGAGAAGAGTTTGGGACGTGTGGAGCGCTGTCTTGGCGTTTTTAGTGAATGAAATGTACTTCCAGCTTCCCTTCGTTGGCTGATCTGAGCACGCCGGAGGGTTTGTAGGGTCCGATAACAAGAATGCAAGAACGCAAGCCCCCGAAAAACATGCTCACTCCGGGTGTGGTAGGCTACTTAAAGGAACACAATCAGGTGTGAAATCATGAGTCATAATTTGCAAGCAGTGGTTTTTGAAACATCAAAGTCATGCAAGGTAACACGCATCACAAAATTCCAGCCCCTAGACCGCAAACATGTCAATAACGCAAAGGCTATACTAGTGCAGCCCCATATCATTCAAAATGAGGCGTTTAAGTGTAAATGACAAATATGCTACAATTATTGATAATATGCTGTCTCGTTCTTACAACTTTGTTGCATTACCTCAAACGACAGTCATGACCGAACTGAAGAAGTTCTGACGACAGTGTCGCTCTGCCGAAAGATAAAGTCCACAGCGTGTCTCATCACAACGCACTGTGAGCTTGCTTGTAGTAGTACTTTCAGCGAGCAACTCCGCCATGAGGCAAAATATAAATGCCTGAAGTGTAAAGCCAAATGTATCCTTTGCAACGAAAATAGCCGCTCTACAAGCTAATCTGGTTGTCCTTCTTTTTGAATACTTTGCAGGGCCTTTGCTCCTGGACCATAAGGGTCGTAACACGTTGTATTTTTGTGTAGACTTTCTGCACGTCCCTGTGTGTAAAGAGGAGGTTCCACCTGAAGAGGAGAGGAGCTCCAATCTGTTCCAGGAGGAACCACAAGCTCCAGAAATTAAAGACGAACAAGTGGAGCTACTTCACACACCAGAAGAGGCTGGTGGACAAGGGTTAACATTACTAGCAGTGAAAAGTGAAGATGATGATGAAAACAGAGACACAGAGTCTGTAGCCGGCACCTCAACTGTACACATGAAAGCACAAGCTGATGTAGAGGACTGTGGAACATTACAACCAACTAGTGACAACCAGCTCCTCTCTTCACACTGTTATGAATCTGATACCGAAGACAGTGATGATTGGGAGGAGACTAGGGGAGATCAGTCAGCTTTAAACACACTGATATCACAAAACACACAAAATGTGGGAGGACAGCACAAGCTGTCCCCGGATCAGAACTCATCGAAACAAACTGACTCCAAGAGGAGTCACACAGGGAAGACAAGTTTTAATTGTACAGAGTGTGGCAAAATGTTTAATCTAAAGCGGAATTTAAAAACACACATGAAGATTCATACAGGCGAAAGGCCATTTCCTTGTACAGTATGTGGTAAAGGCTGTCGTGACTCTAGCGTTCTAAAAACACACATGCGGATTCATACAGGCGAAAAGCCCTACTCTTGTACAGTTTGTGGTACAGGCTTTACTCAGACGTGTCACCTAAAATCACACATGATGACTCATACAGGTGAAAGGCCATTTTCTTGTACAGTATGTGGTAAAGGCTTTACTCAGGCGGGTACCCTAAAATCACACATGATGACTCATACAGGCAAAATGCCATTTTCTTGTACAGTATGTGGTAAAGGCTGTGTTAACACAAGTCATCTAAAAACACACATGATGTCTCATACAGGCGAAAGGCCATTTTCTTGTACAGTTTGTGGTACAGGCTTTACTCAGGTGGGTCATCTAAAAAGACACATGAAGACTCATACAGGCAAAAAGCCTTTAGTTTAAGTCATAATGATCAGTCAGTCTAATCCAGGATGACAATGATGCAAAAGCAGAGGAATTACATGTATAATCTGACAATATCAACATGACTGAATAGAATACACATTAATAGTTCATTGTGATGGAGTTTAATTTGTATCTTGTGTATGGATCTTATTTTCTATTCAACATGATGGAATTTTATTTTAATAATAAACTTTATTTGTATAGCACCTTTCATACATAAATGCAGCTCAAAGTGCTTCACAGGGCAGGACACAAAAATAGAATACAATAAAACACAGTCAAGTAGTTAAAATGATAGAACAATGGCAAAGAACAAAATAAAAGTATAAAAACATAGAGAAAAGATAAATAAAAACACAACATGCAGCAAATCAGTCAGGACAGAGTAGGAACGCAGATATTAAAACTCAATTAAAAGCAAGAGTGAAGAGGTGAGTCTTGAGTTGAGATTTAAAAATGTCTACAGAGGGTGCGTGTCTGAGCTGGAATGGTAATTTATTCCAGGCTGTTGGGCCGTAGAAGCAAAAAGCTGCCTCACCATATCTTTTTGTGCACATCTTCCTAGGCACTTCAAGCAGGCCAGCAGTGGAGGACCTGAGGGGGCGGTTAGGGACATATCTAGGAAGGCAGTCACGGAGGTACGAAGGTGCAAGACCATTTAGGGATTTATAAACGAGTAAAATAATTTTAAAATCTATTCTAAAAACCACTGGGAGCCAATGCAGTGATGTTAGAACTGGAGTAATGTGTTCTCTCCTTTTAGTTCTAGTTAACACTCTAGCAGCCGCATTTTGAACAAGTTGGAGTCTATCCGTCGATTTCTTTGGCAGGCCTGAGAGGAGGGCATTACAATAATCTAATCGAGAAAATACAAAAGCATGGACCAATGTTTTAGCATCATCTAAAGATACATATGCTCTTATACGTGCGATGTTTCGAAGATGAAAGAAAGCTGTCTTGGTAGCTTGATTAATGTGCGCATTAAAATTCAGATCTGAATCGATAATAACCCCTAGGTTCTTTACTGTCGACTTACTTCCTACATTTAGGTTACCGAGTTTATTTTTTATCAATTATTTTTGCTCATTAGAGCCAATTATAAGAACTTCTGTCTTATCCTCGTTCAGTTGGAGAAAGTTCTCACTCATCCAGCATTTAATGTTGGACAGACAGGATAGCAGTGGGTCAAGGGCAGAGGGGTCATCAGGGGCTACGGAAAGATACAGCTGCGTATCGTCCACATAGAAGTGGTAATTCACTCCGAGGGCGCTAATGAGTTCTCCCAGCGGCAATATATAGAGGGAGAACAATAGAGGACCAAGGATTGAGCCCTGTGGAATACCGGAATCAATATTGTGCGTGTCCGATACAAAGTCGGCTAGGCTGACAAAATAGCTTCTTCCTGATAAGTATGAGGAGAACCAGGATAAGGCCGTGCCTGAGAGGCCTATCAAGTGCTCGAGACGTTGTATTAAAATTGAGTGATCAATTGTATCGAAAGCGGCCGTTAAGTCCAGGAGTAGTAGAACGGACACATGTTTCTTGTCGGCGGATACCCTGAGATCATTGATTACTTTTACAAGTGCCGTTTCAGTGCTGTGCCCTTTTCTGAAACCGGATTGAAATGTATTATGTATATTATTGTTCTGCAGAAAAATGTCTAGTTGGAGAAAGATGATTTTTTCTATTACCTTGCCCAGAAAAGGGAGATTGGAAATTGGTCTGTAATTTCCCAACACAGAGGGATCAAGGTTATTTTTCTTAAGTAGTGGCTTAACTACAGCCGTCTTCAGTGAGTCAGGAAAGATGCCTGATTGTAAGGAGCTGTTTACAATTTGCAGGATTTCTCCAAGTACACACTCTAGCACCTCTTTGAGGAAGGGGGTGGGAATACCGTCCAGTGAACATGTGGATGAGGACATCTGCATTATGGTTTTGCGGAGTTCCTCTTCCTCGACTGTATGGAAAGACGCCAGGCTTCCCCTAGGGCGAACAAGCGAGGCACCATTTGCTGTGTTTGCAGCAGCTACATTTATGATGCCAGCTCGAATGTTAATGATTTTGGCATTAAAAAAGGATGCAAACTCGTTGCACTTAGCAGTAGAGGCGGTTTTAGGTTGCATTATTGCATTATATACTGGGTACATATTAAACAAGTAAGACGCGCGAACGCGGGAAGCGAACGCAGCTCGTAAATTGCAATAACAATTAGAATAAATTACGTACTTTAAGGTTTTTTTTTTTTTTTTTTTAAGATTTTTTTTTATAAAGTTTTTTTTTATAAAGTTTTTTCTTTTACGTTTTTTTAATAAGTTAAGTTGTTTGTGTGTGTGTGTGTGTGCATGTGTGTGATACAGCTGCGCCCTCTGGTGGCGGGCGGGTCAGACAGACAGGATCTGCTGGGTCTCATAGTAAATGCTCACTGCGTTCGCAATAAATTGCAGGTAGGCAACCATGTGCATGGGCGAACTTTGGCACGGAGGGTGATAACTGGCACATAGAGTAAACATTTCCCATCAGTTAACCCAATCAGACCTGTGATTTTTCAAAAAATAGCAGGCGTATTGCCCTGAGTTACATCCCGATTTAAAATAAAATGTTTCTGTAAAATCAGTTGGAAATATAATGAAAACATGGCACACTATAAAATGAAAACATGGCCTTAACCCATTTCGGGCGGGAACCCCTTTTGGTGTTTTAGGCATTATGTTATACTTAGCTATTGAAAAATAGGTCTGCTTTTTTTTTTTAAATAGCAGAGCTACAAGCGGCACTGAGTGCCGCGCTGTGAACTTGTAGATATGCTATTTTTGAAAAATAGCAGACCTACAAGCGGCACCGAGTGCTGCGCTGTGAACTTGTAGGTCTGCTATTTTTGAAAAATAGCAGACCTACAAGCGGCACCAAGTGCCGCGCTGTGAACTTGTATGTCTGCTATTTAAAAAAAATAGCAGACCTACAAGGGGCACCGAGTGCCGCGCTGTGAACTTGTAGGTCTGCTATTTTTCAATAGCTAAAGCATAACATAATGCTAACACCAAAGGGGGTCCCACCCAGAATGGGTTAATGTCAAGGTTCCCAACGCGTGAATCTTTTCTAAGTCCGAGCATAGACATGGTAACGCCCTGCCTGCCTCTGATTGTCCTACCAACACTGCACGTCTTACCAGACTTTCCTCCGAGGTGGAGGAAACATACTGGAATCGCTGGATAGTCTGCCGCAAGGTTACTCCGTGGTGGGAAATAATACAAGTACAATATAATACAAGAGAATGACAGCTTGGCACATGCAACAGTAACTTATTTTTGTAGAAGAGGCAAACTAATATTGTTTATGCAGTTTGTTTTGATAGAATAATTGATTGTGTTCTAAATAATGTGCGTTACTGTTGATTATAGTGTAATTTGCATGTGTAAACTTGAAACATTATTGTACTGTACTGTCCCTCGATACTCTTTTAGTATAATAGTATTAGTTTACTATAATTATTAGTCAATCGAAGCAAACGGCATAAACAATATTAGTTTGTCTCTTTGTCTCTACAAAAATAAGTTACAAAGTTAGTTACAAGGCTGCAGCTGTCATTCTCGGAGGACACTCAAGAGAGACCATGATGGGACAAGATGGGCAGTGTTGGTAGGCCAATCTGAGGCAGCGGGGCGTTACCATGTTCGGACGTAGAATAGATTCACGCGTTGCCAACCCCTGTACAAAATAACAGGGAAACTGTCCAATTCAACGTGAAGTGCACAGGAAATACACAGGAAAACAAAAAAAAAACAGGGACAATTATTTACATGGCCTTCTTCTCAACTTTCTTGCACACGAACGCCAGGTTGTTGCACTTCTTCCTGATGACGCACCTCATGGCTTGAATGGCGAGGTCAGGATACTTCGCCTGGACATGACCTGTGAGGGAAAACACAGAAAATAAAGCATAACTTTTTTTTGCCGTCACCCCATATTATCCACCATCCATAATTAACACCACAAAGTGGGGAGGGGGTGATTTTGATAAGCAGTGTGTGCGAATCATTATGGTTTGTCCATATTGAAAGAACTCACCAGTAGCCTCAAGCTTGCTAGGGTCTAGTGGTGGCTTGGACTCCAGGTCTTTGTGCGCCCCCGACTGCTTCCCGGTCAAACTGGAATTGGCCAGCGTTTCCCTGCCAAAGACCAGGACGGCTAGATCCCCTGTGTACACGGATGAATTTGCAGTCCGCAGAGTCTTCAGTTTCCGTTTTACGACGGTGACCTCAGACCCAGGCATAAGAGGCACCTAAAAAATAAATAAAACATGCGTTACTCACATTATATGATATACACATATATCTGTGCAGTGAATATTTATAGACGAACATCTGAGGCATAATCCCATTTCCCAATGAAACTTTTAAGGAGACTGCAAATACTATACAACTCTACCACAAAGTTTGTGAGCATGCTTTCTTTCCAGGTAATGAGTAAAACCACCAGATTTTCCACATTAAGTCACAGATCTACAACATTTTCTTGTGTAGAAAAATACAAAAAAAATGCCTTATGGCATACATGGGCAACTGGCGGCCCGGGGGCCACATGCAGCCCCCACCTTCAGTTAATGCGACCCGAGGTCAATATCCGAACATTGATACATTATTGATTTCAGCTAATGACTAGTATTAAAATGTTATGGTCTTTAGTTCATAAAGGTAACATAACTATAACTAAATGCATTTTAAATTACATAAAAGTTAGTTTTCAGGATTCCAATTCAAAAATAGCAAAACAGTCAGGATTTCAATTCAAATATAGCAACAATAGCATAAAATAGCTGATCTACAAGCTCAAAACGCGTCACAGCGTGACGCGTTTTGAGCTTGTAGATCAGCTATTTTTGCTACGACAGTAATATGCAATGTGGCCCTCTGGAGTGCGTGTGGAAATATTGTGGCCCTCTCCATCGTCAAAGTTGCCCACCCCTGCCTTATGGGGTAGTTACCATCTCATCAGACACCGCTTGAGTGATGGCCGCAGACTGTGACATGCAGGAGGATGCAGATGGTGTGGGTGACATGCAGGAGGATGGTGTGGGTGACATGCGGGAGGATGCAGATGGTGTGGGAGACATGCAGGAGGATGGTGTGGGTGACATGCAGGAGGATGGTGTGGGTGACATGCAGGAGGATGGTGTGGGTGACATGCAGGAGGATGCAGATGGTGTGGGTGACATGCAGGAGGATGCATATGGTGTGGGTGACATGCAAGAGGATGGTGTGGGTGACATGCAGGAGGATGGTGTGGGTGACATGCAAGAGGATGGTGTGGGTGACATGCAGGAGGATGGTGTGGGTGACATGCAGGAGGATGCAGATGGTGTGGGTGACATGCAGGAGGATGGTGTGGGTGACATGCAAGAGGATGGTGTGGGTGACATGCAGGAGGATGGTGTGGGTGACATGCAGGAGGATGGTGTGGGTGACATGCAGGAGGTAGAGGCAGGAGTTGGTGACGTGAGTTTCTTGATCACGTGCTTCAGCTGTGCAACCACTACTGGAAGCTCTATACAGGGTCAGGGAATGAAGATGTAAAGACAGGGGAATGAAAGCATTAACCAGAGCAACTACAGTATGAAAGGAAAACAATGCACAAATGCATATAAATAGTAATCTAGGATCATAGGTAAACCAAGAACCATCGGGCAAAACATACATGACCGTTGGCCTTTATCGTTTTCTGCAGACATGGCAAGATTATTAGTTTTTTATTTAAATACCGGTCATAGCATCTAGGATACGTTTCACGTTGTCTTCCTTCAGGGCTCTGTTTTCCCTCTGAAGGGCCTTTATTTTGTTTCGAGCTGCGCTCCAGTTCCTGGGCAGCTCCTCATCAGAATCTTCATTTGAGTTAGTTAACTACACCAAAACACAGAAAATCGAATAATCAGTCTCCTCTGTTGCAGCAAAATTCACAGGAAAATGACTACATCAACTCAAAAACACACATCAAATCTCAAGTTTCTAAATAGTCAATTATATTTTACCTCTGAAGATGGTGAATATTTTCCTTCCATTTGCCGTTTAAGTTCTTCAATCATCCGGCTGGATGCCTCTTTTTCTGTAGATCCTTTTTGGGCCTTTTTCTGTGAAAATAATACATGTTTCAATAACAGGGCAATCTTATACATTCAACTGCACCACTGGTAGATCCTACCCAGCTCCATCATTTTGTAAATAATGAAAACAAATATGTTCTTGAAGTGTGATCTGTGCACTTTTTAAATATATTTAATGATCTGGTATTTATTTAATTGCCGATATAGCAATTCAGCTTACAGACAGTTCCAAATTTGTTAAAGAGGCAAAGATTGTATTTTGTATTTTTGACAATATAGTTGAACCTTGCTATTAATTACCTTCTTTGGTGGAACTTCCTCCTCCTCCTCCATGAATTTGGTGTTTGGCTTAACCTTCAATTTAGGCATTTAGCGATTTACAATAAGCAAGAACAAAAAGCATGGCAATACATCACATACATAAAAAGTAGTTATCATGAAACATGCGTAAGCTAAGAACGTAGCAGTGGAATATCATTTTGGGGATCACACATCTACCCAGAGCTTAGGACAAGATGCCAGGAGGCAAAAGTGAAGGGAAAAGTATGACCAACTACAATTCATTTAATGTGTAATAAAACTTCACCAAGTGCTAAATGTAAAAACTGTAATATGCAACTTCAAATGAAAACTTTTATTGAACAGAACATTTCAGTTGGTGTGTGTGTATGTGTGTGAAAGAACTAATACAAAAATCTGCTACATATATTTTCCTTCATAGGAGCCAGCACTCAGGCAGTGAAGCTGACACAGGTATTTAGATGTCTGTACATCATTTTATTAAGCTGGTACAGTAGCAACAGAAAATTAACATCAACTCAAATATCTGTGTAAAAACATGTTCTCAAAATGAATGCACCACACTCCCACTCATGTTCACTAAGGCTGCACAGACATGGACAATTTTGTCAATCATTGTGACTTGTCCGTCCTTCTCCTCTTTCAGGGTCTTCACAAGGCGAAGTGAAAGGGGGCCATCCAGGATTCGGAACCGGCCTTTCAGGACACCAATCACCCGTTCTGTTCAGAAATTAAAGAGTAGAGTGATACATTAATTTAAGTACAAAGAAAATATATTGCAGCAAAACTTGCCATGCATAGCCTACAGCAAGCAGCATTTTTCTGTTCAGTTTCTTTCTTTTTTTGCATCCATGCGATGTATTTTTAGTTATAGTTAAAAGTTCTGCTGTCAAACAATTTTGGCTCTGAAAAAGTTTTGAGCATCAGGCAATAAATTATTGGCATTTACATACCAATGTGAATCCGAACATTTGACTTGACTCTTGACTCTTCCACTTCTTTGCCAGAGAGTTGCTTGCAGCTGACACATAACAAAAGCCACACATTACTGAACAGAAACTGCAGATATTGTGCTGACATGGTAATAGCTCTCAGGTGATCAACAGCTGAAACATAACAAAAGCCACACATTACTGAACAGAAACTGCAGATACTTTGAGACTGAGACATCGAGCGCGCGTCCGCAACTGGCTGTGGCCCCCATCAAGTGACCTTTTGACCAATGCAGCCCTCACCCCAAGTTGAGTTCGACAGGCCTGGTTTATAGGGTCTGTGCTTAACTATAGCTCTTGAAGCAGCCGATTCGACTGGTATCACCCCATATAATCGGCAAAATCATCTGTTATCAGCACGTTTGAATGGGGCCAGAATGTCCATACTGGCATCCTCACCACATAGCCTGGTCAAGGTTTCCCCCTGGTGGACGTGTCATTTTGGTGCATGATGGAACTAGGAGCTACTAATATATACTATTCTCTGTCTATCAGGACGTAACTCGAACGGCGCTGAGTCGGGTCTGGTGGCCTTCGCACCGCTCGGCACGGCGACTCGCTCGGCTAGCGCCTCGCTCGGCGGTGCCTCACGTAGCTCATGGCCACCAGACACGGCGCGCCTCCGTCAGGACATCAGTGATAATGACAATGCTACAATCGCAGATAATGACATACTGAACAGTGAGGATGCCAGTATGGACATTCTGGCCCCATTCAAACGTGCTGATAACGGATGATTTCGCCGATTATATGGGGTGATACCAGTCGAATGGGGTGCTTGAAGTTGGCATACCCATTTTATGTTCTGGATCATTTTCCACATTGCCATTCGATTGACTCTGTAGCAGATTTTAACTTGTGAAGATGAAGATATGGATAAATGATCCAACTGGTATGCCAACTTTGAGAACCCTGGGATTACATTATAGCATCAGATTCCAGATGACATGACTTTACCTGATCCCCATGATGATGGTAGTTGGGGGAAAGAAACCCACACTCTCTGACGATTTTCGCGTCAGAGGCTCTCCCTCCCCATCCAGTGCTAAGGAAGGTGATGCTCCCAGCTGGACTGCACGCTATAAAATATTTTATAGTTGTGCTCTTTTTATAATTAGAGTAGGTTTGGGCCCTGTTAAAGTAAAACACATAGGATTAGTAGTTTCTATTACAAGTATTGAAATCATGCTTAAAAGTTTCCATAAAGGTTGAGTTTATAATGTATCATAACTCACAATTCCAAAGCAATGCATTTATAAGGCTGAAGCCTTGTCCCACACGCCCCAATCCATAGTACCTACCTAGCTTTAAGATTTTTCGGTGATTCAATTCTTATTTCAAAGCAGTCCACAATACAGGTGAGCTTTGGAAACAGAGCTTTCATAGCTGGGGGTGTTGTGGTGTGAATGCACTCCCTGTCTGGCCAGTGTATCAGAAACTGAATTTTTGCATAGAGCAGGTTGATCCACCTGGAAAACATGTCCCGTATGGTTGACTGTCCAATGTTGAGTGTATGGCTAAGAAGTGATGTGGCCGGATTTAGTCTCAGTTTAAGGAGGACAATGAAGAGCTGATCCTCTGGGGCAAGTTTACTCTTGCTGACCTCGTCGTGGTCGCTCGATCCGTCGCTGGGGAATGCCGCATCTAGCGGTATTTATAAGGATTAATGCGTGACGTATATATCATACGTCAGGGAAACTTCAATATCTCCGATGCTAGCAGTTTTTACAATATTATGGAGTATATTATAGTACATTGTGGGTTGTATATTGAGATGGCAGGTATATGACATTAAAAAGGACAAATAAAACATATGGGAAACATTATTCGAACACAAAATAAATCGCTACAGCCTCAGTAATGAACCAGTGAAATAAGGGTATTTTATGATGCCTCTCATAGGGATTGCATTGACAGCTGCAGTACACCGTTGAAACGGACCAGAAGTGGGGACGCTGTCTCATTTGGGGGCGTGGAATTTGTAGTCCCCGTGTGTCTCTATGCTTGAGACCTTTGACTGACAGTAGCTCTGACCAATTGCGTCAAAGAGAAAATGTTTGAACCCGCCCCCCGGGAAACAAGATCCATACACAGCATCTCCAGACTCAAATACCACACGACAGTGTGGTATATTAACACGGGCCTCCATTGAGGACCGTGTTATGTCGGCATTTTTCCGAAGAGGAATAGAAGCATTCCTATCACCAACATTCATACTATAATAACGCCATGGTGAAACGTTGCTGTTGGGCGTCCTGCAACAGTGCTTCATAAGTACCCAGAACGTTTGGGGCATTTTCTTTTTATTCCTTTCCCCGTGGGTGCGCACATGCACATGTCAATGTTTACATCTGGAGGAGGAGGACGCGGCGGTCACTCATTCACCCTCCCTGCTACTAAATCATACTATTAACGTCAACTTTTACTAAACAATGGTTAAATCAATCGTCTAATAAACAACAAACAACTTACCTTGGAGCAAATGGTGTGCTTTGTAACTTTCTCCACGCTCAGTTGGGTTCTGGGCACTGTAGGTTCAGGGGGCCTAAAGCCATATTCATAGTCCAGATTTAGGTGAAGAGGTGGTCACCTATTCGGTGGTCACCTCTTTTATTTCATAATGGTCCTTTTCTGTTCCTTTCCTATTCTATTTCTGTCACTGTCTCTATTATTTCATCCCTTTGTTCTGTCATTCTCCCGCTGCTCAGTTTGTTTTTACGTCGGGAGCTCAGCAAAGCCGCACTGGGCAGTGCTGTAGACTCCTGTGTCCTCCTGGCCGTGACGGATGTCTGTGTGTGTGGAGATAGAGGGACGCGGGGGAATGGGAGGCGCTATGAGAGGCAGTGTAGGAAAACAAGTTTGGACTATGACTATATAGGCCTTTAGGATTCCCATTAGTCCGACATACGTGGCCGAGTAATAAAGTGATGACCTGTGTTAACATTCTACAACATTATTCCCAAATCAACACATTTTTATGCTATATAAACCAATTGTCACCAATTGCAGCAGCATGAGTGTGTGTTAGCTCCTTTCGGAACCCTACGTTAAAGTTTCTGACATTTTGATGACTTTACGTAGGGTTCCTTATCATCGACTTCAAGCGACATGGGATGCAATCTGACTTCCCCTTCTCCGACGGATCTCTGCGCTGTGGATATGACGCTGACATATTCCAAAAGAAGCATATAATAGCTATAGGAGACAACGAACCCTCTGACCCCCCCCCCCCCCCCCCCCCCGCGAACGGCGGAGAAGCCGTTAAGTATTTTTAATGTTTGTTAGACCGTTTTGGCAGCTCTCTTCCTTCCTTCCTTGACTTCCTTATTGACATCCTATTGTACCGCCTCCATCACCGTGGCTGGCTACCTGCGACAGAGGCAGGAACGCGCAGATAGCCAGTTCCGGCGCTCTGTCGATGATACCGGACCCTACGGGTTAGGGGTCCAAAGGAGCTCAACCCGGGGGGTCCGGAGACGGGCTAGAGTGTGTGTGTGTGTGTGTGTGTGTGTGTGTGTGTGTGTGTGTGTGTGTGTGTGTGTGTGTGTGTGTGTGTGTGCGCGCGCGCGCGCGTGCGCCTGATGGGCCTAATATTGCCTATCATATTGTTATTCAACCCCTCTGGCATTTCTTTGTTGGTTTTTAAATGTGGTCATAAGTGGTATGGTTGACTTTGCTCATGTTATTTTAAAGGCTTAAAATGGCTTAATAATGCATCTATCAGAAAAAGAGACAATGAGTGAAGCTTTACAACAGAAAGCCAACTATTAGGGGACTAACTATATTAGGGCATTTGAACATTGTGCCTGTCAGTCACAATGTGGGACAGGGTCTCATTTCGTGGGACGCTTCAAAAGTCTTGGAAATGAGGGTTGCAATACCCTCCATTGACTCCCCACTCATCATTTTGCGTTTGCGATCTGCTTGTCTTAAACGACGTTAAACTCACCAACATTGCAGCTGTAGTCCAAGCTTGAATTATTCTCTTTCAATCTGCCGAGCTTGTTTTTCATAAAAATCCCCCGTAGACATGTTATGAGCTACTTTCTGTCAAGAAATTCTGTGCAAGTGATTATTTTTCTAAGTGCTGGAGTTTGGAAGCGCTCGTCGTAAGTCACTGAACGTCCCTGCATGCATCTGTTTCGCATTTGCACATAATGCAGGAGGCAGCAGCGCGACCCCTTAATACAAACGAGCGCTTCCAAACTCCAACATTTCTTCTTCTTGACAGAAAGTAGCTCATAACATGTCTACGGGGGATTTTTATGAAAAACAAGCTCGGCAGATTGAAAGAGAATAATTCAAGCTTGGACTACAGCTGCAATGTTGGTGAGTTTAACGTCGTTTAAGACAAGCAGATCGCAAACGCAAAATGATGAGTGGGGAGTCAATGGAGGGTATTGCAACTCTAGATTCATCCCATTATAAAAAAATCTAGAGTTGCAAATTGCGGCTAGTGAATCCTGAGATCTACATGTTTCTCACTGTTCTATTTTAGCAGCTGGGTTTACTTCATTATGATTGCTGCCGGGCAGAGAACCCTTGTATCTCCATAATTCAGAAGGAGCGAGTGCATATGTTTGTATATGTTTCTTTTCCCTTTTTACCTCCTTTATGATGAATTCCTGTTCTGTTCTTTGACTATATAGAAGTGTCTATTTGTACGTTTCTAAATGTTTTGATGAATTGAACAAGGTGGACCCTCTTGTAAACAAGTGTAATGCTTAATTGGGTCGTCCACTCACAGTTAACAATCTTTGAATTGAGTTTGTGCTTGAAATGTACTGTAATTCTGCAAACTGTTAATAAATATTTCAATCAATCATTCTCCCACACCGGAGATCAGACAGGTTGCCGGGGGGAGGGGCGGCACCTGCCAAGGAAGGTGAGGGGATTAGTGGAGTTCCGCGTTCCGTGTTGGTTCGTTTCGTGGCGGCCGCCGCAACTGCCGACAACAGCCGCGGCTCCCGATATGCGTTGCCAGTTAAAAATCACCCGTGTCTTCCCTGTGAGGTTATGATTTGGTGTGTCAGCGTTGCTGGTTAAAACTCATCCGTGTCTTCCCTGTGAGGTTAGGGTTAGGGTTTGGGTGTCAGCGTCGCTGGTTAAAACTCACCCATGGCTCCCGAGACAGCCGTGTCTTCCCTGTGAGGTTAGGGTCTGGGCCCTGGGTAGGGTGTCAGACTGCTGCCGCCGGTGCCAGAAACTGCACTCACTCTCTCTCACATAATTTAACCTTTCATGTTTTTTGTAAATGAATGTCCTAATCATCCAAAAGTAACCAAAATAGCCGATCTACAAGCTTTTCATTTTCATCTTTCATTTCATTTTCAACAGGACATAAGAGGTTTCCACCTCACAGCAACAATATTATACCTACTTGTGTTATCTATTTCAGGATCATTAACTTGTTATTAAACTGATTGGCTGTTTCAAATATGCAATGAAAAAATTCTGTTTGCTAGATTAATTTTGTTCTTTAATTTTTCATTTTAAAAAACTGATTCATAATTTAAATTAATTTAGTCTGGTTCAGTTTTATGCAGGAGCTGTTTATAAAGTTTAATATGATACATATACAGTGATGTAAATAGGGTGCGTTTTGCGTCCCAAAACGCACTTTATAGTTTTGGGCCACAACCTCCGCTCAATCTCTGCGTCCACGGGATGCACTACTGTACTCAGTCAGCATACACAGTAATAATAATCCATGTGAAAAAAAAAGAAATCGCGGGGGACACGATCATTTTGCATGCACGCATCCGACCTCATCCTATGTTATAAAAAATAAAATCCACGTAGGAATCGTTCTTGTAGAACCACTAGTCTGTAACAACATTGTCAACACAGCGCGTTGTGCGCCGCCATGTTGGCTCTGACTGAGCGCAGCCTCTAGACTAGAGCTGTTTAGAGACGGAGAGTGACGAAAATGGAGTGATCAGTGACGCATGCAGCCCCACGAATAAGCAGTGAATGGAGATGTCACAACTCTCTCAACTAAACGGCGCTGCCTCCGACAGAAATATTTAGAGGAACATGTTTTAGCGTGACAAGCAGACCCGATTCAATGGGAAACACACATTGTGTAACACACGCCTATATTTTGACTAAGTATAATAATTGCAACTGCAAACAACTTTTGGTTGGTTTAAGCTATTTTAAATCCACTGTTGCCCACTATTAGTATTTCTTACTTAGTTGTGCTTGCTAATACTACTAGCCTACATTAAAAATATACTGAGGCCTATTTGATATGTTTATATATATTTTTTTATAAAATAAAATAAAACATGTTTTATTATTATTATTTTTGAGTGGTGCAACCACTCCCTTAGGGAGCTATGTGTGTGGGTGGGTGGCTGGGTGTCTGGATATGAGCACGAAAACAGCATGGTTGTTTTTCACCATCTGTGCGCAACCTAATGCACACACAAACACACACACGCACGTATTAACTGTATGCTTTCGAGGGTGCCAGTACATTACAGTACAGTAGAGGGGCCGCCACACGGTAACCGGCCCGGCCCCCTGGGCGTGTTCCTGGGGGTCTGGAACACCCCCCCCCCCCCACACACGGAGTTGCATCCCCTCACTTCACACTTCACACTTCAGGTGTGATTTTTTTTGGGACTCATAAGAATTTGTTGGGACTCATTTGAATGACCACCTGTGCATCCCGGGACTCATTACATTGAAAACCTATTTACATCACTGATGGATTTATAATTAAGATAAAACCAATTAGTTGCATATAAAATGCAGAAGGGACAATTAATGATTCACCAAGGATATAAAGGACTGTATAATACTGAATTACTGAGCTACACAGAGCTATAACTATAAAAAAATACTTTTAAGAAAGTATTTAAAAGTACTGATGAATACTCAGCACCACAACAGGTTAACAATTAGCTTTAACAGGATTACTTTAAGCAGAAAGATCAACTTCCAAATGTTGATCTGAGCAGGAAATATTCTTTAAGAAAAATACCTTAAGTGACCAATAAAAAGATGAGTCCACCAGAAGAATGATTGTCGAGTCAGAACAATTATGGTTTAGTTAATTCATTTTCCAGATCTGAGAGACAGAATGATACTCACATACAGCCAAATAACTCTCCCCTGTACCCCCAAAAGGCACAGGGTAGTCTCTGTCGAACAATTCATTTCACAGGCATTAATACTGTAGAATACGTCAATTGTTGATACACATTTCATTGGCTGAATACACAGTTAATTTCCACTATGCCACGCTGGCACTGGGTGTCGAGCGCTCATTGGACCAGCACATAGATGATGAGACTGATATTGGGACAGCTTCCTTAGTTCCGTCATGGAGGGCATAGACCGGGAAAGCACTGAGGCTGGCGTTGCTATGGCAACCTGAAGATAACATTTCCTTCCCTGTTCGCTGTAAACTCTCGACAGAGAGAAATACTCTTATCTACTTTCTCACTAGACACCAAGGTCAAATACATGCAGTGTTCTATCAAAACAGACCTCTCAGTATGCCCTGTTAACTTTTGACTGGGGACAGACAGTAAATCTGAACTTGGCGTCAGGCAATCCATAATATAAATATGATATAATAATAATAAAGGATAATATAGGGCTGAGATGATTAGGCCTGTGGAGGGTGACATGACATAAATAGGATAAGGAGAACAACCCAGAGTAAACAGGCAGTAGGCTGATGATCAAACTGATGGTAAAAGGGCAAGATGAACACGGTCTGGGCCAAAAGGAAACATTTAGACAATTCCATCCACCAAACTCCAAAATTATCCATCAATCACTGCTTATATTATAGTCCTTATTCATGACACATGAACAGCGGCAGCCTTTTTATTAAAGTTGTTATTAATATCACATCAAAGTCCTTATTCAATTATTTATTGTATTCCTTTATTCCAGACCAGTGTGTGGAGTCCAGTCTGCAGGTGAAGATCAGTTCTCCAGCCACGACTGTTTCTATTAAACAGGAACCTGAAGACCACCTTAAACAGGAACCTGAATACCACCTTAAACAGGAACCTGAAGACAAACAGGAACCTGAAGACCACCTGGCTCTCAGTAAGTTTAAATTATTTTACTTTATTTGTTTTATTGGTGAAAGTGGGTAGTACTGCGAGTGCAAAGATGAACCGATATGACCCTGTTATCGATTTTAGCATTAACAATGTGACTACATTGATGGTATTATAAATGGGACGACGGTTCGGCAGTAAAAGTATGAATGGGTGAAGCTTTGCAGTTAATTCTACTTCAGTATTAACTAACCTGCTGAAGAAGACTCACTGACCTAACATTCAGCTCGTCTCACATCTTCTATGAGAACACTACAATGTCAACAAAAGGCCATACAGCACAGAGCGCAGTTAGCACACCATCAAAGTTCAATTTAGGAAAATGTGGCCAAAGAGTAGTAATCTGTTGATACTTTTTCCAGCCACTACTCCGCACTGAGGTACAAGATTCAAACCTTTTATAGAGTCTCTTTGTATTTGTTCCTAGACTTTCTGCACATGCTTGTGTGTAAAGAGGAGGTCTCACCTGAAGAGGAGAGGAGCTCCAGTCTGGTCCAGGAGGAACCACAACCTCCACAGATTAAAGGGGAACAAGAGGAGCTACTTCAAAGACCAGAAGAGGCTGGTGGGTCAATGACTGTTTTCAAATACGCAATAAAAAATACTGCTTAAAGAAATACTTCTAGATTTTGAAATACATTTTGAGTAGGGCTGTCAAATGATTAAACATTTTAACCAGATTAATCTCAGTTTAAAAATATATTAATCACGATTAATCAGCATTGCTTGCACCAAACAATGAAAGTTGAGTTCAGAGCTTCACCACTGGCATACAAATAAACACACTGTAATAAATAATTCACAAAGTGCAATAGTGCTAGTGCAACGTACTAGTGCAGTGTAATAATGAATGAATTAATGAATGGTTTATTTCGATCTTATGCAGTACATTACAAGATGAATGTTTTAAACTCATATGACATGATCGAAAAGGTATAGGCGGAAGCTGGGAGCTTATTAATGCCTATCCTTAATACATTGTACAGTTGTAAGAGGAATTTTAAATGAAAACAAAAACAAAACAAAAGACAAAGACAAAGACAAAGACAAACAAAAAACCAAAAAACAACAAAAAACAACTAACAAACAAACAGTCAGAGAAGAAGAAGAAACACATTATTGAACACAGTAATCAAACAGTACAAAAATAAAACTCAAGCAGTTAAATCAATAATGCTTCAGTCATTCACTTTTGTATTTGTCCAATATAGCATTTTTGAGCCTTTTTTTTAATTGTATAATGTTTTTACTTTGTTTAATTGTATCCGGCAGGTCATTCCATAGTTTCACCCCGCGAACGGAGATACACATACTTTTCAGTGTGGTACTAACACTAGGTTGTTTGAAGTTTAGTACCCCTCTCAGCTCATACCTCCCGTCCCTATCCCTGAACCAATTTTGGATGTTATCTGGAAGAAGTTTCTGTCTGGCTTTATATAATATTTGTGCTGTTTTGTGGTCTATTAAATCAAATAATTTTAATGTGTGTGAGTTCAAGAAGAGTTGATTGGTGTGTTCGTGAAATCCTACATTGTTGACTAATCAATTATGTTTATTTGTTGAAGGTTACTTCTGTAAGTATTACCCCACACCTCCACACAATAGGTGAGATATGGTGTAATTAAGGTGCAGTACAGAGTGTTCATAGAGTCAAAGTTTAGAACGTGTCTTGTTTTGCCCAAGATACCAATGCTTCTCGCTAGTTTAGAGCGGATGTAAGTTATGTGAGGTTTCCAGGAAAACTTATGATCTATTATCACCCCTAAAAATTTGTTGTCAAAGACTCTTTCTAATATAATACTATCGATCTTTAACTCAATATGCGTATTCATCAATGTTTTTTGATTGCCGAAGACCATGTATTTGGTTTTTTTTAGATTAAGTGCAAGTTTATTTTGATCAAACCATTTTTTTAATTTGTCCAGTTCAGTTGAGACCACCTCAAGTAGCTCTTGAATGTTCTCTCCTGAGCAAAATATATTAGTGTCATCAGCAAAAATGCCGAATTTCATTATACTTGAAGCCCTACATATATCATTAATGTATAATATAAACAGTTTCGGCCCCAGTATTGAGCCCTGCGGCACCCCGCACGTGATAGGTGAGCAGTTTGATCTGTGCTCACCCATCTGAACATATTGTTGTCTATTTGTTATGTAACTTCTTAACCAATTTAGTCCTACCCCTCTAATTCCGTATCTCTCCATTCTTTTAATCATTATTTCGTGGTCTATCATATCAAATGCCTTTTTGAGGTCAATGAACACTCCTACTGCATAGTTTTTGTTATCAACTGAGCTGGTTAGATCCTCTGTTAAATCAATTAGAGCCATTGATGTTGATCGATTTGTACGGAACCCATATTGACTATCCGTCAGTAACAGTGGTGTGCCGTCAGGGCCAGCAAGGCCTTCTCTGCAGGCCCACTTGCCTGATGCAGAAATTTATTTTATTTTATAATAAGTTTTTCTTTTTAAAAAGTATTATATTATCTATAATATTATATATAATTATAATATTATATTTATTTCGCTGCCACTGCACTGTTTCTCACTCAGACAGGCTGGATGCTCTGCTTCCATTCTGTGCAGGTACAACAGCCCTTGGTTTTTTTTAACCAATGAGATTATTCCCTTGTGTTGTCTCCGGGTAAAATTCTCTACCGGGAGGCCTGCAGAAACTCCAGTGAATCCCCTTGCTGTTGAAATGAATGGGGAGCAATATAGAGATTGACAGGTTCCTTAGCCAATCAGATTTCGAGTTTGCCCTGCTGGGCGTTTCTTTCAAGTTCCAGCGCCAGCTAGCAGGCATTTGGTGACGTAAACGTCTTGCTTGGATCCCATTGCTGGGGGAAATATTGTCAAATGAGAAAAGAGAACTGGGTCTTTCAAACTTTCTGCGCGAGTTCCCATATGTGGGTTGATTGAGGAGCTAAATAGATTTAACTCACAAACAAACGCGGAAAACGGCTGAAGGAGGAGAAGAAACAGATTTAGTGGTGGATTTACAGTCAAAGCATTTTTCGAGAAGGAAGGACTTCAAGAAAAGCTTGCAGGGTCGACCATTGGTATGATGCAGGCAGCCATGGTAAGAATCTCGATCGCGATGCGACGCAGTTTATTGATGATTGATCGTTTTATAGGCTATGGTTGTGGACTTCAGGACTTGTGGTTGTCCGTGCCCACAGTGTGTGTGTGGCCGAGTCTCATGTGGCTGTGCGCTGTGGAGCCACTTGAGTGTGTGTGTGTGTGTGTGTGTGTGTGTGTGTGTGTGCGTGCGTGCGCTGCGTGCGCTGCGTGTGTTTAGTTCCCGCCGGTGCAGCATAGCTGGGATATTACAGAGCCTGATCTGATATGAGTGTGGTTCAGTTCCACCAATTTTTGCGTGGTTTAATGTTGTATAAAAACATATGACAGTTTGTTGGGGGGGGGGGGGGGGGGGGGGGTTGTGTTGAAGGCGTAGTTCATTTCGGCACGGTCCGCCACTGGTCAGTAACTGATGTTTGTCGATAAAGCTGTTTAACCGTACGTCAAAACGTTTTTCAATAATTTTTGAGAATTGGGGCAGCAAGGATATTGGCCTGTAATTGGTGTATAGGTGCTTGTCTCCTGCTTTATGTATGGGAATGACCTTTGCCGTTTTCATGGAAGTTGGAAAGAGACCTGTTTTGAATGATAGGTTGCATATGTATGTTAAGGGGTCTGCTATAGCACTTATACTTTTTTTGATGAGTGTCATGTCTATGTCATTGCAGTCAGTGGAAGTTTTGTTTTTAAACTTGTTAACTATATAAATTACTTCATATCTGTCGGTACTTCTTAAGAAGATTGTAGCTGGGTTTCGGTCTTCATGCGATTGTTCCACATTTACCCCTGATGGGGTACTTATTTATTTTGCCAGGTTGGGACCAACATTCACAAAGAACTTGTTGAACCCTTCAACAACATTGTTCATGTTGGAAATGGTCCTACCGTTCTCAATAAAATAATCCACATAATTAGCATTGTTTGTTTTATTTCTAATCAAGTTATTTAATATTTTCCATGTGCCCTTAATGTTGTTTTTATTCTTCTAATAATAATAGAGTTCAGCAATGCAAAGTCCAAAGTTCAATGCATAGTCCAAGTCCAGTACAGTACACTTGGTCAGGGATGGGGGAGCGGGCGGGCAGGTTGTTCATTCAGCCTGTGGGTAGAGGCTGTTGGTCAGTCTGCTGGTTCTGGACCAGATAGATCGTTATCTCCTACCAGAGGGCAGACGTTGGATAAGATGGTGTGCTGGGTGGAACTGGTCCTGTAGGATGTTATTGGCACAGCGTAGGCAGCGGGAGGTAAAGACTGTGGAGATCTCTGGGAGGCTGGTCCCAATGATCCTCCCTGCAGCCTTGACCACTCTGTGGTCAAAAAAAGAAAAGGCGTTGCTGTGCATTCCCCACAGCAGAGGTGATGGTGGTCCTCCAGGACAGGTCGTCGGCCATAGTCACGCCCAGAAACGTAAAGTTAGAAACCCTCTCCACCTCCTCATTTCCGATGGAGAATGGCTGAGATGTCCGGAGACCTGCAGAAATCAATGTTGTTAGCGTTGTGGACTTTGCCTGCCAATATAAATGTGTGTTTGGACACTGATGTGGAGGCTGGGAGGCAGAGATGCTGCTACTCTGTCATATCTATTTCATATCTATTTCAGGATCATTAATCTGTTATCAAGCTGATTGGCTGTTTCAATTATGCAACGAAAAAATACTGATTTAGTTTCTAGATGTGCTTTCATTTTGTCCTTTCATTTTTAAGTGGTGCAACCACTCCAATGCTGGGTATGTCTGTCCGTCCAAACACGGAAATAACATTATAGCGTTTGTTGACTACCAAGTGTCACTGTTGCCCAGCCTAACACACACACACACACACACACACACACACACACACACACACACACCAGGGAGGGCGGCTTGTACAGTACAGTACTACAGCACGAGTACAGTACAGCGCCACTCTGTTAAGACGGGTCTGATTTTATATATATTTGTTTAAGTCAAACATTCTGATTCATAATATAAATCAATTTAGTCTGGTTCAGTTTTCTACAGGAGTGTTATGCTGTTTATAACACATGAACAACCTTATTATTAAAGTTGTTACTAATGTCACCTTCATTCCAGACCAGTGTGTGGAGTCCAGTCTGCAGGTGAAGATCAGTTCTCCAGCCACGACTTTTTGTCTTTATTTGTTTTATTGGTGAAAGTGGGTCGGTACTGAGAGTGTAAAGATGAACCGATATGAATTGGTTATCGATTTTAGCATTAACAATGTGAATGCGTTGATGCATTAACCCCTGCTTTGATCAAAATGTATTATGAATGGGACGCCGGTTCGGCAGTAAAAGTATTAATGGGTTCACATAAGCTTTGCAGTTAATTCTACTTCAGTACCAGTAAGACGCCTGAGGGCGAGAAGCGACCTCAGGTCACGTGCACGCATCCACCTGGGTGACAGCAGATTGCTGGGCGAGCGCTGGCGCTTTGGCATGGGGGGTAAGATCTTAATTTTCGGGCCTGTTAAGAACTCTAGTTTTCGCTGGCTGCCGGGCGTGGCTGCACTAATAACTTTGGGGACAGGTATCGGTCAAAAGGGAGACATCGAAGAGGAAGGATGGATGTAGGATCAACATGGCATGTCAGAACAGGTCAGCTCCATATATAGAGATCTTAGGGTTTGAGGTCAGATGTAGAGTTGCTGGCTAATATTGATGATCTCCATCCCTGATGATGTCATGTGATGTCATGTGCTCCGTCCCTGATGTCACGTGCTCCATCCCTGATGATGTCACGTGATGTCACACGCTCTCCCACCCCTACCACCATATATAACTGACAGGAAATGTGCGATTCCATAGTTAACACCTTGAGGGCCTTGGCCTATTTAAACCATTATTAAAATGTGCCCATCATTTATAGCGCCCAGACCACTTTTACCGGCGGACCGGAAGTTGTTGTGAATGTCTGTGTAGCAGCTAACAATAGCCACACCACTCTAGAGTCGATCGACAACAACGGGAGGTAAGAATAAATCTATCGCGACTAGCGACTGGACCGCGGAGCGCCGTCTAACACAGGATATTTTTTCATAATTAGACGGGATGATTTAGATCGCGAGTTATGAACGTTTTAAGATTTTCGTTTTTGTGTGCTAAACAGGCAGGGAACATTTTCGATGACGTGTCACTGTTGTGCAACACCGAGGATTGGGCAGCAAGCGCTCCTAGGGTGTGGAGCGATGCGACCGGTTTTGATATCAATAATCTCCGTCCTATTTATCAATCTCCATCTCGGGCAACTGGCCGTGAACTTGAACTTGACGGTGATCTCCGTCTGGGGCCCTTAAACTGTTAACAACGAACCTGCTGGAGAAGACCTAACATTCAACTCGTCTCACATCTTCTATGAGAACGCTATAATGTAAACAAACGGCCATACAGCACAGAGCGCAGTCAGCGCACCATCAATGTTCAATTTTGGTTTGATACTTTTTCCAGCCACTACTCCGCATTGAGGGATAAGATTCAAACCTTTTATAGTCTCTTTGTATTTTTTCCTAGTCTTTCTGCACGTTCCTGTGTGTAAAAAGGAGGTTCCACCTGAAGAGGAGAGGAGCTCCAGTCTGGTCCAGGAGGAAGCACAACCTCCACAGATTAAAGATGAACAAGAGGAGCTAATTCAAAGACAAGAAGAGGCTGGTGGGTCAATGACTGTTGACATTTTTCAAATAAGCAATACAAAATACTGCTTAAAGAAATACTTTTTTCATTTTGATTTTTTTTTTTGAGTAGGGTTGTCAAATAACATTTTAATCGGATGCATCTTAGTTTAAAATGTATTAATCACGATTAATCAGCATTCAAACTATGTCCAAGATTTTACCATGTTTTACAAGCTCACGATGCCACACGTTTTGAGCAGCTTGTAGATTGGCTATTTGTGTTACTTTTTGACTTTTCTTTCCCTTTTACAAATTCAATATACAATGTATTTTCAGCTGATGTTCACATCAGGATGGGGATAATTATTTTAGCACTTGAACAACTAGTGACTGCTCCTTTATACTGAACAAGACAATAGACTTGGTAAAGTTTGATTTGAATATGTAGTATAATCTTTCTACTAGAGCACCACAGAGAGAGGTCTACAGTATCTAGAGAGATTGCCTCCAAAAGACATTCAACGTTGTCAGAGGAACAGCCAGAGATGGACCAGAGACATGGACTGTTTGATGCAAGGATGCAACCTGTAGTAAAATTGTACAAGATAGGTATGTAGTGTTTTATTTACTGTGGTTTAAACCTGTAGTAAAGTTGAATACAATTTACAATTTAGGCATTTAGCAGACACTCTTAATCCAGAGTAATTTACAGTAAACAAGAACAAAACATGGTAATACATCAAATACATGAAAAAAAAATCAAGAATCATACGTAAGCTAAGAACCAACAGTGGAATATCTATATAGTGAAACTATGTGTATACACTATAGAGTACAATGTCTACATAAAATGCTATCTAAGTTTCGTAAGCCTTTGCATAGGCCTGTAAGGTCGTCGAGGCTAAGGCAAATGCTAATGCAAGTGCTACGGACTAAGATGGAGTCTGAAGTGGTGGCTATGGCGGAAGATTGGGAGTGAGTCAGGAGTTCTGATTGCAATGGGAAGTGCATTCCATAGTTTTAGTTTGTTTGTTTTTTATTTTTAGATATTTTTGGGGCTTTTCTGCCTTTATTGATAGATTTACTGTAGGTAGACAGAAAACGGGGAGAGAGATGGGCAGATAAGACACACAGTAAAGTTTGTCGGGATCGGGACTCGAACCCGCGACATACTGTCATGCTGGATTACCAGCCAAGGTGCCTGGACCGCTAAGCCAGCCCAGGCCCAGTTTGGGACGTGTGGAGCGCTGTCCCGGCGTTTTTAGTGAATGTACTTCCAGCTTCCCTGCGTTGGCTGATCTGAGTACGCGGGAGGGTTTGTAGGGTCCGATAACAAGAATGCAAGAATACAAGAACGCAAGCCCCCGAAAAACATGCTCACTCCGGCTGTGGTAGGCTACTTAAAGGAACACAATCAGGTGTGAAATCATGAGTCATAATTTGCAAGCAGTAGTTTTGAAAAAATCAAAGTCATGCAAGGTAACGCACATCACAAAATTCCAGCCGCTAGACTGCAAACATGTCAATAACGCAAAGGCTATACTAGTGCAGCGCCATATCATTCAAAACGAGGCGTTTAAGTGTAAATGACAAATATGCTACAATTGATAATATGCTGTCTCGTTCTTACAACTTTGTTGCATTACCTCAAACGACAGTCATGACCGAACTGAAGAAGTTGTGATGAGACAGCGTGTCTCATCACAACGCACTGTGAGCTTGCTTGTAGGTCAGGTACATTCAGCGAGCAACACCGCCATAAGGCAAAATATAAATGCCTGAAGTGTAAAGCCAAATGTATCCTTTGCACCGAAAATAGCCGCTCTACAAGCTAATCTGGTTATCCTATTTGAATACTTTGCAGGGCCTTTGCTCCTAGACCAAAAGGGTCGTAACACATTGTATTTTTTTTTTAGACTTTCTGCACGTCCCTGTGTGTAAAGAGGAAGTTCCAGCTGAAGAGGAGAGGAGCTCCAGTCTGGTTCAGGAGGAACCACAAGCTCCAGAGATAAAATATGAACAAGTGGAGCTACTTCAAAGACCAGAAGAGGCTGGTGGATCATTACTAACAGTGAAAAGTGAAGATGATGATGAAAACAGAGACACAGAGCCTGTAGCCGGCACCTCAACTGTACACATGAAAGCACAGGCTGATGTAGAGGACTGTGGAACATCACAACCAACTAGTGACAACCAGCTCCTCTCTTCACACTGTTCTGAATCTGACACTGAAAACAGTGACGATTGGGAGGAGACTAGGGGAGATCAGTCAGCTTTAAACACACTGAAATCACAAAACACACAAAATATGGGAGGACAGCACAAGCTGTCCCAGGACCTGAAATCGTCAAAACAAACTGACTCCATGAGGAGTCACACACGGAAGAAACATTTCAATTGTACAGAGTGTGGCAAAATGTTTAATCTAAAGGGGAATTTAATAACACACATGAAGATACATACAGGTGAAAAGCCATTCTCTTGTACAGTTTGTGGTACAGGCTTTACTCAGGCGTGTAACCTAAAATCACACATGATGACTCATACAGGCGAAAGGCCATTTTCTTGTACAGTATGTGGTAAAGGCAGTGTTAGCACAAGTCATCTAAAATCACACATGATGACTCATACAGGCGAAAGGCCATTTTCTTGTACAGTATGTGGTAAAGGCTTTGTTAGCACAAGTCATCTAAAATCACACATGATGACTCATACAGGCGAAAGACAATTTTCTTGTACAGTATGTGGTAAAGGCTATGTTAACAAAAGTCATCTAAAAACACACATGATGACTCATACAGGCGAAAGGCCATTCTCTTGTACAGTTTGTGGTACAGGCTTTACTCAGGTGTGTAACCTAAAATCACACATGATGACTCATACAGGCGAATGGCCATTTTCTTGTACAGTATGTGGTAAAGGCTGTTTTACCACAAGTGATCTAAAAAAACACATGAGGATTCATACAGGCGAAAAGCCCTTCTCTTGTACAGTTTGTGGTACAGGCTTTACTCAGATAGGTACTCTAAAAACACACATGAAGACTCATACAGGAAAAAAGCCTTTAGTTTAAGACATAATGATCAGTCAGTCTAATCCAGGATGACAATGATGCAAAAGCAGAGAAATTATAATATGACAACATCAACATGACTGAATAAAACACACATTAATAGTTTCTTGTGATGGAGTTTAATTATGGATCTTATTTTCTATTCAACATGATGTAATTTCATTTTTATTTTAGGTTGCATTATTCCCTCCAGCTCATAGGTTACTGGTAGTACAATATGAGCATCAGTGTGTGTCCACATTTGTCATTATTTAACATGCATGCAATAATTATGTTCATTGATATGCAGTAAATGATGGTGCAGTAAAGTGCTCACAAGCTGCTTGGTTTGTGTAGATCAGGGTGTTGCTACATCTTACATAATGTACCTTCAGACCATAAAGCCACATATGCATCACAGTTAAATAATTATATTTAACTATCATTATTATTTTATATCAATGCTCTATTGTAGATCTGCTATTTTCACTATTAAATAGTCTATACATTATACATTCGTTGGTTCATAATGGGTGTTCTTGTACGTCTGGGTCTTGGGGCGACCAATGTTCAGTGTTTTATCACACTATGTTACAGCATGTGTGTGTGTGTGTGTGTGTGTGTGTGTGTGTGTGTCAGGCGCGCCTGAGCCATTGAGCAAACGGAGCAGCTGCTCCAGCAGATTAAAATGAACCGTCGCACTGCTCCACCACAAATATCCCCCCCCCCCGGCCGCCGCCGCCACGCCCGAAGCGCACTGCGCTGCTGCGCACCGACAGCCTGTTGGACAGAGAGAGAGAGGTCGTCGGTCCATGCGTGACTAATTATTTTAAATAAAACCTTTTTTGTCCACACACAGTCCTACATGACATGAGTCATGACAGCATACCTTTTCACTTCACTCTTGTGACGAGTCGTTTTGTTTGTAAGCGGGATCGGTTATGCACTCAACTAGCCTGGCTACATGTGTTCAACTTGTTTTTGTTTCGTTTCCATTGTGTGTATAATTCGACTGTGTTGCGCGGTGGCGCGGTCGATCTACTAGCTCACAACGCGTCGCGCTGCAACGCTCCAAACCGACCGCAGCTTAAATAGGTGAAAAATCAACTGCGACGGAACGGGCTGCGATGCGATTATTGTTTCTTAAAAAAGTGCACCATTCGCACTACCCAAAAAGCGGCCCTGACACACACACACACACACACACACACACACACACACACACACACACACACACACACACACACACACACACAGGCAGACATGAATGTGCAGTAGCCTACCAATGAATGCTTGTTAGCCCTGCAGTTAACCATGTGGGTATTTTTCAACAAAGTCAGTAGTGACTTCTTAGTAGTGGCTGTCATGCTTTTAACAGAGTTAGAATCGTGCTAAGACACCCGACTCGGCCCGAGTCGGGCACACGCATGAGTCCAAATCTGTGCTCCCCCACCTGGAAACAAAGTTAGGCGCCCCTGGTGTGTGTGTGTGTGTGTGTGTGTGTGTGTGTGTGTGTGTGTGTGTGTGTGTGTGTGTGTGTGTGTGTGTGTGTGTTAATGGCCTGCCCAACATGGCCCTTTTTATTTTTACATGGTAATGACGCAGGCCTATTGCTTATTTTACGGTCCAATGACATGGACCAAGTGAAACACCTTTCCCTATTAGAATAAGACATCCAATGCATTACATTTCTGGTGTGAAATGGCACGAGGGATCCCCACAAAAAGACCACCCCAAAAACCGACAGATGTGCCGTTTTGTGGGCTTTGAGCACCTGTCCCCTCAGTGCTCTCTGCACGGCCCTGCAGTAATATATATGTTACGGATCTCACTGTAGGTTCTGGGGGTTCTGGGCACTGTAGGTTCAGGGGGCCTAAAGCCATATTCATAGTCCATATTTAGGTGAAGAGGTGACCACCTCTTCAAGAGGCACTGGGCACAAGAGGCACTGGGCAGTGCTGTCGACTCCTGTGTCCTGGCCGTGACGAATGTCTGTGTGTGTGGAGACAGAGGAACGGAGGGGGGGGATGGGAGGAGCTACGGGAGGCAGTGTAGGAAAAAAAGTTTGCGTTTGTCTGCTGGCTATACTGTGAGCCAGAGTATTGGACTCGAGACTCGATGACTCGACTCGAGTCCGACTCGAGTCATTGATTTGACGACTTGCAACTCGACTTGGACTTGAGGGTAAAAACTTGAGACTCGACTTGACTTGGAAGACAATGACTCCAGACTCGACTCGACTTGAGACAAGCTGACTCGGACAACTTAAGTAACCGGCCTGTCCGGCAGAGTATTGGACTCGAGACTCGATGACTCGACTCGAGTCCGACTCGAGTCATTGATTTGACGACTTGCAACTCGACTTGGACTTGAGGGTAAAAACTTGAGACTCGACTTGACTTGACTTGCCCACAACAGAAAAACTTGAGACTTGCTTGAGACTTGGACCAAATGACTTGCTACTCGACTCGGACTCGGATCGGAGAGACTCGTGCAATTGTCTGCTGTGAGCCTGCAAACCCCACCTCCCCGTTCCTCTGTCCCCCCACACACACTCGTCATGGCCAGGAGGACAGCACTGCCCGGCTTTTGCTCCGTGGTTGTTTTGCGAGCTGAGCTCTCATTTCAACTATTATAAAGTATACTATAGCCAGCACACCATAACAACTTCTAGACATTGTCTCGGTGACCACCGTTTCGGTGGTGAGTAAAAACAGAGAGAAGGGCTGGGGAGAGCGGTGGTTTTCTCTTCACCTCCGTTCAGTGACGTCATGTTGTAGCTTTCGGTGAGAGCGGTGGTCACCTCATCACCGAAAACTGGACTATGAATAGACCTTTAGGATTTCTATGAGAGCCTCCGTCTCTCAAGGAATTGATCCCGTGGTTAGACCTGGCTGACGCGCTGATGATAGACTTGTACTGTTTGCTGTGTGTCAGTGATCCAATGATAAACACAGGCAGCTCTTCGTGCTTTTAAATATTTATTGCTTGCTTCACCTGTTCACCATAGTCAGTACAGCATCTGTGTTTTAATAAAACAACCCGTAATTAGAGACAGATAAATAAACATTTCAAACAAACAAACATTTCGCTCCACAGTGTTTGAACAACAGTGACATACCTGCGGTCAAAAACCATTGCCCTTCCGGGTCAATCCTCCCTCCAGATGCCAGTGAACCTGGCGCTTATAAAGATAACAGCGCCACCCCATGGTCACAAATTCACTTGACAATTGTACTCATTTGGCCCTTACACACCGGCCCCGTAATTGTTATGGCAGGCATAACAATTCAAAACAAACAATAACTAAACAAAACAAGGGCCAAAGCATGCCATAGATTTGAATGCATTGTTTCATGAACCAAATGCCATTTTGTCACTGGCTTGTATATGGTGATGCCTTTATTTTGAATGAACACACCAGACCAGTTTGTCTGGAAAGACCTCCAGCACCCTGCCTAGTTATCCAGCGTCCAAGTATGGCCTCCTCGATGCGTCTTTGACTTTCAGCACATTTTCCGATCTCCTGGCCATTAGAGTCTCCCGAGACTTCCAGAATTTTGAGCCAACCGTCCTCTGGCTTCCAAGGAAATGCAGGACCTTCAAGGCACCTGCTGCAATTCACAGAGTCCAACTCCTCCAACCACCCTTTCCACTGTTGCGGGATGTCCTGTGGCAAGTTGTCATCCGACCCACATCCTCTTCTACAGTGTTCCTGCTGCATGTTATTCCTTATGAGCTTGTTCCTGTATGCTGCATGCTCCTGGTGCAAGGTTTGCTTGTTTAAGAATCCTTTCCTCAATTCCTGGATCCTTTGGCCAGCCACTGCAACATTGTTGGGCAGACAGACCTCCTTTTTCTTAAAGGGCAATTTCAACCAACCCTCCTGAAGCACTGCCGAACGTTCTACATTTTCTCTAATGTCTACCATAGACACTTCATTTTCCTTCACAGCCATTTTATTGAAGTCGAGATTGGCCCGCCTTTCTTCCAGTCTACACACAGAGATTCGGTTCACTATAGCAGAGGGAAACTCTTCCTCCACAACACCACCGTTTCCAGTCAGTGGACCGCTATAGATAGATAGATAGATAGTGTTATGACCTGGCTCTTGGGCCATAACAAAGGAGGAAGACACAGCTGTTTAAAAGTGCACAAACCAATATTGATTTACAATATAATAAACGTATGCATCAAACAATACTAAAGTATTAAGTGGCTTGTGTTAATCAGTAGATCAGTAGTTTAAGTGAGTGGATGTGTGGTAAATGTAATGTAGGGTGTTGAATGGTGCAAACAAATGCTGCTGCTCTCATGGAAGGAGAGAGAGACCTGGCTCCCAAGAGAAGACTATGCACACACTGCACACAAAACGAGGTAGAGACTGAGCTACACTTCCTAACCGTCTGTCCACTGTACCAAGACATCAGAGACATGCAGTGATGTAAATAGGGTGCGTTTTGCGTCCCAAAACGCACTTTATAGTTTTGGGCCGCACTCTGCGTCCACGGGATGCACTACTGTACTCAGCATAGCCTACAGTAATAATAATCCACGTGGAAAAAATAATAGCGGAAAAAAAATGCGGTAAAACTACGGACACGATCATTTTGCATGGCCGCATGCGACCTCATCCTACGTTATAAACGATAAAATCCACGTAGGACTCGTTGTAGAACTCTCCAAGAGTGTCTGACGGGCGCCGCCATCTTGCTCAGAGACGAGCGCTGAGCGGAGCGCAGCCTGGAGACCAGAGCCGTTTAGAGAGAGAGAGTGACGACAACATACCGTTCAGTGACTCATGAAGCTCCGTGAATAAACAGTGAACGGGGTTGTCGCAACTCTCTCATCTACACGGCGCTGCCTCCGACAGAAAGACAGGCGAACATTTTTGAGCATGACAAACAGAGTAGACCCGATTGAATGGGAAACACACGTTGTGTACTGTAACAAACGGCGACACTGTTGTATGTTGTGCGTTGTGGACCGGTGCCACCACACATTAACATGCCCCCCCATCCCCCCAAAAAAGAAGTGCCAAAGCCAACTGCAGGGCAACAAAACATATTAGCAACCCTATTTTCTAAATCTAACATCATCTGCTAATGATGATGATGTGTGCTGCTGTGCACAGCCTACCTCCTCCATGACTGCTTCTACTTAATCTCCAGGTTAGTTTTGTAGCATTCATTTTTATTTTGTATGTATTGTGTAATGTGTCATAAAAACAACATTATTAACAGTTAAAACTGGCAGAATTATTATAGATTTCATATAGCCAAAATCATATGAAATATGTATGTAGTATGAAATTTATGAATGTAGAGCATTTTTTTTGTATTCTAATTTATTTTGCTAGCTTTAGTTATAATAATAATTTCTTCTTCGTTTTCTATATGAATATAACCACATTATAACCATATAAGATGACATGGGAGTTAAATGCTGCAATTTGTAAAAATGGCAAAATATGACTCTTAAACGTCGCTGAAGTGGGACTCATCAAATGTCCCTGGGACTCATCTAAAAGACCACCCCTGCATCCCGGGACTCATTACATTGAAAACCTATTTACATCACTGTACATGTACTTCCCTGCACGGATTACAATCACCCAAGGAGAGTTTTTGTTTGTTTAAAACATTGAAATACTGCTGTTAACTTTAAAAAGTATAAAACGTCTCGGATGTATAGGCTAACTATCTATGACAGAAAATGCACAATATTTTATAGTCTCACAAGATAGTATTACTCAAAGTGTTAATATAACACAGCTCTGTTTACATGTTTATTGTATTGTTTTATCTTGATTATTTTGTTCCACTTTTGCTTTGGCAATGTAAATGTTTGTGTTTATGTTTTCTCATGCCAATAAAGCTCCTATGAATTCAATTTAATTGAGTTAGGCCGGCCAACTCCCAGCCCTTTATAGAACACACTGGGACCACTGGCCAGGTGCTCCCAATGCACTGATTGGCAATTGCTCAGGACCTGTGGGAAGCAAAGACCTAGGCCTATAGGAACAGACAGACAGACAGACAGACAGATAGATAGATAAGCTATTTGCACACTTTTGACAATTTGAATCCATGATGCATTAAATGGAAAAGGTACTTTGTAATTTCACTAATTTGTCATTAAAAGGAATACTTGAGCATACGTAGGCTACTTTGTCCACCACCGATAACTGGACACCAACATCAGGTAGTCTAAATTATTATCTATGTATTAGTACTAATTACCTAGTAATTATTACTGGTGGTTAATCAGCTGGTGGTTCATGAGCTATGCCTGATTTTCAATCGAGTGCTACAGTGCCACCCTTTGTTCAATGGTTGTGGGCTTTTTGTCTAAGCAGGGTGACATAGCCCTCTAACATATTTCCACATTTCGTGAAAAACAACTGCATGGTTTGTCCTGGAGCGCTGACATAAGAAAATATGTATAATTCAAAATAGTGGGTGATCTAATGCTGCATTCACATGGAATCGGGCAAGCGGTAGACGACAAAAGTCAAAACCTGCTGGACGGCACGGTAAAAAGATTTTAACATTGATGCCGTCTGCCGCTACCGTCACCGGATCTGGCTGTCAGGCTGCCGTGCCGTCCTGTTCCGTTTACCGTCCTGCTCCCGTCCACTAAAATGACTTACGGTTTGCCATCTACTGCTTGACTGATTCCATGTGAATGCAGCATTAGCCAGGGTCAGAGGTCAAAAGTCAGAACACGAAAGTTGTTCGACACGAGGAGACGCATATGTCATCAATCATGTTTGAACTAGGGACCCCCCCCAAAAGAATATATATATATTTAAAATGCCCCGCCCCCCCCCCCCCCCCCCAAGCAGTAGGATTTGAGTCATTACATTTTGTTTGACACTGTTCCATATTGTGAAAATTAATTTCTAATCCTTTCTTAGATAAGTGACAATTTGGCCAATTTTGAATATTGTATATTTTCTGTAACATTTTATTTCATTTAATTAATAAAGGTCTCATATCATTTTTTCTTGTTTTTAGTATTTCTTTTCGAGGTTACAAAAATACCAGATACTCTGTGTTAGCAGAGCTGCCATTACAGCGATAAGGAAGAGTCTAGATAGCCTGGAGCTAGTCGGTCTAAACAAACATAACGGAGGAAAAGAATGAGGACTCAGCACTTACATTCAGCTCGTGACCATAATAACTTGAGCATCTTTATTAGCAGCGTCATTATAAACACATTGGGTAACAGGCATATCCGGTACTTCCGGTGTGGCATTTCAGAATAAGGGTTTATCGTTTACATATATACAGACAATAAAGATCACATCTTAACAGACTGTCATCATGGGAATGTGTCGCTGCACTAAGAGGTGTTGGTATAGAAAGAGTGAGACCACAGCATGTCATGATGGATCAATTCACATCTTTAATGTCAATCCTCCGGCCGGCCTGCCAGCCAGGAGAAGACCCCCAAAACACTTCTCACAGTGAACAGGAGTATAAATGTGGTCACTTCATGTCGTACTGTATTCTAGGTCCGCTGGTGACCGCTAAGAAAAGGAAGGCACGTGCATAGGCTTCAGCCCCTGCCCTTTTAGAATGTGTGACTTATATAAATACCACGACAAAATGGTCGTGCATCTGTTCCTAATGAGGCAGCCTGCTCATATCTCACCTTTGGAGGAGAGCTGGCTTGCAGAGCATGGCTTAAAACTTAGGCTGATCGGCTGTGGGGCCAATAGGGCTATACTGTAGGCTACTGTATATTGATCACAACATGAACGCCAGACATGCATGCCTTGGTAACTCCAAATGTCCCGTGAATCATTTAATATTTCATGACGACATATCATCATATCATCACAAGAACGCATCAGTGGACTTACCATCTGACAAATAAATTATAGCTGTGTCCTTTTTTTCCCCTCACTGTATATGTTTCTTTTCCCTTTTTACCTCCTTTATGATGAATTCCTGTTCTGTCTATAGAAGTGTCTATTTGTACGTCTCTAAATGTTTTGATGATTTGAACATGGTGGACCCTATTGGAAACAAGTGTAATGCTTAATTGGGTCGTCCACTCACAGTTAACAGCCTTTGTATTGAGTTTGTGCTTGAAATGTACTGTAATTCTGCAAACTGTTAATAAATTCTTCAATCAATCAATCAATCGTGTGTCCAGATTTGATTCATTTCCCCAGTCATTCCGATATACGACAGTGATATGATATTAATCAAATAAGAATCATAAACTCTGATGAAAGATATCAAGACCCGACCCACAACAGCCCTGCCAATCAGGCTCAGCCCTGTTGGCACAAACAGGTTGTGTGTCGGTCTGGCGAGTGGGAGACTGGGGTTCAATCCCCGCTACCTGCGAAACACTACATCTGCAAAGGGGAATGATTGAGCAATTGTTCAATATAAATGGCTTTTATAATATTCTTGCCAAGTTGTATTAGCCTTTAGTCTTGAGGTCTAAATCAATTAACTTCTTTCTCATTATACGTGAGAAAAGGATATCCTACAGATTGCTACTTTATTAACAAGTGGATCCATCGTTTAGGGGCTTGCTTGCCAAAATAAGCTGATCTACAAGTGTAACGCGGTGCACAACAGACACGCTGTTATCTTGTAGATCTGTCCATTTGAAACATGTTAGTAACGTGTTCCGATAGCGACCATAAACATCATCACGTTAGATTAAACGGGCGTGTATGTTCTACGCGAGGCAGAACCTGCATGGTGGAAACGCTTGGTGAAGAAGGAGTCCGCTGACTGTCAGGTTCATGAGCTATACCTTTTTATATTAGAATTTTCACTTGAGTGCTATAACGCCACCCTTTGGCCAATGGTTGGGGGCCGCACCGTTGAAAGTAGCATAGCCCTCTACCATATTGCCAGGTTTTGCAAAAAACGATTGCACAGTTAAGCCAGAACTGCAAGTTTTGGCAGCCTCAGCCGATCTGCGTTGCTGATGCAAATAAATGAATAAATAAATTGTGCGTGGCTGCGGCGTGCATCTGTGGGAACCGATAGGGAAAAACGAAATTGATCTTTTTGGGTGGTTACCCGGCCGTGTTGTTTTTGGCAGCACATTTCTATTTTAGTTTAGTCAGTCTTTGGACTGAAACTTCATTTAGTTTTAGAAACTTAATTTAGTTTTAGTCATATTTTAGTCTCCTGGAATGTTTTGGTAGTTTCAGTCGACTAAGTGTCATGCAATTTTAGTCGACTAAATCTACAGTTGATTTAGTCGACTAAAATGTCTTTTGGCGGGCCTTGATGCCGTCGTAATGACAGATTTTACACTTGCTGAAAATAGCTGATCTACAAGCTCGCAGCGCGACACATGAGCTGGTAGATCGGCTATTTTCAGCATGCGAACCAAGTGTAAAATGACTTTACTGCATCTTTTGTCCATTAGTCTATTTTTTATTTGTTGAAGAAAGTGTCAATATATTTAGTCTTAGTTTTAGTCACCAGAGCTTCGTTTTAATTTAGTTTCCATTTAGTTTCCGTCGGTGGAAAAAGGTAGTTTTCGTCTTAGTTTTAGTCGACGAAAACAACACTGGTACCCGGTTCCCCAGCATGTTGTTATCGGTTCCTGCTTAGTCACGAGGTTCCCTACCCACGACCCTCTTACCATATTGCAGAATTTCGTGGAAGACGAAAGCACAGAACTGTCAAAATTGTGAAAAATGTCAGAAACCATACGATCAATAAGAGATCTTTGCCGCTTTAGGCTTGATCCCTAATAATAATAATGGCCACTCTCACTCAAAAATGGCTTTTATAATATTCTTGCAAAGCCTTAGCCTTTAGTCTTGAGGTTGAATTTAAACAAATTAACTTCTTTCTCATTATACGTGAGAAAAAGGATATTCTACAGATTGCTACTTTATTAACCAGTGGATCCCTAATAATAATAATAATAATAATGGATGGAATTAAAATAAGTACCTTGAGTATAGTACAGGTTAAATAACAAAATAAAATAAAAATTAGAAAAACTAGCAGTTGTAGGCAGTGTGCAGAATATGAAAGAACCTTCATTCCAATGGACCACATATACAAAAAGATACAGAATAAACTAAATTGTGATGTCTTTAATCACTCATGTTGATATCGAGCATCGCAGTGCACATATCGAGTGAACCGGAAGAGAATTTCCCATTCATTTCCCCATAGACGTTTCAAAAAGACTATATTTTAAGACCTTTTAAGCCTCGGAGAAAGCCAACTCGGATGGTGACAAAAAATGACAATACAAAAAAAATTGGGCAGAACAAATTAGAAGGAAAAAAGGGCAGGGTTCAATACTTTTCTTTTGAGATTTTCTTATTTCTAATTATTTGTCCGGCCCAACATTTGTTGTTCATTGTCATGATTTGTCACCTTGGCTTTTTCCAAGGCTTAAAAAGGTCTTTAAATAAATACTTTTTGAAATGTCTATGGGGAAATTAATGGGAAATTCTCTTCTGGTGCCCTCTTCGTTCTGAAAGGGGCTGTGACGCTCTATTGTCAGATTATGTGATTCCACTGCTTTAGTATCTATCTGTCATTGTCATCCTGGAATCGAATGAATGATCACTAACTGCAACTAAAGGGTTGTATGAGTCCTCATGTGTGTTTTTAGAGTAACACTCTGAGCAAAGCCTTTACCACACACGTTACAAATAAAGGGCTTTTCCCCTGTGTGAGTCCTCATGTGTTTTTTTAGAGCAACACTTTGAGCAAAGCCTTTACCACACACGTTACAAGTAAAGAGCTTTTCCCCTGTATGAGTCCTCATGTGTTTTTTTAGAGTAACACTCAGAGCAAAGCCTTTACCACACACGTTACAAGTAAAGGGCTTTTCCCCTGTATGAGTCCTCATGTGTGATTTTAGATGACAACTCCTAGCAAAGCTTTTACCACACACGTTACAAGTAAAGGGCTTTTCCCCTGTATGAGTCCTCATGTGTGTTTTTAGATCACCACTCTGAATAAAGCCTTTACCACACACATTACAAGTAAAGGGCTTTTCCCCTGTATGAGTCCTCATGTGTATTTTTAGATCACCACTCTGAATAAAGCCTTTACCACACACATTACAAGTAAAGGGCTTTTCCCCTGTATGAGTCCTCATGTGTGTTTTTAGATTACCACTCTGAATAAAGCCTTTACCACACACATTACAAGTAAAGGGCTTTTCCCCTGTATGAGTCCTCATGTGTGTTTTTAGATCACTACTTTGTGTACAGCCTTTACCACACACGTTACAAGTAAAGGGCTTTTCCCCTGTATGAATCATTGAGTGCTTAGTCAGATTTGCCTTACGATTAAAACATTTGCCACAGTCTGTACAACTAAAGCGTTTCTTCCCTGTGTGGCTCCTCATGGAGTGAGTTTGTTTTGATGATTTCAAGTCCTTGGACAGCTTGCTGCTCAACGACAATCTTTGTCCTTCCACATGTTGTTTCTTGTGTGATTTCAGTGTGTTTAAAGTTGACTGACCTTCACTGGTCTCCTGCCACTCATCACTGTCTTCAGTGTCAGATTCAGAACAGTGTGAAGAGAGGAGCTGGTCGTCACTAGTTGGTTGTGATGTTCCACAGTCCTCTAAATCAGCTTGTGTTTTCATGTGTTCGGTTGAGGTGCCGGCTACAGGCTCTGTCTCTCTGTTTTCATCATCATGATCATCTTCACTTTTCACTGCTAGTAATGTCAACGTTGACCCATCAGCCTCCACTGGTCTTTGAAGTAGCTCCTCTTGTTCATCTTTAATCTGTGGTGGTTGTGGTTCCTCCTGGACCAGACTGGAGCTCCTCTCCTGTTGTTCAGTGACAACTTCCTCTTTACACACAGGGAGGTGCGGGACGGCTAGAAAAAAGACACAGAGAAAAACATTTAATGTTTCAACTTTTCATTTTTGGAGGAACATCATCACAGATAGTTTCCAGGGCTTGACATTTGAGCCACATTTGGACAAGAACATTTACTCACTTGTCCAAGTAAAGATTAGTCATTCTTGTACTTGTCTTGCATATTTTGTTTGTATTGAATATAGAGCTGGGACTCGATTAAAAAAATTAATCTAATTAATCAGAGGCTTTGTAGTTAATTAATCTCGATTAATCGCATTTTAATCGCATATCAATATTCAACCCGAGAACAGTGAGAAACCTTTTTTTTCAAATGTTTTTTTGGTATCCCAGTGAATAGTGACTACGGGATTCCACTCATTTTCAACATTTTACTGTCATTAATATACCTTAGAGTTGTTGTGTGGATATAATAAGAAAGTCCCCCCCATTCTGTGTAGCCTAGAACTGGAGATCTGAAAAAAAATCAGTAACATTATGAAGTACATCTCAGTGACATCACAAAAATGTACTTCATAATGTTACTGTTTTTTTCAGACCTCCAGTTCTATAGGCAACACATAATGGGGGGACTTTATTATTTCCAGTGCACACAACTCCATAGAAAAATGTTGAAAATGAGTGGTATTCCCCTTTAAGCAATACAACTTTTTTATCCCAACAGATAAACAAGAGCAGCAAGTGCCTATATAGTGTCTTCAGTGTGTATATGAATACTCAAATGTGCTTTACATGGCGGGGCATGAGAACAAATAAAAGCAACTTTATTATGGGGGAAACATTTTACATGAGGTTGGGGATGACCCACGCTTGTCGCTTGCTACTTCATTATGTTTCGCATCGAGGACAGCCTGACAGCTTCGTGCTGGTGAAATCACCGCGCGTCTCCGGTGGTCTGTGAGACATGTTAAACTGAAGCAGCTAGCAAGCCTAGCATATAAGCTAACGTTGGTCATAAATGGATCCTTTCCCTCTGACATTGCACACAGCCATGCCGCTATCCACGCTTCCATCCGATAGCTTTTACATCTAAATGTCCCATCCATGTAGCAAAAGCAATATAAGCGGCTTCTTCATTCGATTCATTTGGGTTTGGACTTTGGGCTTTCTGACGGAGCTGTAGCCTGTAGTGTAGAGTGAACAACAGCTGCTGCTCGCGTGCCGCAGCCAATTCAGTACTACTAGAAACACAGTGAGAAACGTTCCGCGGTGGAAAAAAAAGGTGCGATTAAATGCGTAAATTTTTTTAACGCGTTAATTTTTCTGTAGTTAATTAATCTCAATTAATGCGTTAAAGTCCCGGCCCTAATTGAATATAATGTTGCATTTGAATAGTTACAATTAAGTAACAAGTGTTCAACAGAAGTTTATGATATATAATCCACCACTCCTGAATGAAGTGCCTGGTGCTGGGAGTCTGAGGTATTCTATTTATAGTGACTCATAGGAATAGACTGTGACAACCGGGTATAGTCTGGTGACCACCGGAGAGACGGGTGACAGCCGGAATGTAGACGGCACCTGGGTGAGCAGTACGGGTTAGCGCCCCAGCCTGTGTCCTCCGTGAGGAGGAAGCCCAACAAACCTTGGTGAGGCCTTTAGGAGGGCCATTATAATCCACCACTCCTGAATGAAGTGCCTGGTGCTGGGAGTCTGGTGCAACGCACAGGTCCTGGGCCTGGTGAGAGCAGGAGTGGACCTGGCGAGACGTAGGAGGGGCCCGGACAGGAGTCAACCCACAGAGCCTAGTCCTTTCACACGCCAGAATTTGGTTCTCCCAGTCCCGGCAGAGTAGTTCCGGAGCAACGGATTGTATGGCCTTTCTCATTCCCTGATGGACTGATCGAGGGTAGCTACTGGGACATAAGACATAAGATTTGATCAACCCCGGCTGGGTCGCCTGAGTGAGGGGTATGATGATGGTAGACCCGAAACCCCGTTGACCTCAGAATACATCACTGAGGATACGTCCCAGGTGCATCCATGCGATGTATTTTTAGTTATATGACAAAATAACACTACACGAAAAAAGAAAAGATAACTGAAAAACATAATTGGCACAAACTCAAACAGGTTGTTGGAAGTTTCAACAAACATGTCATACATATCATAGTGTGTAGCGGTGACTCCAGGTCTCAATCTTTAGTTGATGCATGATTTGCGTAGCCTGATGCCCTGAGATGCTGAAATGAATATTATGCCAGTTGTGTTGAACAGTGGAATGTCATGAAGCAAGAGTTTAACCAATGCAACCCCCCCCCCCCCAGCCTTCCTGAGTGGGTATAATCAGGATGCGCAAAACCACAGGGGGGAGGGGGGTTAGCTATCTCCTATGGCATCCCCCCCTGAATTATCACACGGACCACCACTGTTTACAGGCTGTGTAAACAATTAGGTTTTCAACATAAACCTTTTCAGACCCCAGGCCAGGAAACGGGGTTTGAAATGCTTAACCAGGGAATGAGAGAGAGTGAGAGATTGGCACGAACCCCCTGAGTTGACCAAGGAATGACCTTCCGGAGAGACTTTGCGTCGCCACGCTAAAATCGATATGCACACAGAAATGGATATAAATGCGTTGGCTCCCCATATACTACAAACACGCACGCACCACTGACAGCATGTGTAGGGCGGCTGCCCTAAAAATATCCTTGTCTTTTTCTTTTGATGAAATCATGTTCTACCTACTGATATGTGTCATTACAAATGAGTGAGCATGTCTGTCAAGATGAGAGAAAATCATCATCATTTTTCGACCGCAGTCGAGATCGTGGATTTCACAATATCACGGTAGACTTTCCGGTCCTTCATTGCCATCCCCAGTTCCTGCTTACTGATGCCTGTGTCCCTAGCGATGACATCAGGGAACGACAGTTTTCTATCTCTGGTCTGCTATGAGGCAGGACTCCAGAGAAGAAGGGAAGATATAACCTCATTGTCAGCTCTGTAGCAGTGGCCGGCAAACTGTGTTCTTCTGGATCGGACTAGTGAAGAAAGACGGGGAAGGTTGCCGTATATTAGATTAGTCGATGGGTGGCTCTTCCAAGACAGATTTTGCGCTCTCATTAGAAGGCGGGTGTAAGTGCTAGTGATCGACCGATAATCGGTCATGATTTTAATGAATATCGGTATCGGTGCTAAAAACAAATAATCGGAAAAAAAAACGGCCGATTATTATATTTCTCATAAATGCGCAAACATGGTGAAACCACCACTTTCATTGAAAATCCAGTAGAGTACGGTTGTAAGGAGATGTATAGCTGCGTGTCTGACTCTCCCAGTGCTCCACGCCTGGAGGAGTAGACACGGCTCCACTCTACAGAGACACACTCTGCACTGACGTCTCCTCTCTCACACACACACACACACGGAGTCAGAGAGAGGGCCACTGCACTGACTGCAGGGAGGATAAAGGATTATAGGCTACTAACCTTGTAACCATAAAAAGCTTTGCTGTTTTCATCTTCAATTAACCAAAATAAAATCCACACGTGAGAGGGACAGAGTCACAGCGAGCAGTGGTAGAACTACGTTAGCCAAGCTAGCTGTTGCATGCTAACGCTGAAAACAACAGCTGTAACACGTTGTCTATTGATTGCATGTCGTGTGTGTGCGTGTGTGTGTGTGTGTGTGTGTGTGTGTGTGTGTGTGTGTGTGTGTGTGTGCCAGCCAACTGAAGGACAACTTTTTTTCCCCCATCCTGACCAGCCTAATATGATTATTGCATTTTGGCTATATGCAATAACTAACTGCAAGCCAATGAAGAATGAACCAATCATTAGCATTGTCAGTCTTAATTTCTAATTCATATTTATTTAGTTGCCAATCATTTTACTGTTGGCCAGTGTTTTGAGACATTGTCTTAACTTAAATTAATATCGGTTCATAATATCGGCTATCGGCTTTTTGATTGTCCACTAATCGGTGATCGGATATATCGGCCAAAAACCATATCGGTCGATCACTAGTAAGTGCCATCCAACCGTTTCCCTAGTTTCTTTGAACGTGTCCATGTCTCGGAGCCATAGAGTAGAATCGGCTCAACGGTCATCCTAAATATTTTTACTTAACATCTTACTAAGCTGGGATGACCAGATCTTATGCATGTTTCTCAAAAAATACCATTTATATTAGGACTCCCACCCGTGGGTCCTGACCCACTGCAGACCTAACAACATCACTGTGGTACATTCTGTTTCCTAGACGGGCTCTCTACCCATTCAGCTATGGCTGTCCCTCTCTAAGGAAGGACAATATCAGTCACTAGAACCAGGGATGGGTGTTTTCTGTGTATCTACGATGGTTAAAATGGAGTTTGAAGTTACAATGGGCTTGTCTGATAAAAATTAATATAAAATATCTAAATACTGAATTGAGCAAATTCAAAACTGTCCAAAGTGTTCACAAAAAGCCTGAGTAGACGATAACATTACCCACAATTATTTTGAAAGTGAAATATCCCTTTATGTAAGTAAGTAAACAAAACAGCACATACCTATACGGTACAACTTTACTACAGGTTGCATCTTCGCATCAAACAGTCCACGTCTCTGGTCCACCTCTGGCTGTTCCTCTGACAATGTTGAATGTATTTTGGAGGCCATCTCTCTAGATACTGTCAACCTCTCCCTGTGGTGCTCTGTGGAAATCACCAGTAGAAACAACTTGTACTTATCATTCAAAAAGGGTTTACTGAACAACCAGGAATAATCTGGTGACCACCGGAGAGACTGGTGATAGCCGGAATGTGGACGGCACCCGGGAGCAGTATGGGTTGGCACCCCAGCCTGTGTCTTCCGTGAGGAGGAAGCCCAACAACCCCACGGTGAGGCCTTTAGGAGGGCCATTGAAGCTGCAAGCGGAGCCTGCAGCACCACCGTTGCCCATGTGGACTCTGCAGTACCACCGTTGCCCATGTGGAGCCTACAGCAGTGTTTCCCAACCTTTTTTGTCCCAGGGCACACTTTTCATAGCCTAAAAATCTCGGGGCACACCTAGATATACGGGGGGTGTGCATGTGTGTATGTGTGTGTGTATGTGTGTATATATATATATATATATATATATATAGTAAAACGTCTTTGATACCAAACACATTAGACTTTTGACAGAGTAAAACTTCTTTGAACCAAATATACTTTTAAAAACACACATGACAGCACTCATCTGTCTGACACATTTAACCTTTTTTAGATTTTTTATTTGAAGCTAGATCTATAGCTTCTACATTAAAACTTCATTAAAAAACATCTAATTAATTAGAGGCTTTGTGATTAATTAATCTCAATTAATCACATTTGCATATCAATAGGCCTATTTGACCTGAGCAGTGAGCTTTTTAAAAACAACTTTATTAGAGAAAAACTAAGACTATGGAATAAAATAAATGAAAGTGGGTTTGAATTTATAGGTGGTGGCATGTCTCTGAGTTTTGGGAAGTGCATAGTTTTGACAGGTCTGCCTGTGCTGTGGACAGTGAAACCCTGACCATTAAACACGGGCAGACGCAACGATGCAGTCTATCATTCCCATTCGTCTTTGTGTCTGCCCGTGTAAACGCAGCAGCGAGTGTGAGGGGTTGGGGAACGGATGGAAAGTACATAGTGTTATTAAGGAGGACTCCTTCTAACTCCTTCGAACTATATGGAAGTTAAACTAACGTTAGCTCCCATGCTAGCGACTAGCTTCCCTCGTCAGACAACAGAACACCACCACAGATCGGGTGGAAGCTGCTGATATCACTGCTTGTGCCCGTGGATGGGAAATACGATTTAAAACGCTATGGAAGCGTGGATGAAAGCACAGATGTGTGCAATAAAGTTGTGTCGGATCTGCCTGTGCATCCCGTCTGCTGCTCGTGTGTTGTAACTTGTGACTGTCCCTGGCTGCTGATGCATAGTTAATGAGCGTCATAAGCATGCGCCCTTACTGCGCTGGAAGTAGCAGATCTACACGTTATCTACCCGTCGCAATGCACAGCGCTTTGGGCTTGTACATCTGTGTTTTTCCCGCAGTTAGTTCACAACTTTAGGATCGAACCAACGTCCGATGCAGACGCTATTTTGACCGATCCAGACTTGACAGATTTGACACCACTAGTGATTAACATTCCTATGGCCGATGGTCGTTAGAGTCTATTGTTCCGTGGTTGTTGTTGTCGCACGTCTAATTAATTAGACGTGTGACAACAACAACGACGCAACAATAGGAATCCTGCAGCTCAATAGCTATTGCTTTCGGGGGAGGGTTTAAGTGTTAGGGTTAGTGTTAAATTTTCGGTCAAATCAGGCGGCACACCTGGACACATCAAACGGCACAGTAAAGTACCGCGGTACACAGGTTGGGAAACACTGGCCTACAGAACCACCGTTGCCCATGTGGACTCTGCAGTACCACCGTTGCCCAGGTGGAGCCTGCAGCACCACCGTTGCCCATGTGGACTCTGCAGTACCACCGTTGCCCAGGTGGAGCCTACAGAACCACCGTTGCCAGGTGGAGCCTACAGAACCACCGTTGCCCAGGTGGAGCCTGCAGCACCACCGTTGCCCAGGTGGAGCCTGCAGCACCACCGTTGCCCAGGTGGAGCCTACAGAACCACCGTTGCCCATGTGGAGCCTACAGAACCACCATTGCCTAGGTGGAGCCTGCAGCACCACGTTTGCCCAGGTGGAGCCTACAGAACAACCGTTGCCCAGGTGGAGCCTACAGAACCACCGTTGCCCAGGTGGAGCCTACAGAACCATTGTGGCTCAAGAATCCACCACTGTGTCTGGTGCTGATTGATGATTAGAACAGATGAGTGACAGTCTAAGAGATTAGATAGATCACTTAACCCTTTGAGTGGTCCAGTGGTGCACGTACCATGTCTGGTGCTTTAAATGGTCTCACGCACACACAAGTTATTTCTTCTTTCTCTTTTTCCTCACCATTTATGCCAAAAATCTTACATGATCTATACATGATTATGGGTTCAAACTTATACTTTAAGTATAAAACTATACTTTTGTAGCAGCACGAGCGGAAACAACATGCTGTGTGTCTGTCTGTCTTTTGGGGGGCCATGAGTTACCAAATTATATCTTTATCGTTACAGTTGCTGAATGACCCTTTAGTCTTGTTAGAATAACACTAATATAATTACATTACATACATTTGTTTTACCTGAGAGAGTCTTGCACCACATATTCCTACGTAGTAATGTCAAAGTTGACTCACCAGTCTCATCTTCCTGTTCATCTTTAATCTGTGGAGGTTGTAGTTTCTCCTGGACCAGACTGGATCTCCTCTCCTGTTGTTCCTCTTTAATCTGTGGAGGGTGTGGTTCCTCCTGGACCAGACTGGAACTCCTCTCCTGTTGTTCCTCTTTAATCTGTGGAGGGTGTGGTTCCTCCTGGACCAGACTGGATCTCCTCTCCTGATGTTGTGGAGGTTGTGGTTCCTCCTGGACAAGACTGGATCTCCTCTCCTCATATTCAGATGAAACCTCTTTACACACATACAGAAGGAGGAGAGCAAAGGTAGCATCAGCAGAGCAACTCAAAGTGCTTTTGTCAACTCAAAGATGACATTTATTCTCCTATTTGTTTTGTCTGGATAACCATCGTTTTAAAAATGTCTCGAGTCTCTTCACAATGCCTCACAGAGCAAGGCGTTGTGAGTAGAGCCCGACATCGGTCTCACCGATGTATCCGTCATTTGTGGCACCGATGCCGACATTATTTCACAGATTTTTCATTAATGTAACCTACACTTGTCTTTTAGAATGTAATATGCACTCTTTCGGTTTGATATTAATTAATTTCTTACAGCTGCAGAGAATGGATTTAGAAAGGCACTCTGCACGCCGTGCCTCCGACTCTGGAGCCTAGGCTGCAGCAGAAAACCCTGCCCTGCGAGTGACTGTCATAAAGGGAAGTCCAGCTGTCATTCCGGACCCCTCGCCCTTAGAACTTTTACATGGTTGTGAAACTAGAGGACAATATCTCACTCCGGAGCGTGGAGCACATTTATGCCGCCCATGTCTCCTTGCTCACTGGGAGCGGAGGCATCCGATCTATGGCTGTGTATACAGGAATATATGTAATTTATGTATGATCACAGACATTCTAGGGCTAGTATAACTATAGCCATGGTTCACATGACGCTCGTACTTCACGAGCGTCATGGCTTAACTTCCGCCTGTTTTACACGATCGCTACATTTACAGAGCAAACGTGTACATAAACATTCAGATTTCAAATATAAAGTACTCACATGTGCCACGGGTGTTAGAAATGTACTGGTATAGCGATTAGTATTGCTGCATCCCGCGTTTATCCAAGCTGGGTTTTTTTGCCATTGGCTTTCAACTAGGCGCCCCTATTGGTCGGGAGGAGTGTGGCACTGGGTGTGTTCGATATAGGCACGCTGACCGCACTGCCAATACAGACAAATAGGCGAGTGCGTTCCCTGTGTGCAACTGTGAATTTCCCAAACAAACCCCTTTTGAGAAAAGTAGTCGGGGTGCTCGGATAAAAATGCTTTTTATTAAACAACGCGGGATGCAGCAATGCTAATCGCTGTACCAGCAAATTTCTTTTTTTTATAATTTTTTACCCCTGTGTCAATTATCTAATGTGATCCTGGGCTCTACACACCCTCCGCCAACCTAGTCCCCATATATGGGGAGAGCAACGGACTTGAACTCATGCTTCCTTCATGCCTGAGTGTCCAAGTTGCTCCTTTACACCTGACAGGGGGGAGTTTCCCTGGTTGGACGTAGCACGTGGAAGGAACACGTTATTCCAACCAGTTCCTTACCCCTCCATCAGGCGCCCTGGCTGGCCAGGGGGAGGCAGTTTAGAGACCAGGATTACTGCATGTTTTTGTGAGGGTACCTACCCTAGGGGACACAGGGAGAACATGCAAGGGAGAACATGCAAACTCCACACAGAAAGGCCCTTTCGCCAACCCCGCTCGGGTATGGGCACTGATGACGCGGAGGGGGAAACACGCCGCCAGCACCCACAGCGCCCCTAGCTGGAATCGAACCCAGGACCTTCTAGCTGTGAGGCGACAGCACTACCAACTGTGCCACCGTGCCCCTAATACCAGCAAATTTCTAACACCCGTGGCACATGTGGTGAGGACTTTGTTTGAAATCTGAATGTTTATGTACACGTTTTCCATGTAAATGTAGCGATTGCGTAAAACTGGCTTCAGGTGTGTCATGACGTGTGTTGGCGCCATTTTTGTTTTATTTATTTGTTCACTTCTTTCATAATGTTTATTTTCATATATATCAAATATTGTTTTGGAAAATATAGTTATAATTTGGATTAATAGAAGCCTCCACCTCTAATTAGAAACTTAGTATGTCATGTCAATTTAGTGAGCCCCTTTGCACTTCCTTTATAATTTCTCCCCTTCAAAGTAAAAGCTCCTCTGCAGTGAGTCTGGAACAGTGAATTGTATTTTATTTTGAAAGGCTCAGTGGGAGAGGAAGTGGGGTAGCCTGTTTAAGGTCTCTTGACTAGCCGCCATTTGCAACTCTATATTTTTTTACAATGGGATGAATCTAGAGTTGCAATACCCTCCATTGACTCCCCACTCATCATATTGCGTTTGCGATCTGCTGGTCTTAAACGACGTTAAACTCACCAACATTGCAGCTGTAGTCCAAGCTTGAATTATGCTCTTTCAATCTGCCGAGCTTGTTTTTCATAAAAATCCCCCGTAGACATGTTATGAGCTACTTTCTGTCCAAAATTGATATTCCTGCCGTAATATTCAACCTGCCGTAAAACAAGACGTGTGGGAGAGCGCTTGTTTAATAGAAGGCCGTGCGTGACGGGGCGTCGCGCTGCGTCGGCCTCTTCTTTGGGTGTCTTACCTGCGCAGGTAAGATTCTATTAAACAAGCGCTCTCCCACACGTCTTGTTTTACGGCAGGTTGAATATTACGGCAGGAATATCATTAGTGGATTATTTTGGACAGAAAGTAGCTCATAACATGTCTACGGGGGATTTTTATGAAAAACAAGCTCGGCAGATTGAAAGAGCATAATTCAAGCTTGGACTACAGCTGCAATGTTGGTGAGTTTAACGTCATTTAAGACCAGCAGATCGCAAACGCAATATGATGAGTGGGGAGTCAATGGAGGGTATTGCAACTCTATATTAATCCCATTGTAAAAAAATATAGAGTTGCAAATTGCGGCTAGTCTCTTGACATGCCTTTTGAGAACAATGGAAAATGTTTGGTGAGGCTGGCATAGTTTTTTTTACCTTATTTCATACCTACTTACTAGCATACGAATTATTATTATTATTTTGGAGCTATTAATTTGACCTTTTCAGTTTGATTATTCAAGTGGATTTTTGTGTAACATAATAGGCCTACATATTTTTTCGTTGAATTACAATTCCTCTTTGCACCTTTTTTCTGTTGGATATGGAGTATGAACAACATGTTTCAGGGCTAGTATAACTACTGGTAAATGTAGTTCAGTTCAGCTAGCTTAATGCTACTTGTAGCTAAGCTGGTGTTGTTCAGAGTCTACTAACCTGCAGTGTGTAGATCGATGTCCATATCAAAATCAATGTCCAACCGTTTGTTTTTTGTCTCCAGCAGAGTTTCTAGTGTCTCCATCTCTCTCTGGAAGAGTTTGACCATGAACTCTCCCACCGCGCTGAGGCGCTCCAACACAAACACTCTGACGCTAAGCTCCACACTACAAACATCAGCAGCGCCACGCTACTGTTTGTCCACAACAAACAATATCTCCTCTCCCACCGACGCTAGCTGTTCATTTATCTTCAGCCGTAAAGACTCCATTTGACGCTTTTCACCTCCTTTAAGAGACATTTCCACCAAGCTTTCTGTTCCTACTGTAATATAGAATGTGTAATAAAGGCACAAATATCAACAATTCCCGAGAGTCACGACAACATGTTTGTTCAACAACATTACCGTGGAAAACAAATGGCGTGGCCACGTGATGCAAACAAGTACTTCCGACCGGGTCAAAGTTTTCACGCATGCGCAATAAAGAATCCAGGCACTGTTGCCTTAATGCCTTTCGCCCCCTGGTGGTGGAGGTGTGTAACTGTCAGATAGATAGATATATAAGATAGATAGATAGATAGATAGATAGATAGATAGATAGATAGATAGATAGATAGATAGATAGATAGATAGATAGATAGATAGATAGATAGTGTTATGACCTTGCTCTTGGGCCATAACAAAGGAGGAAGACACACAGCTGTTTAAAAGTGCACAAACCAATATTTATTTACAATATAATAAACGTATGCATCAAACAATACTAAAGTATTAAGTGGCTTGTGTTAATCAGTAGATCAGTAGTGTAAGTGAGTGGATGTGTGGTAAATGTAATGTAGGGTGTTGAATGGTGGAAACAAATGCTGCTGCTCTCATGGAAGGAGAGAGAGAGAGACCTGGCTCCCAAGAGAAGACAGACTATGCACACACTGCACACAAAACGAGGTAGAGACTGAGCTACACTTCCTAACCGTCTGTCCACTGTACCAAGACATCAGAGACATGTACTTCCCTGCACGGATTACAATCACCCAAGGAGAGTTTGAAAACCACCAAATGTTTAGGCCTATAACATGTTTAAAACATTGAAATACTGCTGTTAACTTTCAAAAGTATAAAACGTCTCGGATGTATAGGCTAACTATCTCTGACAGAAAATGCACAATCTTTTATAGTCTCACAAGATAGTATTACTCAAAGTGTTAATATAACACAGCTCTGTTTACATATTTATTGTATTGTTTTATCTTGATTGTTTTGTTCTACTTTTGCTTTGGCAATGTAAACGTTTGTGTTTATGTTTTCTCATGCCAATAAAGCTCCTATGAATTTAATTTAATTGAGTTAGGCCGGCCAACTCCCAGCCCTTTATTTATTTATTTGACAGGGACAATGCTCATTAATCAACATTTCAGTTTTCACTTCCATGTAAATGTGCCAGAGTTAGCCATAAGCTAATTTACATCTGTAGTCCCTGAGCAGGCTCTTAAAATGGTAGTAAAACTAAACATACAATGACACATACAGTACAATACAATGCAATACAATACAATACAGATAAAAGAAAGTGAGAGAGTGTATAGTGTGCCAGAAAACAGCACAATTTACAATTTAGGCATTTAGCAGACGCTCTTAATCCAGAGCGATTTACATTAAGCAATAACAAAAGCATGGCATATGTGACGTACACAAAATGTATGGTCACATTTATGTTTGTATTTAATTTTGTTATGATTTTGAAGATGTTATTTGCTTTTGTGAAAAGAATGTTTCCATATGGACAAGAATGGACAATGCATATATATAACTTGGTTTATTCCAAGCTTTCTCAATGACACTACATAGTGGAACTTTCCTAGTGTTTCCACCACTGGGGGCAGTGTGGCGACTCGCTTCGTTCTCAGAGCCACTTGTTGAATGGACTGTCACTGACCCACTTCCTCATTCTGCATGAGGAGGCTTAGCCCTGATACATGACTGCCATGATAATCATCATGACAGTCATGACGCAACTGCAGCCTGTTTTACGCGATCGCTACATTTACAGTCCAAACGTGTATATAAACATTCCGTTTTCAAATATAAAGTACTCACAATTTGTCCCACGGGTGTTAGAAATTTGCTGGTACAGCGATTAGCACTGCTGCATTCCGCGTTCTTTAATAAAAAGCATTTTTGTCCGGTCATTTCTGTGTTTTGCCTTGTTTTTCCTTCTACTTCCGCCTGTCGGCTTCAACTAAGCCTCGGCGCCGCCCTGTCGGTTGTCACTTACAATGATTTTCAATACCAAAGTGAAGAAGCTCCGGCTCCCAGGTCTAGATGCAATTGTTGTTTTGTTAATGGAGGCAGGAGCGCAAACAAACACCACAGAAAACGAAAGATAAGAACTTACAAATAGCAATCTTGCTACTTTTCATTCAATTTCTTAATTGTAATCGATTTATTTAATGTTGTAGTGTAGTTTAGTAGGCCTGTTTTGACTTTGCTTACATTTCTTTGATAGATAGGTTTTTTTTCCATTAAGATGTAGATGTGTGGACAGTGTAGGGGATGGGTAGATCTTTTTTTCACTACTTTCAATTGTACATTTCTGCTGTATTATGTTGAGATAGTTATTGCTGTTATAGCTTATATGATCGGTTTGTTTGTTTTTTCTAATGTTTCAGTATAGTTTTTACTTTCCTTAGATTATTTGTTTATAGATCCGCATTCTTTTTTTGTTATTCTTTCAGGTATAGTGTGAGGTTTTTTTTGCATTCGTTTTTTCAGCTTATTAGCTTATTAGTTTTTGTTGTTATTATTGAGTTATTATTGATTACCGTATTGTTGTAGGCTTAAGTCATGATAGGTTAGTACTCTTTATTTTCTACATTCTACATTTATCTTCTAATAGATAAATAGTTTTATCTATTTTATACTTTTATAGGCTTATTTAGTTATTTTGATATTTTAGTACGCTATAGGACACTGTAGTTGCTGTTATTTGTTTTGTATAAGACCTTATACCTGAGGGTTATGTTAATGTTATTAGCAATTAACCCCCCCACACACAAAGATGCCACTTCAATTGTCTTGTATTGGCTGTAATACAGCCTTTACAAAGGCTCCCAGGGGAGGCTATATAAAAGTGAAGGTTTTGACTGTAACAACCCCTAAAACAGCCAAAGCTGTATTTCCTGAAGCCCCCTCCCCCAATACACTGAGAGATGCAAGCATTTGTTTTCAGTGTTTGAGTTATCTCAGACAGAGAGCAAAACCAAAAGGAAAAGGCAGGAAATACAAACTTAGAACTCCCCCTTCTGCTACGAAGCGTACATCATCCGTTCTCTCACCAGTTGAATCACCACAGTTCAAGAAGCAAACATCTGGATTGTCTCCATCAACATCTGGATTCTTTCCAACACAATCACCAGAATATGAGAGCAGTTCTTCAACATCAACGCCCCCTACCTCTCCACGCATCTCACAAAGCTCTGCAAGAAAAAGACCTACAGTAAAAATATGAATATGGACCATTTGCCCAGGCCAAAGGATACCTTGCCAACCGTCAATATTATAATGCATTCAGGTGCTTTTTAAAGTCCCATGTCAGACCACACATGATTAGAGCCTTCAGTCAAGCTGTTATGAAGGAGGTAAGTTCTGGCTACCGAATGTCTTACAGATGCTGTTGATTTGAAGTTAAATTTGTATGTCTTACTATTGTGTATATATACTATATGCAGAGAAAGATTCTGTCTCAGGATAAGAGGGGCCCCTTCAGAACAAAGGCAGACCCAAAGGAAATGTCTTCATTCACATGGGATGGTGCGCTGGCCTGGGCAGACAAAGAGGCACCACTCCTGATGGCAAGTTTGAGGGCCACATTCCCACCACCCAAAAAGTAAGTGTGTGTGTGTGTGTGTGTGTGTGTGTGTGTGTGTGTGTGTGTGTGTGTGTGTGTGCGTGCGTGCGTGCGTGCGTGCGTGCGCGCAAACAAGCTTAAGACGCCTTACTACATGTCTGTCTCTGTCATTTCTATCAAGGAGAGCTGTAGTAAGGAGAATTGTGGTAAGAGGGAGGCGGTTTCTAGCCCGTTTTACAACAAGCAGATCCAGACTTACAGCGGCAACATCAGCAGGTCCCAGGACTAAGCAAAGCACATCTACAGGAGTCGAGTGATTTTTAAAAAAAATAACTTTATAATGGTTGCTTACCTAAGTGTGCGTGCGTGCGTGCGCGTGGGTTCTATTTCTATGTGTGCGTTAGTTTACATATTGGCTAAGGCAAGGCCTCCTCAAGGTGATGGTCTGAACATTTCTAAGGGATACAAAATAGAAATACAAATAAATAAAGATATGTGTATTAACTAAGTTGTGTATGGGTGGCAACCTATGTTTTAATTAAACATGTATGTATCACATACATACAAGTTTCTCTTAACACTTTTCAGAGAGTACAAATCAATGTTGGATCAGAGGACTGGAATGGCTTTATCAATGTCGCTTTTCACATCCGGAAGGCAAGCCAATAATTTAATTCAGACCTGTATGGGAATTGAAATGTGGAAGCAGGGCTGCAGTCATAAGGTCATGATAACCCTCAACCACATGGGTGTGTCGCTGAGTGTCGATGCCACAAGGACTGCCGTCGATAGACTACGACTAGGACATGATACCAACATTAAAGAATGGAAAGAAAAAGCAGAGGTACCCATATGTCTAAGTTCTGTTAACAAAACATGTATTATAACAATTAAAAGGTTGAAAATATATTCTATACAGGCTCAAAATAATTAGAAAATGGCACTAATATTTGTATTGTCAATCACTGCAAAGTGTTTTGTGTGCGATATCTCACCTTTGGAAGAGAGCTGGCTTGCAGAGCATGGTTTAAAATTCAGGCTGATCGGCCAATAGGGCTATACTGTAGGCTACTGTATATTGATCACAACATGAACGCCAGACATGCATGCCTCGGTAACTCCAAATGTCCCGTGAATCATTTAATATTTCATGACAACATATCATCACAAGAACGCATCAGTGGACTTACCATCTGACAAAGAAATTATAGCTGTGTCGTGTGTCCAGATTTGATCCATTTCCCCAGTCATTCCGACATACGACAGTGATATGATATTAATCAAATAATAATCATAAGCGGCGAACAGTCGACGCCAGCGTCCTCACTTCCCACATGCACACACCAATGGTGGCAAGCTAGCACCGACTCATTGGAGGCAATGTAGGGTTCAGTGTCTTGCCCAAGGACACTTCGACATGTCAACAGGAGGAGCCGGGATTTGAACCGCCGACCCAGGGATCATTGGAAGACCTGCTCTACCTCCTGAGCCACAGCCGCCCGATATTAGATGGGCAGAGCCCACAACTCTGCTCGCATTCCCATGCTTTATAAGCTTCATCCCATAGTCCTTTTCCTTTAACGCGTCATCTTTGTCTTTGTAGGCCTTTCTTTTCAGGAGGTTTCCATAGCAGGTCCCGCATGACTTCTTGGCTGCATTGTTTTCAACCCCACAGTGGGGACAGCTGCTCTTCTTTGGTTTGGTCATGGCTTCAACCCATAGAGTATATAAAAGGATAGAGACTGAACTGGCGCGAAGCTCCGCCCCCCCCAGCTATTCATGTCAGTGGAAGTTGCTCAGTGGCATTTTGAAGCACCCGGAAGACTGCCGGAAGTACCGTCTCAGAACGTCTACTTCCGCATTTGACCACCACATTTTGGTGGTCAAATGCGGAAGTGCAACCGAGCGCTCAATGTTAAAGCCCAGCTGCACGGGGTTTCCCGGTCATGAATACACGGGTCCGCCTGTAGTCCCTCCTCCTACCACTAGGGCCCAGAGCTTCAACGTTGAATAGCCTCACTGGCCCCTTGCTTCAACCCCACAGTGGGGACAGCTGCGCTTCTTTGGCTTGGTCATGGCTTCAACCCCATAGTGGGGACAGCTGTGCCTCTTTGTCTTGGTCATGGCTTAGGGAGAAAATGCATGAAACAGAAATATAAGAGTTCGACACATACATGAGCTCAGTTCTGCTTAATTCATGCTCGCCATAGTACGGGATACTAGCACGCTCACCGCAAAACACAGTAGCAGGGGGCGAACACAGTAGCAGGGGGCTAACTCGCCACTCGCCCGACACACTTGCCCTCGATATGCGCGTTCACGCGAGGCTGCGCCATATTAAGTGCCGTCCGAAACCAATCAGCCTTGAGTGGAAGTGGCGTATAAAGCCCTCAAGAGCGAGTCTATGCCGATCTAGACTCGATTGGCGTGTGCTGCCCTATACACCGCGACCTACAAATGTAAGTACCACCACAAATAAATTACATTTGCGTTGTGTATTACTGCTCCTAAACAATCTGATGTAGATCAACTAAGCTCCAACTGAAGTTCACAAGGGCACTTTATTTACCCAGTGTATTAAGACACCGTGAAAAACTGTAAAGTAAATCACAACACACCTTTTAACACAATGAATTATAAACACCATGAATTATGAAATGTCCCTTTTGACATATAGTCTTCTTTTTAAATGTCCATGAATTGTGGATAGGCTATTCATGAAATCCACATGTCACACAAAAAAATACACGATGCAATATCTACAAACAAAAAATGTTATGCCTGCACAGTGTTGAGTTAAGTTATTTTTCAATTTTCTTTTCAAATAGTCTACCATATCCAACACAGACTTATGAATTGAAACGTTGGATATTCACAGGGGCTGCCTCTCGCACCAGAGAGCTTATCATGCTCACGGCAAAATATGAACACATGTTCATTTCCAACAAAAGGAATTCTTCATCAGAAGCTTGGGAGTAAGTATTATTTATTTCCATGTTGAACTTGCCATCCACAAACACTCACCTTTGTACATGTCACACTCAACCAACAAGCAATTACATTTGCATACGTCACTGATAATTAAGGAGATGAATAAAACAAAGGCTGTTTAGTAAATGGGCCTACCACACCAAAATGTCACCTATTTTAGGCTTATTGCTTCTAGGTCTTCTTGACATGATGTATTTAGGCCAATAGCTACTGGTCCACGGAGTAGCATACCACGTGTATTGATTTATTCTGAGCAAAACGTTTCAACTAACCCCTGCACATTTCCTAACAGCTTCATCATTAAACAAATGGAGGGGATGCCACTTCCAACATCCAAACAGGTTGCAAAAAAATGGGAGAATCTAAAAACTAAATACAAGGTAAAGTTTATACATAACATTTACTTTCTATATTGACCTTTATTCAACTTGAACGCTTGAGTTAACAAATAACACAACATAAATATAGCCCCTAGAAGATGTTGCAGAGATCTCATGTCAGTGTTTGTTGTAGAACCTGAAGGCCCCCCCGACCGGCTCTGGGACGGACCAGGGGGAACAAACCCCATCAACATGGCTATTTTGGGAGGACATGCATGATGCAATAGGGTCAAAACCATCCGTGAGCCCAACGGTTGTTATTGCATCATGCTGGTCCAAGTCAGCTCCCCCTGGTCCAGCGACCCCCACGACACCGCCAGCAACACCTGTACCATCTGAAACACCATCCTCCGTTGACCTCTCCCCCCCACCTGCACCTGCTGTCCTGGAGGTCCTGATCCAGGAGGCAGAGAAGGAGGAGAAAAGGCACGAGGAGCTGATGGGAGAGATGAAACGATTCGTCGACACTTTTGAAAAGATGGTGGATAAGATGTAGCCTTATTAAAATGTTTCTTTGTTAAGTGGGAAATTTGATATATAGTTTTTAGGGACCAAGAAGTCACGCAGTGACTTTGGTCACTTATTGTTTTTGTGTTTATTTTTCTTCTTCTCCTTCTTCTTCTCCTTCTTCTCCTTCCGCCAAAAATAGCTGTTCTGACTGAATGGTGCAGTCGGTTTTTGCGAAACGCGGTAATCTGGTAGAGGGCCATGCCAAACGGTGAATATGCGAAGCCCAAGACGATTGGCCAAATGGTGGCGCTATAGCGCTCAATTGAAAATGCTAACTTTGAACGTGCATAGCTCATGAACCGTTTGACCGTTGGCAATGACACTTTAATACCCATATGCGTCTCCTCATGCTGAACAACTTTTGTGTTCTGACTTTTGACCTCTGACCTTTAGATCACCCGCCATTTTGAATTATATGATCAGTACTTCTTCTCCTTCTCCTTCCGCCAAAAATAGCTGTTCTGACTGAACCGTGCAGTCGGTTTTCGCAAAACCTGTCAACATGATAGAGGACCATGCCAAACGGTGACTATGCGAAGCCCATCATGATTGGCCAAATGGTGGCGCTATAGCACTCAATTGATGCAAAACTTGCAAACTTGCAAACTTTGAACGTGCATATCTCATGAACCGTTTGACCGTTGGCAATGACACTTTGATACACATATGTGTCTCCTCATGCCGAACAACTTTCTTGTTCTGACTTTTGACCTCTGACCTTTAGATCACCCGCCATTTTGAATTATATGAAAAACAGTTAAAATGTAACTCCTCCCAGAACTTTGCTCAAAATGCACGAAAACTTCTACACGTGAACTTTGGACCTATACGGACAAATAATCGTAGCACATTTTTTCTAAGTGAAAAAATGAAGTTTTTATGAACCAATGAAAATTGCTGTTTTGTGAAACTTCTTCTGCACCTAATACCTATATGAATACTGAATGATGTTACTGTTTAGAATGAGTCAACTGACTGTGTCTGCATAGCTCAGTTGGTAGAGCTCTCGCCGTTGGACCACAAGGTTGTGTGTTCAAATCCGGGTAAAGACAACTCAGTGTATGCATTGTGTGCTGCAAGATTTGTGATGACTCAACTATAGAAATATTGAAGTAGATTACATTTGACCCATCAGGCACTAGGACATGGCATCACAATAATAGAGATACTAGTAACTGCAATAGTGTAATAAGTCTCATTTTGTAATAAGTGTGTTTAGTGTAATAGTGTAATAGTAGTATAATAGTGTGCTTATGTCACTTTACAGTATAGTAGAGGTTCATGCCAAATAGCACTGAAAGCGTACAAAGAGAAGTTTGTACGCACGCAGGCAGGCAGGCAGGCGGGCGGGCGGGCGCACACGCACACACTTTAACTGTGCGTGAAAACACACTGTAGTAATGGATAAAGAAATGCCCAAAATGAGGACACACCTTCTTGTTACCAAATCACTGAATGGTTTTACTGTTTACAATGTAGTCACTAATTGTCTCTGTGTAGGTCAGTCAGTAGAGCTCCTGCCTTCGGTCCACAAAGCTTGAGTTAACAAATAACACAACATAAATATAGCCCCTAGAAGATGTTGCAGAGATCTCATGTCAGTGTTTGTTGTAGAACCTGAAGGCCCCCCCGACCGGCTCTGGGACGGACCAGGGGGAACAAACCCCATCAACATGGCTATTTTGGGAGGACATGCATGATGCAATAGGGTCAAAACCATCCGTGAGCCCAACGGTTGTTATTGCATCATGCTGGTCCAAGTCAGCTCCCCCTGGTCCAGCGACCCCCACGACACCGCCAGCAACACCTGTACCATCTGAAACACCATCCTCCGTTGACCTCTCCCCCCCACCTGCACCTGCTGTCCTGGAGGTCCTGATCCAGGAGGCAGAGAAGGAGGAGAAAAGGCACGAGGAGCTGATGGGAGAGATGAAACGATTCGTCGACACTTTTGAAAAGATGGTGGATAAGATGTAGCCTTATTAAAATGTTTCTTTGTTAAGTGGGAAATTTGATATATAGTTTTTAGGGACCAAGAAGTCACGCAGTGACTTTGGTCACTTATTGTTTTTGTGTTTATTTTTCTTCTTCTCCTTCTTCTTCTCCTTCTTCTCCTTCCGCCAAAAATAGCTGTTCTGACTGAATGGTGCAGTCGGTTTTTGCGAAACGCGGTAATCTGGTAGAGGGCCATGCCAAACGGTGAATATGCGAAGCCCAAGACGATTGGCCAAATGGTGGCGCTATAGCGCTCAATTGAAAATGCTAACTTTGAACGTGCATAGCTCATGAACCGTTTGACCGTTGGCAATGACACTTTAATACCCATATGCGTCTCCTCATGCTGAACAACTTTCGTGTTCTGACTTTTGACCTCTGACCTTTAGATCACCCGCCATTTTGAATTATATGATCAGAACTTCTTCTCCTTCTCCTTCCGCCAAAAATAGCTGTTCTGACTGAACCGTGCAGTCGGTTTTCGCAAAACCTGTCAACATGATAGAGGACCATGCCAAACGGTGACTATGCGAAGCCCATCATGATTGGCCAAATGGTGGCGCTATAGCACTCAATTGATGCAAAACTTGCAAACTTGCAAACTTTGAACGTGCATATCTCATGAACCGTTTGACCGTTGGCAATGACACTTTGATACACATATGTGTCTCCTCATGCCGAACAACTTTCTTGTTCTGACTTTTGACCTCTGACCTTTAGATCACCCGCCATTTTGAATTATATGAAAAACAGTTAAAATGTAACTCCTCCCAGAACTTTGCTCAAAATGCACGAAAACTTCTACACGTGAACTTTGGACCTATACGGACAAATAATCGTAGCACATTTTTTCTAAGTGAAAAAATGAAGTTTTTATGAACCAATGAAAATTGCTGTTTTGTGAAACTTCTTCTGCACCTAATACCTATATGAATACTGAATGATGTTACTGTTTAGAATGAGTCAACTGACTGTGTCTGCATAGCTCAGTTGGTAGAGCTCTCGCCGTTGGACCACAAGGTTGTGTGTTCAAATCCGGGTAAAGACAACTCAGTGTATGCATTGTGTGCTGCAAGATTTGTGATGACTCAACTATAGAAATATTGAAGTAGATTACATTTGACCCATCAGGCACTAGGACATGGCATCACAATAATAGAGATACTAGTAACTGCAATAGTGTAATAAGTCTCATTTTGTAATAAGTGTGTTTAGTGTAATAGTGTAATAGTAGTATAATAGTGTGCTTATGTCACTTTACAGTATAGTAGAGGTTCATGCCAAATAGCACTGAAAGCGTACAAAGAGAAGTTTGTACGCACGCAGGCAGGCAGGCAGGCGGGCGGGCGGGCGCACACGCACACACTTTAACTGTGCGTGAAAACACACTGTAGTAATGGATAAAGAAATGCCCAAAATGAGGACACACCTTCTTGTTACCAAATCACTGAATGGTTTTACTGTTTACAATGTAGTCACTAATTGTCTCTGTGTAGGTCAGTCAGTAGAGCTCCTGCCTTCGGTCCACAAAGTTGCGAGTTAAAATCCCGGTACCGACAACTCAGCTTGTCAGTCTCATTTGCGCATTGTTCTTCTTCTATCTTGGTCCCGCTTTATCGCTGCTTGCAGCTATATTTTATTATTATTATTGGCCTAGAATATTGTCTATACATGCATTCATGAATCCACTTGCTGACTGGCTGTCGGTATTGAGCACATTTGTTTGATAGGGGTTTATATGTGACCATACACAAAATCTTGCCTTATAGGATGTTAATGTATGGTCACATATAAACCCCTATCAAACAAATTTGCTCAATACCGACAGCCGGTCAGCAAGTGGATTCATGAATGGTGTGTGTGTGTGTGTGTGTGCGTGTGTGTGTGGACAGAGTAATGCCCAGTAATGTTTATTTAATTTATTCCGTTTTCTAATCTGGGCCAAGACATTTATTAAAAAATGATTGCAGGAACCCTTGTGTGACATGTCCTTAATACAGGATCTGGAAAGTTTATTAATTGCCATTGATGTTAAGAGCCATGTGAAAGGATGTGCCCAGATATGCTGGTTTACCTTGTGTACAATCGAGGTCCTTTAAAGTGCCAAATGCTATACTGATCATGATCTGCCATTTGGTTGGAGTGCATTTTCCAAAACTAGATACAATTTTCGCTTTTGCTAGACAGGCCTTACAAATTCCCCATGGGGCATCAGATTCAGGCTAACTTCAAACTTGTTTTAAATTAAAGTCACACCTGTGTTAAGTGAGGGGAACTCATTCTGGCCATTCACATCCAAGACCAGCTTTTAATGTGTTTACACTATGATGTAAAAATGGTCATTCATTATCAATGGCATTCAATGTTTGCGTTAGGATAAATTGTTGTTTATATGTGTAATTCGTTTTATTTATATATATATTCATGAGTGGTGATTCATGTGAACAAGATACTGTGACATACATGTTTTGAATAACAGCCACTATGGACAGTAGGGGGCAGTGTCCGTCTGTTGGACATGCAGGGGGAACCACAGTGTACTGACGTGATTTCCTGCAAGACGCCATTATCTGATGGATCTTGCAAAGAGACGACACATTTCTGTTGTTCATTCTTGTGTCCTGTATTCCAGGTTAGTTATGACCTCAAAACCACTGTATTTGCAACACAAATAACAAAATGTTTTTTTCAGCGATTCTTATTTTTAAGGGTAACTGTTGTATAATTGCAATATTACACTCGAGGGTACTGCAATATTACACTCGAGGGTACTGCAATATTACACTTCTGCGTTGCTTTCGGAACTCGCCCTGCGGGCTCGTTCCTGCAGCATCGCAGGTGTGCATTAATGACGTTAAACCACCCCCTCTCGTGTAATATTGCTTAATTATTGAATCGGTTTTCACCAGCAAAGAAATTAAATAAATTAAAGGGTGTAAAAAGCAAATATGTCAAATCTTAAGTAAAAGTAAACTTTTTTTCTACATTTAATTTGTGCACTCATCTCATTCAGTAGTCATTCAGTTGTGAAAACAGACACTTGGAAAAGAGTATAGGCTATTTATTGATTGATTGAATACTTTATTAACATACTTTGGGCCAAGGCCCTATAGGGCCTATAGGCTTGTTTCCATTGTGGTTCGTCTGTAAAATATCGGAATCAGTAAGAATCGGTATCGGCAGATATGACCCTGCAAATAATCAGAGGTGGGCTAACGGTCATAATTTCATAATCGTGCCACCCCTACGATAAAGTAGTGGTACCGGCAGTGTTGTTTTTGTCGACTAAAACTAAGACAAAAAAATATATTCGTGACCTTATTCTTCCGGTCATCACCCACACTTCATGACCATAGAGGTGAGAGTAGGAACGAAGATTGCTCTGTAGACAACAGAGCTTTTCCTGCTGGCTTAACTCTCTTTTCGTCACAACAGTGCGGTACAGCGACTGCAATACCGCTCCTGCCGCTCCGATTCTCTGGCTGATCTCCTTCTCCGTCCTCCCCTCACTCGTGAACAAGACCCCGAGATACTTGGACTCCTTCACCTGGGGTAATGCCTCATTCCCTACTGGGGCTGTGAATCTTTGGGTGTCCCACAATTCGATTCTGATTATTGGGGTCACGATTCTATTCAAAATTGTTTTTCTAATCAACTCGATTCTCAATTCAAAAACGATTTGTTTTAATTCAAAAGCATTTTTTTTCCAGTTTCAAAACGATTTTCTATTCAAAATTATTCTCGATTCAATACATAGGATTGCATCACAATCTACTCCAGTCTTGAACTGAAGTGACTACAGTAACTTGAGAATGACTGAAGACATGAGGTTTACTGTGATTAGGGTAAGCTTACATTTCATATCACAAACACCATGTAGTGAAAACTCCTGTAACTGTAACCAGAAAAACAAATCTAAAAAAAGAATTATTAATCGATTTGGAATCGTTCATAACAGGAATCGCGATGCTAATTCCAATCGATTTTTTTTACACCCCTATTCCCTACCCGAGCTTCCCGAAACATATAAAAGGTTAACCCATGGTTAACCCTATGTTTCAATGTCAGTCGTTCTCAAAACATTTTCACGTCAAGGACCCCCAAGATTATATGTAATTGGCCGCCGACCCCCATCTGAAATATGTAGTTGCAGGGACCCCCCCCCCCCCCCCCCAGAAGCAAAGATTTGAGTTAAAGAATATATATTCATTAGATTTGCGCCACATTTTCACGATTTAAAAAAATAGCAGACCTACAAGCTCGTAGCGCGGCACTTGGTGCCGCACTATGAGCTTGTAGATCTTCTATTTTTCAATGGCTAAAGTATGACATAATGCTTACAACACCAAACAGGGTTCCCGCCCCAAAATGGGTTAATGTCTGAAACATCCGACGGTATAATTAAACAGAGTTACAATAGAGAAATAATCTACCAAAGACAACAACTTTTTGTGCCATGTTTATATAGGTTTTACATACAAAAGATACTTAAGAAACTAAATTGTGGTGGTCTTTAACCAGTCAGGTTGATAGTGTCAGATTATGTGATTCCACGACTTTAGTATCTACCACTTGTCATTGTCATCCTGGAATAGAATGAATGATCATTCGATTGTATGTTATATCATGTGTCAACTCAAATGGGGAAAATGTGGATTTATTACCATACAACTAACCACTTCTTCCCTGTATGATTACTCCTCATTATCCTCAGATGTGCATTTTGACCGAAGCATTTGCCAATAACTGCCCCCCCCCCCCCCCTCCCCTGTATGAGTCCTCATTCGTCTATGGGCTTTTCCTCTGTATGAGTCCTCATGTGTGATTTTAAATGAACACTCTGAGCAAAGCCTTTACCACAGACGTTACAAGTAAAGGGCTTTTCCCCTGTATGAGTCTTCATGTGTGTTTTTAGATTACTGATGTTAAGACAGCCTTTACCACACGTTACAAGTAAAGGGCTTTTCCCCTGTATGAGTCCTTATGTGTTTTTAGAGTATCAATCCTAGAAAAGCCTTTACCACATACGTTACAAGTAAAGGGCTTTTCCCCTGTATGAGTCATCGTGTTTTAGATCACCACTCTGAATAAAGCCTTTACCACAAACTGTACAAGTGAAGGGCTTTTCCCCTGTATGAGTCATCGTGTGTTTTTAGATCACCACTCTGAGCAAAGCCTTTACCTAGCCGTTACAAGTAAAGGGCTTTTCCCCTGTATGAGTCATCATGTGTGTTTTTAGATTACCGATGTTAAGACAGCCTTTACCACATACGTTACAAGTAAAGGGCTTTTCCCCTGTATGAGTCCTCATGTGTGTTTTTAGATCACCACTCTGAGCAAAGCCTTTACCACAGCCGTTACAAGTAAAGGGCTTTTCCCCTGTATGAGTCCTCATGTGTCTTTTTAGATCACAACTAGAAATAAAGCCTTTACCACAAACTGTACAAGTGAAGGGCTTTTCCCCAGTATGAGTCATCATGTGTGTTTTTAGTTCACTACTATGTGTACAGCCTTTACCACACACGTTACAAGTAAAGGGCTTTTCCCCTGTATGAGTCTTCATGTGTGATTTTAGATTAACACTCTGAGCAAAGCCTTTACCACAGACGTTACAAGTAAAGGGCTTTTCCCCTGTATGAGTCCTCATGTGTTTTTTTAGATTACTACTCTGTGTACAGCCTTTACCACAGACGTTACAAGTAAAGGGCTTTTCCCCAGTATGAGTCATCATGTGTGTTTTTAGTTCACTACTATGTGTACAGCCTTTACCACACACGTTACAAATAAAGGGCTTTTCCCCTGTATGAGTCTTCATGTGTGATTTTAGATTAACACTCTGAGCAAAGCCTTTACCACAGACGTTACAAGTAAAGGGCTTTTCCCCTGTATGAGTCCTCATGTGTGTTTTTAGCTCACCACTCTGAATAAAGCCTTTACCACAAACTGTACAAGTGAAGGGCTTTTCCCCTGTATGAGTCTTCATGTGTGATTTTAGATTACTACTCTGTGTACAGCCTTTACCACAGATGTTACAAGTAAAGGGATTTTCCCCTGTATGAGTCCTCATGTGTGTTTTTAGCTCACCACTCTGAATAAAGCCTTTACCACAAACTGTACAAGTGAAGGGCTTTTCCCCTGTATGAATCATTGTGTGCCTCGTCAGTTTTGTCTTCACATTAAAACATTTGCCACACTCTGTACAACTAAAGCGTTTCATCCCTGTGTGACTCCTCATGGAGTGAGTTTGTTTTGATGATTTTAGGTCCTTGGACAGCTTGCTGCTCAAAGACAGTCTTTGTCCTTCCACATGTGTCTTGTGTGATTTCAGTGTGTTTAAAGTTGACTGACCTTCACTGGTCTCCCAATCATCACTGTCTTCAGTGTCAGATTCAGAACAGTGTGAAGAGAGGAGCTGGCCGTCACTAGTTGGTTGTGATGTTCCACAGTCCTCTACAACAGCTTGTGTTTTCATGTGTTCAGTTGAGGTGCCGGCTACAGGCTCTGTCTCTCCGTTATCATCATGAACATCTTCACTTTTCACTGCTAGTAATGTCAACGTTGACCCATCAGCCTCCACTGGTCTTTGAAGTAGCTCCACTTGTTCTTCTTTAATCTGTGGTGGTTGTGGTTCCTCCTGGACCAGACTGGAGCTCCTCTCCTGTTGTTCAGTAAAAACCTCCTCTTTACACACAGGGAGTTGCGGGATGGCTAGAAAAAAGACACAAAAAGAGAAAACATTTCATGTTTCATAACCTGTTTCATAGCTTTGGTAGTGTTGGAGGAACGTAATCTTCTCCATTTCGAAATCAAAGGGCTTGACATTCCATTTTTGAGCCTCTTGTCCTTTGGACAAGTACATTTACTCACTTGTCCAAGTAAAAATTCATGTACTTGCATATTTTGTTTGTATTGTATTGAATATAATGTTGCATTTGAATAGTTACTAGAGCGGACGTAGATGCATTTGAATAGTTACATTTGAATAGTTACTAGAGCGGACGTAGATGCATTTGAATAGTTACAAATAAGTATTAAGTGTTCAACAGAAGGTTATGACCAGGCCCGAACGCAATATGCGGCCGCAGTGTTCCGATGAAAACTCAGCGGAATTACCGGGGAATTTGAACACGTTCATCTTGTATTGATTTATTTGGGTTAAGCTGCAGTGGACGCAACCTGCCCCTCCCCTCATTGCTGACTAATATGTTGTGAGCTGGTCTGGACCGACTGGACGATACTATTATATAACTTTATCAAAAGAAGATGTCGGAAGTCCTGTCCGATTTATTTGCAGAGGAGCTGACTGGCACTGCCGAGTCATCTCAGGGGAAAAGGCCCGCTCTACTCAGACAGTTTCATATACTTTCAGGCGTGTGCTGGGTGCAGATTCAAAATGAACATATAGAAAATGAATAAAATCCGCACATCCAGTCGAGTAAGAGTCTTTGTTTAATCATCAAAGTGCTCCGCAGCAGCAGTCATACCAGACAGACAAACGCGTTTCGGCGCGCAGGCCTTCGTCAGTGTCAAAATTGGCAAGCAACGGAAATGACAGCTATATAGAATTTTTTGTTCAATTAAAAGGGACTGTACAGCCGTGTCTCATTATTAAAGACATACATAGTAGTGAACATACATATTATTATAAGAAATCAATGTCTCATTTCAGAATCCACATTACAAAAACAGTTATTCATAGAAAACAGTTTAACACCAATTCTTCATTTAGACCATAAACAGATTTGCATAGTTAGGAGAGAATGGGCTGCCCATAGAGACACCTTGTTTCTGAAGGTAAAATACATTATCAAATTTAAAATAATTCTTAGTAAGGACCTCGTTTGCTAAGTCCATGACCAAATCAGTGGGAGGTGACTGGTCGTCTCTTGACTGCATATAATGTCGAAGGGCTTCTAGCCCTTCTTTGTGAGGTTCATTTGTGTACAGACTAGTTACATCCATAGTGCATAAAATATCTGAGTCTGTTATGTCTTTGATAGAATTTAACTTATTCAGAAAATCGGTGGTGTCTCTCAAATAGGAGGGCAGTAGAGACTGACACGGGAGTGGATTTTCACTCCTGTCCTGTCCCACAGAAAAAATCCTGTCCTGTCCCAATCCTGGGCCAGAGTTAAAAAAAATCCCATCCTGTCCCACTCCTGTAGAATGACTCCTGATCCCATCCCGCTCCCACTCGAAATTACTCCCGCTCCCATCTCCTGTTTTTTTTTTAGTCATTAGGAAAGGCAATTGATCGATCGATCCATCTATCTATCTATAGGCCTATCTATCTATCACTTCTGGCTTCTCAAGACAGATAGCCTACCAATAAAATTAAAATAAATAAAGTGTTGGATTTAACTTCGACTACCAAATACAGTTCTGACACTTAATTGAAGTCATATGACATGTTTTTTTTAAGCTTTACAGTTAACAACTGCTTTGTCAATTATTAAGATAAAAAAACCTGTGTTAATTTAACTCTATATGAATATTTATTCAGTGTCTATGCGTATGGTTCCCAGGGGTCCTTGAGAGGGTTCCGGGGGGTCCCCAGCTAAATAATAGTTTGGAACCAAATGGACCCTTATGGGTCTGTAACAAATTTAATTATGTTATGGGAGTGTACAAATGGAACCAAATGTTGTTCCATTTGTACACTCAGAGTTAAATTAACATTGATTTTACAATTTAATTTGGGGGTACCAGCGATAAAAATGCCATTAAATGGGGGTCCGTAGACTATTAATTAAAATGGTTGAGAATCACAGCTGGAACCGTAATAAAAATCTTCTCTTATGGGGGTCCCTGCCCCTGGCATCTTTTCAAATGGGGGTCTGCGGGCTAATACATGTCGATTTAGGGGTCCTTGACATGAAAATGTTTGGGAACCACTGGTGTATGGGACTCAGTTCAAGAAGGGAGACGATGTATTGTAGAACATTCGCTCAGACAGCTAGCTAACAGTAACAGCGTTAGCATGTAGCTAACGTAGCATCACAATTGAAAGTTGCAACGTTGCCACTGCCAGGGGAAACAAATGCATCAGGATGATCTGGCTATAAATAATCGATTAAATCACGGCACCGGCGCGATGCAGAATCATACACGGCCGCATTGCGATGTCTTCATATAAAACTGTATAAGACGTCCAGCCCGACTGGATTGCATGGAGGAGGTTTTTGTGTTGTGGAAGCACTAGCACTGCTGGATTATGGGTAACTATGTAGTTATTTTGACTTGCATCAGCAAGTCAAAAGAGTGTTGGCTCACAGAAAGATGACTACAACAAAAATGGGTGCTTCTGTTCTTTTGGTTGGAACTTGGCAGCGCGACCAACGTAATTCACGCTCCTGCACGCTCCCGTTGACTTCCCGTCCCGATCACGGGATTAATACAAATATGAATCCCATCCCACGGGAAGCCCGAGTCCTGACAAAATGTCAGTCTCTAGATGGCAGTTTAAATACCAGGCTCTTAATATGAGAATCAACAAACTGAGAGAGAGGTTCAGTTAGAGAACCATTACCCGCCACTATGGGGCGCCCTGGAACAGATGTTGTACAACTCTTGTGGATTTTAGGTAGAGTATACAGAATGGGTCGGATGGGGTGTTCACATACCATGAATTTGTACTCATCTTTAGGTATAAATTGATCAGCCAAAGCTTTGTCTAATGTACTTTTAATTTCATTAGATAATTTAATAGTAGGGTCACATGTCAACATGGTATAATGATCTGCATTGCCAAGCTGTCTTTTTATTTCAACTGTGTAGGATTCTTTGTCCTGTAAGACTATAGCACCGCCTTTATCGGCTCTACGGATAACTATAGACAGATCATTAGACAATTCTTGCAAAGCATTTCTCTCTTGGAAAGATAGATTAGAATGGAAATGGTTAATGGTCTCATTAGGGGAAAACATAGAAGTCACATATTGGTCAACTAACCTACAACAAGTATTCACAGAAGGATTAAATACAGGAGGAACAAACGCACTTTTGGGCTTGAACGTGTAACCTTCTGTTGCAGGTTCCTCTGCTCTCCTTAGTTGTGGAGAGAGAGGTGGAATATCTGTAGTACTATCTTTGTTGAAAAAAACTTTAAGTTTAATCGTTCTGAAATATTTAAACAGTTCAACTTTAGTAGTGAAAGGGTTAGCCTTTTGTGACGGTACAAATGACAGCCCTTCGGCATTTAATTGCCTAGTAGATAAGTTAATAACGTTGGAGACAGCTAGGCTGTTTTTTTGGACCCGCCTGTGTCTCTTACCTCCCCGACGGGTTGGTCTTTTGTCTTTGATCTCGTTGTGTAACGTTGTATCTAGCTCTAATATCCTTGTCGACTGCTCAAGATCAAATTTGTGGCTGTTGGTGAGATCGCAGTCTCACCAGGGCCCTCCTGAAAAACCGAAAACTATGATGGATAAAGATAAATACTTCCCGATCCGTATAGCATTTCATGCAGGAGATTTATGGTTGTTACAAGACGTGTTGAAATTAATCAATATTCTTTTCGCCAGAGCAAAAGAGTGTAGAAAGGCATTACTGTTGGTGGCATGCCTTACAAGGTCCGTCATGTATTGTCATTGGACTATCCCTTTGCAAAGAAGCCGCGGCGCGTAGATCTGGATAAACCCTGCAACATAAATATACCCAAACCAGCTGGTGCAACATTATTCTCAATGCCTGATGACAGCCTGGAAAATGACGCCCCAACATATGCAGCTACTACGCCCACCCCTCCTACACTATAGGTAAAAAGGCGAACTCTGCATCCTCTACCTTATACTCTGTGTATAATTGTGATATGATCATTGATCATTCACCACGGAGGACTCTACTTTTTCAGTGGGAGAATCCAGCTCAAGTGGAGGAGACATAGCTTGGTGGATGGACCCTCGGCGGGCTGTGTATGAAACACCATCATGGTGGAACCCCACCAGTACTGGGGATACGGACGAAGACGATGAATATGATGATACGGACGAAGACGCTGAATATGATGAGAGGGCATTTTGGGGCTATGATACGGGGGACGCTGAATATTTTGAGAGGGTAGGCCTATTATCCACAAATTCACCAGTTCCCCATGACACTCCAACCACATCAACAGTGCTTTCGACGCCATCCCCAGTGAATTTGCCCCTGACTATGGATGAGAATGACGGGGTGATCAGCACAGTACATATAGATATTATGAAAATACGAATTGTGCAACTACTCGAAAAGGCTATAACTGAACAGATGAGAGAAAGTTGCAACGGTTGTCAGATAAACCATTCTAGCCAAACCGAACACCCGTGTTTGGGTGATACACCTAGATATTACTTCTACAATCATTTTAAAGATTTAACGAACAAGCTATGGACTGATGAATTTCTACCAGGACTCGTGCAGGTGTTGGAAACTCACGGAGTTGTAGCACCAGTGTCCAGAATCCATAAAATCTGTGAATCGTACCTAAATGAGTTGAAGGATTTACCCTATATACACACAAAAATCTAAGATATAGCTAATGCGGCACGTATAAGTTATGCATATAATGAAACAATTGTATAGTTGCATATATTGCATACAGTTTTCTGCCCTCGTATTATTACATAGTACACATTGTATGTTGTATGTACTGTATTGAGACAAATATTGGTCTGATATTGTGTACCATCTACAGTGACTACTGTGAATATTCCTAAATATGCAGTCGTAATAAAATATGCAATCATAAAAATGTGTATATTTTGTTGTCATTTTGTTAGTGCAAATCATTTCTGCAACCTTGTATGTGTTTAACATCAGTATCTGTTTTATGAAACAGCTCTGGTAGCTTGGCTTGGTTTAGGGGTCAGTCTCTTTTGAGGGGTTTAGCATTTCACTTCATACTTTGTGTGTAGAATAGACAACAATAGAAGAATTTGGTGATACAAAGAGTGGTTGGGTCTAGTCAAAAGGGGTATTATATTAAGTCATATTAGTGACTCATTGTATCATTGTATAATATTTTTATTTACACCATGAACAACATAGTTTATGTATGTAAAACGTACAGTGACTGTGTCCACATGACTGTGTTCCCCTGTGATGAGGGGAGTAATTTTGTCTGAAATTGTGACCCTAGCCCAAACATAAACAACTTGAATGTAGTATTTTCAAGTTTAATGTGCCAACTTGTTGACTCTTTTCAAAACTTCCCCCTAGAAAACCCCTGATAGAATTCATACAATGATCGTCTTCATCACGCCTAACGCTATAATATTTTTGTGTAAAGATGCAGAGACACCAAAATCTGTACATAATTGGTATATTTTTTATTGACCCAGTTGTGACATAGAGTACCCAAGTCATATATATCAGGGTGTCAAAAGTCAGAAATATTGTGTCTATCATTAAAACAATCAACCCTTAGTGTGCAATAAGTGGTAGTTGGATCTATATTATGCAGAGCTTTAACAATTAATACAGTATCTCCAGGGCTCATTAGGTCTTTATAAACCGAAAATGCCTATTTATTTACCCCAATGCACCCCTTACACTATATTTTACTAGGGCCCTGACATAAATAGCTCTGTCAGATGTCATGGCATTTGTTGTAAGGTTTCACAGCAACTCTGGGGGTAATCAAATTATCTAGTGACCTAATTTACCTACTACCCTCAGCCATGATTGAGAACTATTATGATGATTTAGCCTATTATTTTGACTAAGATGTTGAGATATGGTGTTCCACATCAGATTTCATGCCATAGGTGTGTGCTTTTGTCCGTACAATACCCCCTAGGGATCAATTTAGTGAGATAATAGGGGGAAAACCATGTTTTAACCAGAAATGTAATGGTAAATGAGTGTTGGATATGTCACTGAGGTTAATTTGTGTATGTAAAAAGCTTGTGTACTAGATACAACTATATAGATGGAACTAGACCCTGCCATAAAAATAGGCCCTGTCCGGTTGTGGGCTCATGGTAGGACTATACCAGACCCCTGTGACCACAGGGTCCTGTATCTCTGATAGACCATATAGGCCTTTGGCTCGTGAAATCAGCTGTAGGATGATGTTAGAATGTTGTTAGGGATCTGTTGGCTGTGTAATTATCTGCCCACTAGGGTAAATGGATTAGTAGGGGTGGTCTTTTTACCACTATAGAGGTCTGACAGTGACAAAATGGATAGAGAGCACGTCTGAAAAATGATAAAATAGTTGAAATTAACAATTATTCCAAATTTAGTTACAAAATAGTTGCAATTTCAGGGGGTTTCAGTTTTGTTGAACACCTTATGGACCTATTTAGGAAATATGCAAAAATGGTATTGGTTGAATAATGTACTAGTCATAATATAATGGGAGAGAGAACAACTGAGTGAATGAGTCAAAAGTGCCTGGTGATTGATGGTGAAGGATTTACTGTCTATCACTGACAACTAGTGATTTGTTCTGACTACACTATCTATACAGATCACTGTAGATCTAAAAACAATAGGCGTTTAGCATTTAACAACAGAGTTTAGCAACTTTTTCAAGAATATCATCTTAGAAGTAAAAATAATTCCAGGATAATTGATCCAAGTAGATGTTTTTGTATACATCGTTAACCCCCTGCATGTGTAGGAATTACACATTTTCTCCCAAAAACGTCTTATCATTACAAATAAAAATAAAAATTGTAAATAATTTGTAATATTGAGCAAGATCTTGTGTACTAGATACAACTATATAGATGAAACTAGACTAGATACTAGATAAAAAACAGGCCCTGGCAGGTTGTGGGCCTCGTGATAGCACTATAATGTGCTACATTATAGTCCCTTTCTTCTTAGGCGTGGAGGGTATCTGATGATTTGAGCCATTTTGTTCCAAAATAAAATGGGTTTTAGCAAAAAACCACCTGCTGGTGGTGCTATAACCGCCTGATCTGGACATGTATGGGTAGCGGGTCATGTCTGTGTACACCCCCCTATTCCATCTAGCTACACGTTTTTAGTCATATACTTCAATGTCAAGTTATTTTTTTTTTGTTGTGTTGTCTGCTGTGTAGTTTATTTATTTATTTTTGTTGTAGTATTTTTGTTTGTGTTGTGTTTTGTCCAGTTTTTGTGGTGTTGTGCTTTGTCAAGTTTTTGTTTTGTCTGCTGTGTAGTTTTATTTATTTTGTTTTAGTATTTTTTGTTTGTGTTGTGTCAAGTTTTTGTTTTGTCTGCTGTGTAGTTTATTTATTTTTGTTTTAGTATTTTTTGTTTGTGTTGTGTTTTGTCAAGTTTTTGTGGTGTTTTCTCCAGTTTTTGATTTTGTTTCGTGTTTTTATCACATGTGTTTGTTACATATTGTCTTGTCTGGTGTGTAGCCTTTTGATTTTGTTTCGTATTGTTGCTGTGTTATGTTTTTTGCTGTTTGCTTTGTGTCATTTTTGTTTGGTTTTCTGCTGTTGTATAATTTTTGTTTTGTTTTTGTGTCATGATGTTTGTTTAATGTGTGTTTTGTGTTTTTGTTTTGAAAACGTTTTTTTTGTTTTGTCAAGTTTGTTTTGTCTGCTGTGTAGTTTATTTATTTTTGTTTGAGTATTTTTTGTTTGTGTTGCGTTTTGTCAAGTTTTTGTTTTGTCTGCTGTGTAGTTTATTTATTTTGTTTACTTTTGTGTCATGATATTTGTTTAATGTATGTTTTGTGTTTTTGTTTTGTCCAGTTTTTGTTGTGTCGTGCTTTGTCAAGTTTTTGTTGTGTCTGATGTGTAGTTTATTTATTTTGTTTTAGTATTTTTTGTTTGTTGTGTCACGTATTGTCTTGTTTTTCTGCTGTTGTATGATTGTTGTTTGTTTTTGTATCATTTTTGTGTATGTGATGCTGTAAATAGTATTATGTAGTTTACAATTTAGGCATTTTACCATATGAATCCCCGTAAAATCACATTTTTCAAAAGATTATCAACATGAATCATACGCTACCTAGTAACCTACCATCAATCCATCAGTGGAATATCTGTATGATGAACCAATACGTATGCACTATAGAGTTCTGAAATTGCCCACTAGGTGGATATCATTAACTTCCACTATAATTGAAAACATATACTTATATTTCCCACACCGAGAGTCGAACTAGGGTCTCATGGCTAGACTCCAAGCATCCTAAACCACTAGACCATATGGGATTATGATGTACTACCTGTAATGTTTGGTTAATAACCTGATCATACATTGTCTTTAGACAATAATTACTGCTCGAACCACTGTTCCCTATGAGCATAACATAACCATATTGTAATATAATTAGAGAGGACAGTTATATGTTACATGTAAGAGCATCATCATGTCTGAAGGATACCAAATAATAGCAGAGAATATTGGATCCATGTAATACTGTAAAAACTGACGTTACTGCGTACAAATAATCGTAAACACCTATGGCTCTCATACTATTCTGTATGTTGTGTAATTGTTCACAGATAGGCTACACATGCTGTATTTACACCTGTCAATATTCAAGCTAAGTATAACCCATTCATGTATGTATTGAGCCTATGGGGTAAATCTGAATTACATCTATATTACTTAAATTCACAGCCTATGGGGCAAACCTGATATTACACCCTTTGTGGTTCCGCACATGCACCAGGCAACCAGGTAGGCATACAGTCATCCGAGCATACAGTTAGATAGCATCTCAAGAGTTAAATATCTAATGGGTTCCATTTGGTCCCCACCTGTCCATAATAGACCTATGTTACAGACATATAGAAAAATCAGTTAGACCGTAAACCACCCCATAGAAAGCCATATAGACAGCCAGACTATACTATATACTATACAGTCAGGTCCATATACAGTGGGGCATTTGGTTACCATACCACCAATAACATTGAGCATTGAAAGCCTGAATTAGTCTAAAAAGTCTAAAGAATAACCAATACAACTAAATAGTTTTTTAGTAATTTTGAAGACTTGCTACATTTACTAGCAAAGCATGACTCATGACCCCCCATACTGGCTATCCCTACATGCCTGATCATTACCCCTATAATCATAAAGCCTTCATCAACAGTCCATTTGGTTGCATGCTCATCATGAGTTTAGCTGTCTGTGGACCAAAAATGAAGTGAACTGAGATCCACTCCCCTAGAGGGCTTGAAACCCCAATGCATTGGGGGGTAGTGGTGTTAACCGGTATTACACCGATGAGATGCTCAAATCCATAGTCTATGGGCCAAAACTGGTATTACACCCCCTTGTAGGGCCCCTGGATGAGGGGTGTCCTCTGAACCACTGGGACGAAAAATAAATAGATGAATTGCACTAGGAGGCTGAAACCCCCTACAGGTCTGTAGTGGCTGTATGAGGAATTACACCTACATTATTAGATCCATAGTCTATGGGTCAAAAATGGAATTACACCATAAAATGGACAAATCTGTTAGACAAAAAAAGAAAAGCTAGACAGCAGACCAACCTGATGTTTAAACCTGCAGTACCAGCTATACGCCACATTTACACTAGACTACACCTACACATAGTAGACCAACCCCCATACACACCCCACCCACACAGTAGACCACCCCCTCTAACTAACCATTGTGCAAACCTTTTCGAACATATTTGCGGCATCTACAACACCCAAGCTAGTTCAAGCTTTCTTCACTACGAGTTCACACGTACATAGGCAGTACAATTGAGAAACCACATTTACACTAAAAGTTCTTGATTTTTTCATTTTTCTCCTTTTCTTTATTTGTTTAAGTTTTTTTTAACTTTTAACTTGTTTTGTAACTTTTTTTTAACTTTAAGCTTTAAGCTTAAGTGTTTTTCTTTTTTTCAAGTTTTTTATTTTCTATTTTTATTTTTTCATTTTTTATTTTTTTATTTTTTCATTTAAATTCATTTTATTTTTTAAATTTGCATAATTTATTCATACTTTTATTTTTCCATACCTATACTCAATAGTGTACACCTACTGTACACCCATTACTCCAACGTATATATGCACCTGGAAATTGCAATGTTAGGGTTATACCAACACACAAGCTGTGTGTTTTCCTGTCAGCTTTCAGCTGCTGTCACCTGTCAGCTGTCACCTGTCACCTGTCACTTTCAAAGAGAAGGGGACCCCCACCCCCCATGCCCCCCACAGAGGTTCATATGCATACAACCCCCTTCAAAGAGAATGGATCCCCACCCCCGGTTTTAACTTCATCTAATTAACACATTAACACAACAAACAATGTTTTGAGGGGGGAGGGGGTTACAATGGCCAGCTGGCACTTCAGAAGAGTGGAGCCCCCCACCCCCACCCCCACACAGAGGTTAATCTAAAAAATTCTATTGACCTATTCACACCTGGAGACGCCATGTCTACTAGGCTTGGGGGTGTGAGAGACTGCCACACCCCCCTTCATGAAAACACGCAGGCAAGGGACACAGAGAGAGAGAGAGGGAGAGATGGGGGCTGATTTATACACTTAATGTTATAAAACACTTAAGCTCTTAATCCAGAGCGATTTATAATAAGCAAGAACAAAAAGCATGGTAATACATCACATACATAAATAAAACGATTATATACGTATTAATAATAATAATTATTATGCTAATTATATTTATGATTTTATGAGTTATGGTTTTATGCTAATTATATTTTATGAGTTATGATTTTTATGATTTATGGTTTTATGCTAATTGTGATTTATGAATACATTAACATAAATTAACATACATTACTCACTGGCGCCCCCAGTGGCCAAAATGTGCGATGAACACCCATACTATATAACTACTAACTAGGCTGCGGTCAGAAACTAAAAACCAGGTTTTCAAACATAAACATCAAATCGGACGACACTCTCATCACTGACAAGCTTGAGGTGGCCAACTGCTTGAATATCTTCTTTAAAAACATAGCAACAACTCTGGTTAACAAACTGCCCTCCCACTCTGGGCTCTTTGGTGTAGAGCACATTACAACCTTCTACAGAAACCTAGGTGTTTGTAAAGACGATTTTAAACTAGTGTGGAATCTGAGAATCAATAATTCTTACAATATCTCATGTTCGTGGGCCTAGCATATGGGTGATCCTGTTTATTCCACTTTAGGTTCCCACACCCGATCCCATGTGGTGAGGGCCTGGCCATTTGCTATGGGCCTTCCTGTGCTATTCGTATGACAAAAGGAGTTTGTTGACATGAAGGAACAGACTGATTGATCAAAGGGTCTCTAACTATCTAGGGGGGTGGCCAAATGCCAGCTGTCTGGAGCTATGTGTATTGTGGAAACTGTACTTAATGTCATGCAATTGAATGTAACCAGTTCAGTCAGTTGGCCAGTCACTACCTGGTGGCTGGTCAAGGCCAGCCAGGCCTATGCTATGCTATGCTGTGTACTCCGAAATAAAACATCTCGAGGAACATCAATCTGCTCTGTCGTGCTGTCTCACAATTATCTCCGCTCTCCCGTTTTGGTTAAGTATTTTTGTAGGGTCTCGTGTCCAAAATACACGACATGTGGTGCGATGAAACCGGTGTCTTTGGTGCGTTCCGGCGCCAGGCAGGAAGAATCGGCGGCTTTTTTATTCAGTCTAGTCAGCGGGTTTTTGTGGGAGACGGCGACGACGGGTTCCGGCGGAACGAGGACGAGGATGACGACGGACCACCGCGATGAGGAGTGTTGCGCTACGAAGACATGCGTCGCCGGGGCCAGCCGCTGGACGGGTGGACAGTGGTGCGTTCGACGAAGCGGACAGCCACACGGGAGGGGCCTTTGATCATCACCTCTACGCAGGGGACGGCGAGCGGGGGAGCGGTGCAGCGCGGCGCGGCGGGGACACCGGCGTTCCCGACGGGGTGAGGCGACCACTCGACGCTTGGCGCGGCGGCGGTTTCCACTTTCCATGGCCGACTGACGACACGAGCTGAGGGCCTTGCGGACCTGCGGGGTCTGTGATGAAGTTACGTTGCGGCCTTTTTCTCTTCGTATTCCCATCTCTGTTGTTTCAGAGCTGGGGGGGGGGAGGTGGTGATGAGATGATTATGAGAACTTTCAGCGAAAACAGCGGTGGACATTTTCTCAACTTGATCCTTGGCTGAAGCGAACTTTGAGGTAACGGAATGCAGCAAACAGAAGATTTTCCTTTGTTCATACGGAGGGGAGATGCGCATCCCTTCTTTCTGATTACGAAAATTGCGGCGCGTCGGGGAACTGCAGCCTTGACTGCCCGTGCGGGATGACTGATGGACAAAGAGGTATATGTATTGTTGTGAAAGTGATTTTTAATTGCATACTAGACAAATTGGAAGAGAAGATATATTGTTTTCAACATGAATTAGTAGGCATTATGTTGATTGTATGTTTTTGTCGTATAATTTGATAAGTTGAGTCATGAGTAGCCTACTTATGGAACAATGAGGTAATTTCCTAGAGACGTGTAGAGAATATTAGTTGAATATTGCTTAGACTCTGGCCTGTTAACGTATTTTTATACCTGAACTGCCTTAGTAGAGCAGAGTTTTATTTAAAGCATTATGTAAGGGATAATATCTGGCTAGGTGGTCATTGTCGGGAGATAATTCACCGACAGGGAGTTTAACCACCGAGGCGAAGCCGAGGTGGTTACACTCCCTGAAGGTGAATTATATCCCGACAATGACCACCTAGCCAGATATTATCCCGCTTATTACATGGCTAACTAACATAAATTAATCCATTGATCCAAAACACAACAAAAAAAGTATTCCATAACTTCGCGCTGGCTGCGTCTGCCCAGCTGCAGGGCTGAAGCACTGTCGGAAAACAAGGAAGTGAGTTGATCAAATAGAATCCATTTTCGGGTCCAGCTGCTTCGTCTATTTCTCGCTCAAATGTTTTCAAAAACATTTTTAAGAGCAATGTTTAGCTGTAAATTACATTGTGTGTCAGTAGTGTGTGTGTTTACATGGCTGTTATGTTGGAAACGGCAGTAAATCAAGCGGGCGCAGCCGCGCAGCTGGTGGTGCTCAGAGGGTTTGATTAGGCAGCGGTCATTATACAGCGGAGCGGTCATTATCATGAGATAACTCACCGCTGAATTAAGCGATTGACCAATCAGAATCAAGCATTCAACCAAGCCATGTAATAAAAACGTATATGTTATAGCATGTCCTAAATTAAGCAGTGTAGTATAGGATGTTTTTTCGCTTTATAGTGGTGTCTAGTTTTTAATGTGTTGGTTAGCAGGGTCGGGTCTTCTCATAAACACGCCCGATCTCGCTTATTTGTAATCAATCAACATTTCAGATTAGATTTTAATAGAACACTAAAAGATTCTACTGATGCTGAACCGAAATTTAGTTATGTGTAAAGTGTGTAATGAGAATTGCCTGAAGAAGTTATGTAACCTTGATTTCTGTCTGTCTCTGTAACCATTTGAATCATTTTACCATTATTCACTGTTTGTGGGATTATTTAGTTGTCAGAAAAGTGATTTAAATTACGGGATGGGAGTTATTAGTGAGGGGTTAAATTTCTGTTGGCTTCTGTTCTGGGAGATAACGTGTTCTTCCTTTTTCTTATTTTTATGTTATGGTCCTGAGTTTCATGTGATCTGGTGCTTAAACGTTATCCTAGATTTGAGTAACAACAGGGAAATTATCCTCCTAATGATGTAACTTCTGTAATGAAAATCATTTATGTCGAGTTGTGTAATCTTGAATGTCTGTGTTTGAAAACCATGTTGGGGGAGATTCTGTACTGAGGGGCTGTTATTCTGGTGTCTTGAATGTATTGTTAAGCTGAGGATCAAGGGGGGTGGAAACTGGTAGGAGAGAATTATGGTTTCTTCATATTCTTTTGCGACAGAAGTTTGTCTGTCGAGGGGGGTTGTGTGGAATCTGAGAATCAATAATTCTTACAATATCTCATGTTCGTGGGCCTAGCATATGGGTGATCCTGTTTATTCCACTTTAGGTTCCCACACCCGATCCCATGTGGTGAGGGCCTGGCCATTTGCTATGGGCCTTCCTGTGCTATTCGTATGACAAAAGGAGTTTGTTGACATGAAGGAACAGACTGATTGATCAAAGGGTCTCTAACTATCTAGGGGGGTGGCCAAATGCCAGCTGTCTGGAGCTATGTGTATTGTGGAAACTGTACTTAATGTCATGCAATTGAATGTAACCAGTTCAGTCAGTTGGCCAGTCACTACCTGGTGGCTGGTCAAGGCCAGCCAGGCCTATGCTATGCTATGCTGTGTACTCCGAAATAAAACATCTCGAGGAACATCAATCTGCTCTGTCGTGCTGTCTCACAATTATCTCCGCTCTCCCGTTTTGGTTAAGTATTTTTGTAGGGTCTCGTGTCCAAAATACACGACACTAGTTATGGTAACAACTGATGAGGTAATTAAGAAACTGAGTGCCCTCCAACCCCACAAGGCCACAGGCCATGACAATATTCCCTCCAAATTTCTCAGAGACTCAGCCATCTCTATAGCTCCAATCATCACCCACATAGTAAACCTCTCCATCAAACAGGGACAGGTCCCCCAAGATTTCAAACTGGCCAAAGTAACCCCCTTGCACAAGAAAGGGAGTAAATTAGACCCCGGCAACTACCGCCCTATTTCTATTCTAAGCTCCATCTCGAAAGTGATGGAAAAAATAGTCTATGAACAGGTTGAAAAGTATCTTGCCACTAATAAATTAATGTACGAGTTCCAATCTGGCTTCAGAACGTCCCACTCCACTGACACATGCCTTCTCTATTTGAGCGACCACATCAAACATGAGGTGGATGCTGGCAAATAATGCGGCATGGTCATGCTGGACCTCCAAAAGGCTTTTGACACCGTGAACCACTCCATACTGGTTAACAAGCTAAAAGCAATTGGTTTCGATAGCACATCAGTGAGCTGGATGCAATCCTACCTGGAGGGGAGAGAACAGATGGTGGAGGTGAATGGAACACTGTCCCCCCCCCTCCCAGTGAGCTGTGGCGTTCCACAAGGGAGCAAACTAGGGCCTTTACTGTTCCTAATATATGTTAACGACATGACTTCAGCTTGTGACTGCAACTTGTTCCTGTTCACAGATGACTCGGCACTGCTAGTCTCGGACAGGAACAAACTGCAGGTTGAAAAGGCCCTCAGCTCCGAACTCGGTAGAATCTGCACCTGGCTCGCTGATAACAAACTATCTTTACACCTGGGAAAAACTGAATCCATTCTCTTTGGCTCTAATAGTAATCTCAGCAAGGCAAATGGCTTCTTGGTTAGAGTGGGTGACAATGTTATCACACGTAAAGATGAAATTACCTACCTAGGTTCCATCCTGGAGGCTAATCTTTCCGGTGATAAAATGGCCACCAACGTAATCAAAAAGGTCAACCATAGAACAAGATTCCTTTACAGGATCTCCTCACTGGTCGACAAAAACACCTTGAAGACCTTAACAGGAGCCCTTGTACAGGGTTTCTTTGACTATGCATGCACCTCCTGGTACCACAGCACCTCAAAGGCCCTTAAAACCAGGCTCCAGACTTCCCAAAACAAACTGGTCAGGCTCCTACTTGACCTCGCCCCCCGAACCCACCTCACCCCTGCCCACTTCGACAGGCTGGAATGGCTTAGGGTCGACGACAGAGTACAGCATCTTGCAATGGGTCTGGTCCACAAGATTCGATACACCACCAAGATACCCATGTACCTGTCTAGATACTTCCTTAATGTTAACGAAGTCCACACCCACAACACCAGAGGGAGTGCAACGAACCATGTACAACCCATATTCGGCACAAACAAGGGACTCAATTATTTTCGCTCCTATGCCACCAAAATGTGGAACGCCCTACCAACAGTCATTAAGACATGCGAATCCCTTGACTCCTTCAAAACCGCTCTCAAAGGGCACCTACGGACGGAACCGCTCTCAACTGGCCCCTGTAAAATCGGAATCCCTCAAACACGGACGCAAGGACAACAAAAGAGACGGTCGCGGCCACACAGCCAACTCAAGGTATGGCCACTGAGCCGACTTGGGGACCCAACGTAAGGACAACACAAGAGACGGTCACGGCCACACAGCCAACTCAAGGTACGGCCACTGAGCCGACTTGGGGACCCAACACAAGGACAACACAAGAGATGGTCACGGCCACACAGCCAACTCAAGGTACGGCCACGGAGCCGACTTGGGGACCCAACGCAGCTCCTCCAAGAAAAACAAACAAATGAACGGAGCTGAACGTGAATCCCCCCCACCCCCACCGCCCACCCCTTTTTTTCCCTCACTATATATGTTTCTTTTCCCTTTTTACCTCCTTTATGATGAATTCCTGTTCTGTCCTTTGTCTATATAGAAGTGTCTATTTGTACGTCTCTAAATGTTTTTGATGAATTGAACATTGTGGACCCTATTGGAAACAAGTGTAATGCTTAATTGGGTCGTCCACTCACAGTTAACAGCCTTTGTATTGAGTTTGTGCTTGAAATGTACTGTAATTCTGCAAACTGTTAATACATTTTTCAATCAATCAATCAATCAAAGGTCAAAGTTTTCACGCATGCGCAATAAATAATCCAGGCACTGTTGCCTTAATGCCTTTTGCCCCCTGGTGGTGGAGGTGTGTAACTGTCAGATCGATAGATAGATAGATAGATAGATAGATAGATAGATAGATAGATAGATAGATAGATAGATAGATAGTGTTATGACCTGGCTCTTGGGCCATAACAAAGGAGGAAGAGACACAGCTGTTAAAAAAATGCACAAACCAATATTTATTTACAATGTAATAAACATATGCATCAAACAATACTAAAGTATTAAGTGGCTTGTGTTAATCAGTAGATCAGTAGTGTAAGTGAGTGGATGTGTGGTAAATGTAATGTAGGGTGTTGAATGGTGCAAACAAATGCTGCTGCTCTCATGGAAGGAGAGAGAGAGAGACCTGGCTCCCAAGAGAAGACAGACTATGCACACACTGCACACAAAACGAGGTAGAGACTGAGCTACACTTCCTTACCGTCTGTCCACTGTACCAAGACATCAGAGACATGTACTTCCCTGCACGGATTACAATCACCCAAGGAGAGTTTGAAAACCACCAAATGTTTAGGCCTATAACATGTTTAAATACTGCTGTTAACTTTCAAAAGTATAAAACATCTCGGATGTATAGGCTAACTATCTCTGACAGAAAATGCACAATCTTTTATAGTCTCACAAGATAGTATTACTCAAAGTGTTAATATAACACAGCTCTGTTTACATGTTTATTCTATTGTTTTATCTTGATTGTTTTGTTCCACTTTTGCTTTGGCAATGTAAACGTTTGTGTTTATGTTTTCTCATGCCAATAAAGCTCATATGAATTTAATTTAATTGAGTTAGGCCGGCCAACTCCCAGCCCTTTATTTATTTATTTGACAGGGACAATGCTCATGAATCAACATTTCAGTTTTCACTTCCATGTAAATGTGCCAGAGTTAGCCATAAGCTAATTTACATCTGTAGTCCCTGACCAGGCTCTTAAAATGGTAGTAAAACTAAACATACAATGACACATACAGTACAATACAATGCAATACAATACAATACAGATAAAAGAAAGACAGAGTGTATAGTGTGCCAGAACACAGCACCATGCGTTGATGCCATGTGTGCATATGTGCCAGCACCCAACACTATGTCCATATAAAAACACAATACAACAGATATAGAACACACTGGGACCACTGGCCAGGCAATTGATTGGCAATTGCTCAGGACCTGTGGGAAGCAAAGACCTAGGCCTATAGGAATACACACAGGCCCTAGTAAGCCAACTACAGGGGCTGTGACAACAGACAGACAGACAGACAGACAGACAGACAGACAGACAGACAGACAGACAGACAGACAGACAGACAGACAGACAGACAGATAAGCTATTTGCACACTTTTGACAATTTTAATCCATGATGCATTGATATTAAATGGAAAAAGTACTTTGTAATTTCACTAATTTGTCATTAAAAGGAATACTTGAGCATACGTAGGCTACTTTGTCCACCACCGATAACTGGACACCAACATCAGGTAGTCTAAATTATTATCTATGTATTAGTACTAATTACCTAGTAATTATTACTGGTGGTTCATCAGCTGGTGGTTGAGTGCTACAGTGCCACCCTTTGTCCAATGGTTGTGGGCTTTGTGTCTAAGCAGGGTGACATAGCCCTCTAACATATTGCCACATTTCGTGAAAAACAACGGCATGGTTTGGCCTGGAGCGCTGACATAAGAAAATATGTATAATTCAAAATAGTGGGTTGTGGGGTAAGTAACAGCGAGACAGGAGACGGAGTTGTGTCGAGGTAGTTTACTTAATCCCAAACGTATAGCATTACACTGCAGCAGCATCAGAGTCAGAACAATAACAACACACAACTACTAGTTTACCCGGAACCGGAAACACTAGTCTGAACTGCGCCCTTCATCCTCATCATCCTCTTAAAGGCACAATGTCCCTTTTGGTGAATGTCTCTGCAAGTCTCTATATGTGGATCACCACACAGGCCCCCCCAGAATTCACCAACAAAATAGTGCTGAAAAGTGCAAAAAATTATAATAATACTGTAAATGAACAATCAAACAGTCCAGCAGCAAATGTTCAACGCGGGGGGGGACGGATCAAGCGGCCGAACCGACTGCGCTTGGCAGGAGAGGAAGGGGCGGGGGGAGGGGAGGGGCAGGGGCAGGGACAGGGACAGAGGTCGGAGCAGGGCCTGGGCCAGACACAGGCGGGCGCCCCCGTCGCGGGGGCAGGGCCAACAGAACCGGCCCGTCGACATCCAAGTGCGCAGGCTTGAGGCGGTCTATATCGATCCGCTCAGGCCTACCTCCCATGTCCACAACAAAGTTATTAACGCCCACCTCCAGAACACGGTAGGGTCCATCGTAGGGGGGCTGCAGTGGAGAGCGATGACTGTCGTGCTGGATGAAGACGTACCTGGACGACGGTAGATCCTTGGGGACGTAGGACTGGGGGAGGCAGTGGCGAGATGTCGGAATAGGGATCAGGGCCTCGGCGACACCCCGGGACATAGTTCGATGAACGGCGGCCGACCAGGGAGCTGTGGCATCCGGAAGAAACTCCCCCGGGACCCGCAGTGGTTGACCATACACCAGTTCGGCGGACAAAGCTTGGAGGTCCTCCTTGGGGGCAGAGCGAATTCCAAGCATGACCCAGGGGAGGCGGTCAGCCCAGCTGCTGTCTGTAAGGACGGCCCGAAGAGAGGCCTTCATGTCCCGGTGGAACCGCTCACAAATACCATTGCCCTGCGGGTTGTACGCCGTAGTGCGGTGAATCTTCACACCCAGGTGCTCAGCAACTGCCGTCCAGAGCTCCGAGGTGAACTGAGGACCCCGGTCGCTCGTGATGTCCCCAGGCGTGCCAAAGCGGGCCACCCAGCACCCGATGAAAGCACCCGAGTCACTTCCGCTGCCGTAGTGGCGGGCAGGGGGCCCACCAGGTCCACATTTACGTGGTCGAACCGCCTCTCAGGCACCACAAACGGTGCCAAAGGGGCCTTGGTGTGTCGGTGGACTTTGGCGCGCTGGCACGCCACACATGAGCCAACCCAGGCCTTAATGTCTCTCCTCAGTCCAGGCCAAACAAACTTGGCCCCCACCAGCTTGGTGGAGGCCTTCACACCAGGGTGGGAAAGTCTGTGGACGGTGTCGAAAACCCGGCGCCTCCAGGCAGTAGGCACCATGGGGCGCGGTCGACCGGTGGAGACATCGCAGAGGAGAGTGGCGTCGGCTGCGTTGAACACCACGTCCTCCAGCTGCAGTGCGGTAGGAGCCGACCGGTAGTCCTGCATTTCCGTGTCCGTGGCCTGATCCGCCGCCATGGCGGCATAATCAATCCCCAAGTGGACGGATGCCGCAACTGCCCGGGACAGGCAGTCGGTGACCAGGTTATCTTTCCCCGCCACATGTTGGATATCCGTGGTGAACTCGGAGATCGCCGAGAGCTGACGCTGCTGACGCCCAGACCATGGCTCTGACGTCTTCGCCATGGAGAAAGTCAGTGGTTTGTGGTCCACGAATGCGGTGAACTGGCGTCCTTCCAACAGGAACCTAAAGTGTCTGGTGGCAAGGAACAGACCCAGAAGTTCTCTATCAAAGGTGCTGTATTTGCGCTCGGCGTCTCGGAGCTGCCTGCTGAAGAAGGCCAGCGGCTGCCAGGCACCGCCGACCCACTGCTCGCACACCGCCCCCACTGCATAGTCAGAGGCATCTGTTGTAAGTGCGACCGGGGCAGAGGGAGACGGGTGCGCGAGCAGAGCTGCGTTGGCCAGCGCGGTCTTGGCGGCCTCGAAGGCTGTGCACATCTCCGGGGACCAGTCCAAGTCATCCTTGGCCGCTTTGCCCCACAGGGCCTCGTACAAGGGTCGCATTAGGTGGGCAGCATGGGGCAGGAAGCGGTTGTAAAAGTTCACCATGCCCAGAAACTCTTGTAGAGACTGCACCGTGCGGGGACGAGGAAAACGGTTGACGGCATCCACCCTAGCGGGCAGGGGGGCCGCTCCACGTGGAGTGACTTGGTGTCCCAGGAAAGTGATGGATGACAGCCCAAACTGGCACTTGGCTGGGTTGACTATGAGGCCATGCTCACTGAGCCGCCCAAACAGCTGGCGGAGGTGTGCCATGTGCTCGTCGACGGATGCGCTCGCTATCAGAATGTCATCCAAAAAGACAAAGGCCTGCGCCGCCCCCCTGAGGCCAAATGGCATTCGCAAGAATTCAAAAAGGCCAAAGGGGGTGATGACAGCCGTCTTCGGTACGTCTTGGGGATGCACTGGCACCTGGTGATATCCACGCACCAGGTCCACCTTGGAGAAGATGACGGCCCCCGCCAGGTGGGCAGAAAAATCCTGAATGTGCGGGACGGGGTACCGGTCGGGGGTCGTGGCGTTGTTCAGGCGACGGAAATCGCCACAGGGGCGCCAACCCCCGTCAGCCTTAGTCACCATATGTAGCGGGGAAGGGGCGCCATCCCCCGTCAGCCTTAGTCACCATATGTAGCGGGGAAGCCAACCCCCGTCAGCCTTAGTCACCATATGTAGCGGGGAAGCCAACCCCCGTCAGCCTTAGTCACCATATGTAGCGGGGAAGCCAACCCCCGTCAGCCTTAGTCACCATATGTAGCGGGGAAGCCAACCCCCGTCAGCCTTAGTCACCATATGTAGCGGGGAAGCCAACCCCCGTCAGCCTTAGTCACCATATGTAGCGGGGAAGCCCAACCCCCGTCAGCCTTAGTCACCATATGTAGCGGGGAAGCCAACCCCCGTCAGCCTTAGTCACCATATGTAGCGGGGAAGCCAACCCCCGTCAGCCTTAGTCACCATATGTAGCGGGGAAGCCCAACCCCCGTCAGCCTTAGTCACCATATGTAGCGGGGAAGCCCAACCCCCGTCAGCCTTAGTCACCATATGTAGCGGGGAAGCCCAACCCCCGTCAGCCTTAGTCACCATATGTAGCGGGGAAGCCCAACCCCCGTCAGCCTTAGTCACCATATGTAGCGGGGAAGCCAACCCCCGTCAGCCTTAGTCACCATATGTAGCGGGGAAGCCCAACCCCCGTCAGCCTTAGTCACCATATGTAGCGGGGAAGCCAACCCCCGTCAGCCTTAGTCACCATATGTAGCGGGGAAGCCAACCCCCGTCAGCCTTAGTCACCATATGTAGCGGGGAAGCCAACCCCCGTCAGCCTTAGTCACCATATGTAGCGGGGAAGCCAACCCCCGTCAGCCTTAGTCACCATATGTAGCGGGGAAGCCCAACCCCCGTCAGCCTTAGTCACCATATGTAGCGGGGAAGCCCAACCCCCGTCAGCCTTAGTCACCATATGTAGCGGGGAAGCCCAACCCCCGTCAGCCGTAGTCACCATATGTAGCGGGGAAGCCAACCCCCGTCAGCCTTAGTCACCATATGTAGCGGGGAAGCCCAACCCCCGTCAGCCTTAGTCACCATATGTAGCGGGGAAGCCAACCCCCGTCAGCCTTAGTCACCATATGTAGCGGGGAAGCCCAACCCCCGTCAGCCTTAGTCACCATATGTAGCGGGGAAGCCCAACCCCCGTCAGCCTTAGTCACCATATGTAGCGGGGAAGACAACCCCCGTCAGCCTTAGTCACCATATGTAGCGGGGAAGCCAACCCCCGTCAGCCTTAGTCACCATATGTAGCGGGGAAGCCCAACCCCCGTCAGCCTTAGTCACCATATGTAGCGGGGAAGCCCAACCCCCGTCAGCCTTAGTCACCATATGTAGCGGGGAAGCCAACCCCCGTCAGCCTTAGTCACCATATGTAGCGGGGAAGCCAACCCCCGTCAGCCTTAGTCACCATATGTAGCGGGGAAGCCCAACCCCCGTCAGCCTTAGTCACCATATGTAGCGGGGAAGGGGCGCCAACCCCCGTCAGCCTTAGTCACCATATGTAGCGGGGAAGGGGCGCCAACCCCCGTCAGCCTTAGTCACCATATGTAGCGGGGAAGGGGCGCCAACCCCCGTCAGCCTTAGTCACCATATGTAGCGGGGAAGAGGCGCCAACCCCCGTCAGCCTTAGTCACCATATGTAGCGGGGGGGGGGGGGGGGGGGGGGGAAGCCCAACCCCCGTCAGCCTTAGTCACCATATGTAGCGGGGGGGGGGGGGGGGGGGGGGAAGCCCAACCCCCGTCAGCCTTAGTCACCATATGTAGCGGGGGGGGGGGGGGGAAGCCGCACAATGCCGAGGCGCTCCATAGTGGAGAACTCCTCTCTGGCCAGTTTGGCCGAGTCGAGGCGCCGGGCCCGAGCGTAGACTGAGGGGCCCGAGCGTAGACTGAGGGGCCCACAGTGGTAATATGGTGCTCCACGCCATGCTTAGCCACCGCTGACGAGAACGTGGGCGTGGTGAGGTCGGGAAAACTGGCGAGCAGGCGTTGATACGGATCCCCAGTGGCGAGCGTGCATCATCCAACAGCATCATCGCACGTGCAGTAGTCGAAGCATCTAACGCCGCCACCACATTAAAGTATTTAGTAATATCCTGTGTAATTCCTCTCAGCTTCCATTACCTACCCCTCCCCGTTACTGGAGCCAAATACAGGGCCTGGTTACAAAATTAATTTGGAAGGGGGAACGACCAAGACTGAAGAATACAATTCTTTACCAGAGTAAACAACAAGGTGGATTTTAATTACCCAATTTAGAATTATATCATATTTATTTTGCCATCCGCTCACTTGAGAAAAATGAATGGTTCTCCCAAGAAGAGAATATCCCATGGCTTATGATGGAACGCAGTATAGTCACACCCTACAAATTGAATTAAGTTCTGTTCAGTCGCATAACGAGCAAATACTGCCAATCAAAATTTGGCCCTATCATATCCCATTCTATTCATATATGGCAACAAGCTGAACAAATTGGAAAATGGAATGTTAAATGGCACACACATACACCAATTTTTAAAAACATGTCATTGTGCTTAGAACGCAAACCTTTGGTCTTTCCATCCTGGTCCAGTTGTGGCATCCATACTTTCTCCGACATATTCAATAATGAGGGTTTAAGATCATTTGAAGACCTTAGGAACAGCTATGGTTTACCAACAGCACATGAGGTGCCGTGGAGAAATGCTCTACCTGTTCACCCACTTTACATAACTAAGATTCCCAAATCTGAAGGTTTTGTATCTTATTTGTATAAGAAGTTAAGATAATCTACATGTCCGCCAATGGGTGTCTCTAGAGTCTGGAATGTCGATTTAAAGAGTTGGCAGCGGCCGACCAATTGGAAAAGAATTTGGGAAAATATTTCTCTCTCATCACGAAATTATAACTATCAAATGTTGAATTTCAAATGTATCCAGAGATTCTATTTGACCCCAAGGAAACAATTTCAAGCAGTCTGCGCAGCAACTCGTCGATGTGTGGTGTGTGTGTGTGGAGACAAATCAGACAATGGCGTTCTTCAACCACAGTATAGAGATCGACTTCACAGACATGGTTGCCTCTGCTCTGAAGATCTCCCCGCTCCTCGCCGTAGGCCTCGCTTATATCAAGGATCACTTTACTTAATCATGCAGTCACTATTGTAAAATGCATTCAAACAATGTTAAAATAAATTATTAAACTACTGACTATAAAATTATTCAATATATATAATTATAATGGATATTATTAGACCGTTGTTCTCAGTAACAGTAAGGTGGTTTGACGGGTTCCCCAGAATATTATAACACAATAATTATCTTTAATACCAGTAAGACGCCCGAGGGCGAGAAGCGACCTCACCCTTTGCACGCATCCGCCTGGGTGACAGCAGACTGCTGGGCGAGCGCTGGTGCTTTGGCATGGGGGGTCAGATCAACAGCATCGGCAGTGGGGTCTGTATCACGAGTGTACAGGGTTTGATGAGGGCCCATGTAGGGCCGGGCCTTCATTTGCGCAGCTACATTAATAACTTTGGGGCAGGCCCGTCTAGAGTTTAAATGTCAAGGGTGAGACATTGAAGAGGGATGGGGAAGGATCAACATATGGACAGGTATGAACAGGTTCTGACATATATCCATATATGGTGATCTAATGGTTTGAGGTCAGAGGTAGGTAGAGTTGCTGGCCAGTATTGATGTGATCTCCATGGGCTTAATTGCGACAGCAGGTCACATTTACTATGACATCAGGAATCTCCATCCCTGATGGCGTCACATGATGTCACGAGACCTGGGCATCATATATAGGGGCTTTCCCATATGTGGGGATTTTGACTATTACACTGAAATAGACTGTCATAGACTTATTTGACAGCACTGTCATTACTGTTGTGTTGGATTTATGTTAATGTGTATTGTCACTGTTTAAACCATCAATACTTGACTCAAACTTGACCTTTCATTCTACTACTAAACCTCTTTGCTGGAAATAGCCAATCTACAACATCACAATGCCTCACAGAGCAATTATATTATGGTACGTTAGAAAATGAACTATTCTATTTTTGAAATAAATAGCCGAAATAGCCAATGTACAACCTCACAATGTGTCGCTGTGAGCTTGCAGATCTGCCATTTTCATTTGTGCTTGTTTTCATGTTTCTCTTGCAAAACAGCAAAAGGAAATTATGCACAAAACACAAAACGCAAAAACTTATGGGCTATAGGAAACAGGTCAATAAAGGTAGGATCCAATGTCTCCCCGCTTGGCACTCAGCATCGAGTTTTGGATTAGGGTAATTAAGGTACAGTAAACATTTAGGCCAAAAGGATTACACAAAAAAAGTCATGGGGACTTGTTTCTTGTTCCTATTTTATCCAGATATTATCATTGTCCTGATTTGTTTTTGCCAAGATTATCGTATAGTGAAAATACATACTATGGTCTGGGTGGTCTTCAGGTTCCTCCTGTTTAATAGAGATGTCTTCAGTTTCCTCGTGTTTAATAGAGATGTCTTCAGGTTCCTCCTGTTTAATAGAGATGTCTTCAGGTTCCTCCTGTTTAATAGAGATGTCTTCAGGTTCCTCCTGTTTAATAGAGATGTCTTCAGTTTCCTCGTGTTTAATAGAGATGTCTTCAGGTTCCTCCTGTTTAATAGAGATGTCTTCAGGTTCCTCCTGTTTAATAGAGATGTCTTCAGTTTCCTCGTGTTTAATAGAGATGTCTTCAGGTTCCTCGTGTTTAATAGAGATGTCTTCAGGTTCCTCCTGTTTAATAGAGATGTCTTCAGGTTCCTCGTGTTTAATAGAAATATCCTTGGCTGAGTCTGGAGAGTTCATCTTCACCTGCAGTCTGGACTCCACACACTGGTCTGAAATGAAGGAATTGAATAATGACTTTCCTATGAACTTGAACCCTAGTGGAGAATATAACATTAATATCTGCAGAAGGTAAAGGCAATACCTAATCCCAACTCTATTAACCTTACCAAAGAAAATTAAATTGACATTTTAGGGCAGAACTCTTGCTGAACATACGATTGTAAATTGCATCCGCAAGCTACAACTTAGGTCGCCTTCATACCAGAAAGCTTTACTGCGTTTAAAACGAATCCTGCTGCACATTGTCGGAAAGTGTGCTTCGTTTGAAGTCTCATTCGAATCCTAATGCGCATCAAAGAACCGCATTCTACTCCGCCAAAAAAACGGGGGTTTCGCTTCACTTCCAATCACACTTGATTTCGATTCGGTGCAGGTGGGAATGCAATCGCATCAAATAAAGGAAATGAAGCAAACAATGTGGCGGTCTGGCGGATGAATGAGGAGTAAAGTTGGAGACGGAGAAGGGATATTTTACACAGCGATATGTCCCCTTTACCGTGAATAGACGTGATCGAATGAGGAGACCGAAGCCCTTATCGAAATATGGTCAGATAAGCACATTAATCAATTTGCTGAAGGAAACACGTAAAAACACTGCAGTGTACAGAGTATTCTCTCTGTCTGTGCGTAAACATGGAGGGATGTCACTGTGTGCAGGGATCCAAGTGCTGGAGACTTTCTTCATCTTGTTTAAACACATGCTTAAGCATGATCTATAAACTGTATAGCTGACATGTGCATAGTAGCATACAAATCTTATATGATGATCGGATAGCCTAATCTCTAGGAGTACAGATTGTATAGGCCTACTAATTAAGGATCATTTTGCGCTCCCGTCTCCATGTGCCTCGGCCATGTTCCCAAAAGAACAGTCAGTGCGTGACGGATGGGCGGGCACACACACACACAACACCACACCGGCACACACACACACACACACACACACACACACACACACACACACACACACACACACACACACACACACACACACACACACACACACACACACACACACACACACACACACACACTCCCTGACAACACACATGCATCCACGTTACCCTCAAGTCCTAACTATTAGAAGCATCATTTTAACACCATAGATTTCACTGACTGCGTAGTTTATGAATTGAACACATTGATAAAGTTCTCTGCTGCGTTTCCAATTGCTGTGGATTGTAGAGAAAAGGCCTCGTGCACAGCTACAAGGACAGGTGCGTCGGAGCCGGTAACCATGCGAACAGGGATGGATTAACCCCCACCAGGGCCCCTGGGCCGGTATATTTTGCAGGGCCCCCATAGCGCCCATGCGCGCAACATTTCCGTGTTTTTCCGTGTTTTTATCATCTTTTTGACCTAAATTTAACAAAATCAATGGCCAATGAAGAGCTCAAACCTAGTACCGCACGGTCCAATTTCCCCGAAACGTTGTCATCTGAATAAAACTACTGCTCTATAAGTGAAGACAGTGTGTGGGACCCTTTTCTTCTCAATTGCTGTGGATGACAGCGGAAGACATTGTGGCAGACCTAAAGAACAGAAAATATTAAAGAAAGGAAGAGCACATGAAACTTACTGAGGTGTGGGTGGTCTTCAGGTTCCTCCTGTTTAATACAAGTAAGACGCGCGAACGCGGGAAGCGAACGCAGCTCGTAAATTGCAAAAACAACAATTAGAATAAATGACGTAATTTTGTAAGGTTTTTTTTAAGTTCTGTTTTTTTTGTTTAAGTTTTTCTTTCCTTTTAAAGTTTTTCCTTTTTAAGTTTTTTTTTTAAGTTAAGTTTTTTTTAAGTTTTTCTTTCCTTTTAAAGTTTTTCCCTTTTTAAGTTTTTTTTTAAGTTCAGTTTTTTTTAAGTTTTTCTTTCTTTTTAAAGTTTTTCCTTTTTAAGTTTTTTTTTTAAGTTAAGTTTTTTTTTAAGTTAAGTTTTTTTAAAGTTTTTCTTTCCTTTTAAAGTTTTTCCTTTTTAAGTTTTTTTTTTAAGTTAAAGTTTTTTTGTAAGTTAAGTTTTTGTGTGTGTGTGTGTGTGTGTGTGTGTGTGTGTGTGTGTGCGTGCGTGCGTGAGTGTGTGTGTGTGTGTGTGCGTGCATGTGTGTGTGTGTTTTTGTGTGTGATACAGCTGCGCCCTCTGGTGGCAGGCCGGTGGTGTTACAGCGTGACAGACAGACACACACACACACACACAGACGTGATCTGCTGGGTCTCATAGTAAATGCTCACTGCGTTCGCAATAAATATCCTTGGCTGAGTCTGGAGAGTTCATTTTTCAGTCTGGACTCCACACACTGGTCTGAAATCAAGTGAATCAGGAGAATAAGAATCGTGAGATTATGGGATTCATGTATTACTATTAGTGAAGAAATCATGCTTAACTTAAGTGTACATGCACACGCACACTCAGAAACGCTCAAAAACGCCACTGTCTGTGGTTTTGAACTATTATCCGATGTTCAGAGGTCATTTCTGATTATCTGGTGATTGCGATTGGAACATTGGCGTTTTCTAGAGCAAGGATTGGCCTTATTTTAGCTTGGTAGCATTAACGCTTACAACGCTTACAAGATGGATAACAAAAGCGGACGCGAGTCATAGTGGAATAGCCTGAAATCACCTCCATCACTCATTGTTAAAGTGGGTTTGAGGCTAATTTTGCAGATCATGAACAAGACAGGAAAACAATTTTCAATGGCATGCATTACCTGAATGACTGACACAATAATACATAATGTTTTGTTGGTAAGATTTAAATTGTTGGTGCATTGACTTGAATAGGAACCTCTAAAACTCCATTTCAGGTATACTTTTCTCTCTGAAGTCGTATGGCCTACAGTCCAGAGGCCAACCTGAGGCCAAAGTTGGCCACATGGTGGCGCTATAACAGCAGACTTTACGTTTTGGCCTATAACTCTTGAACCGTAGGTCGTAGAAAAAAGGTTTCGGTAACACTTGCTGACTATATGGAAATAATGATGAACTAACCCTTAAGTAATACATTAGTTAAGCATTAGTTAAACATTACTTCATCGAGTTAACCATGTGTCATGGCTTTCATGGTTTAATTTATAGATCTACTTTTATCAGCCAAATATATGCCCACGATGAGTGCTCATAGGCGGGTGCCGCGGGTAGGGTTAGTGAGCAGACTCGGTCTCTCTGGAGGTCGTCCCTGGTTGTCCTGACTCCCCATGGGCCAATTTCCTCAATTATATGGCCACGATGAGTGCTCAAAGGTGGGTAGGGGTCTCTCCGGAGGTCTCCCTGGTGCTTTATGGGTCATTTTTGGACTGACCCATTTTGGCCAAATCTGTGCCCAGGATGAGTGCTCATAGGCGGGTAGGGTTAGTGTAATAGCTGTAATAAGTGTAATAGTGTAATAAGTGTAATAGTATAATTAGGGTAATAGTGTACTTAGTGTAATAGTGTAATAAATGTAATAGTGTAATTAGTGTTATAGTGTAATTAGTGTAAATGCGACTATAGGTCGCAGATTACTATGAAAACGTCTCGTGATTTTGGTTAATTTTTATCGTCACTTCTTATCAATAGCTTACCTCTTACACATTGTAGCACCATGATAATCCCTATCACCACTAGGGGGCTCCCCCTGGTCATACTACAGCACATTTGGTAAAAATAAATGTTTTTGTAATTGTTTGGGAATTTTGATCATCGCCACTATTGGGCTCCCCCTGGTCTTACTACACGTAAAATAATAAATCAACAAAATTACAAACATTTATATTTCACCAAACTAAGTGCTGTAGTAAGACCAGGGGCAGCCCCAAAGTGGTGATAGGGATTTTCATGGAGCTACACTTAATAGGATGTAAGTTATTGAGCAAGATTCCACATACAAATTCACCAAAATTAAACTTTACCACACTAAGTTCTGTAGTAAGACCAGGGGGAGCCCCCTAGTGGCGATGGGGAGCATCATGGTGCTACAATGCATAAGAGGTAAGTTATTGATAAAAAATGTATGATATAAATTAACCAAAATCACGAGACATGACCATATATGGAGGCGTGACCGACCGACCAACCGATGGACGGACAGGGTTTGCAGGTTTTCATAATAAGGTTTGCAGATGCACTAATTACACTATTACACTGATTACACTATTACCATAATTTCACTATTACACAATTACCCTAATTACACTCTAACATTATTATACTATTACACTAATTACACTATCACGCTATTATAGTAATTACACTATTACAGCGCTGGTTTGCTGCACCTGGCCGGCAGGTTTTTCGCACTTCCCTGTTGGCCGGGTGTGGCTCTCTGTCCCGGTGCTGGTTGCGCCTCGGTGATGTCTGCGTGCAGGGTGCCCCTCCGTGGACTTGTCTATAGCTGGAAGCCTGGAGGAGAGGGGCAGTGACTTGGCCAATCACTGCTGACCCGCCAACTGGAGAGTGTAGTGGTTGAGGGTTGAAACACTCTAAGAAGTTTGGCGACCACCTGATGACCTCTCTTCCAGGCCAAGGCATCCATTAGAAATCGAATGGAACATGGTTAACTAATGATAGTAGCCTCTATGAGGTAATGTTTTCTAATGCTTAACTAATGTATTACTTAAGGGTTAGTTAATCATTATTTCCGTATAGTCAGCAAGTGTTACCGATTTCTTTATTCTACGACCTATGGTTCAAGAGTTATAGGCCAAAACGTAAAGTCGTCTGTTATAGCGCCACCATGAGGCCAACTTGTGTAATTATTTTGTTGCGTAGGCCTCTGGACTGTAGGCCATACGAATTCCGAGAGAAAAGCACCTGAAATGGAGTTTTAGATGTTCCTATTCAAGTCAATGGGAAAATGTATTCACTAATAAATGTAAATAAATGTACCTTTTTTTTCGCAAATAAATGCTGTAGTACAATCAGAAGTACCCCATTGACGTGTGATGTAAATTTGGTGGTAATACTCTGCATATAAATAAAGTTATTGAATATTTTCACTTTCGGTGTTGCACTTTGTAGACGGTCCCTAACCGCTCATCTTACCGTCTGCTGAGATGCATATAATCTATTAAACTCGGAGGTTGGCTTTTTGGGATTCAAATCAAGTTGTAGTTTGTTTTTTATCTAATCAGGATAAGAATGAGATTTGTTGTGATTTAGGAATGTTTCATTCCTGAGCTATTGAGCCCGGAAGAGCGAATCTGTTGCGAATCTCTTTCCATCTTTGCTCAAGTCTATAAAATAACCACTGAAATACTAGGACACACTGACGTAACCGGTAGCCGGTAGGAACCTTACATTAATAATAGTGGCAGATGCAACCAAACAATGTAGCCTATATTATTGCTGCTGCTGCTGCTGCTACTAGTACAACTACTGGTTGTTTACGTATAGCATTTATTAACAAGCAAGCAGATATAAGAACAATACGACTCCTCCATCTAGAGATGAGTCAATAAAGACAAACGGATGAAACACAACGTGAATCAGTTCATCTTACCTGCTGTGTTTCAGTGGTTGAGCAGAACAAACGTCCTCCTGCTGCTTAACGACGACTGTTTCCACGAAACGATTTAGCTTTCTTGGTATATTAAAGTGTCAACAGTGAGACGACGTGCTGTTTCAACAAACCAGGCTTATACTGTGGATTTTAGCGGCAGCTGCCCTACAAGGGTGTGCACATGCGCACTAGTACTGGAGCGTACGTACCATAAACTGTCAGTAGGGGGAGCCATGGTATACCGTAATACTTATGCAGCATTTTCCCTTTATTCTTACTCCAGCTAATCCAGTTCTTTCCATTCCCTCCTTTCTTCTGTAGGCCTACTTCATGCAGTATACAGTAGAAGTATCCATGGTTTCATTAGATTAGCATTTTGAACAGATTAACAAAGTGGAATCCATATCCAAGGTCCATTGCTTGAAGTTTCTGAGGTAAATTAAGTTATTATTTATTTGTATACACCTCTATGAAATGATACAGTAACTCTGTTTATACCAGGCCCGGCGCCAGGATACAATGACTGAGGGGTCAATTGAGATTATTTTTAATATGATATATTTAAAAAAAAACATATTGTGTTGCTAAATCAAGCAGGCAGTGTCAGTTCTATGACTCAGCTGGTCATATGCAATATTGGAATGATAGCACTGCCCCGCCAGGGGGGGTCCGGGGGGGCTCCCCCCCCCTGGGCTCCAGATTTTTCTTTAAATTTGCGATGAAAATGCTTCAATCTGGTGCATTTTGAGATAAAAATTAAGAGGCTAGATCTATAAAGAACTACACACATCATATTAGATTATTATCATCTTTACTGTGCTATTCTTGCCATTTGCCAACATCACAGTAGGCTACAAAACAACATTGGATAGGGCAGGGGTGGGCAACTTTGATGATGGAGAGGGCCACTATATTTCAAACTCACTCCAGAGGGCCACAATGCATATAGTCAAAAGTAGCTGATCTAAGGGCTCAAAACGTGTCGCAGTGCGATGCATTTTGAGCTTGTAGATCTGCTTTTTTGCTATTTTTTTAAATTGGAATCCTGAATTATTTTCACCTATTTTTTAATTGGAATCCGGAAAAGTAATATTTTGTATTTAATTTCAAATACATTTATATGTTATGTTAACTTTATGATTATGAACTGAAATGCAAATATTGGACATAAAAAAGGCTAGTACTAGTCATTAAGCTACTAATATAGACTGAAGTAATTAAAGTGGGTCATGTTTGCATGTTTGGAATTGTAACAGCTGAAATCAATAACATATCAGTATTCTGATATTAACCTGCAGACCGCATTAAGTGAACTGAGTCTGTGCTCAGAGAATACATTCTTCAGCGTGTCCACAATAGTCCACAGCCCACTTTGCCACTTGCCCTGATCCACTGCATCAATAGCACCCTCCCCCCCAATGGCAGACAATCATATGTCAGACACATACATTCAGTTGATCCGAATTAACATGTGTTAAATTCCTTTTTTTTTTTTTTTTTGAGGGGTCAAGGAGGTCGGGTTGAGGGGTCAAGTACCCCCTTTGACCCCTCGTGGCGCCGGACCTGGTTTATACACACACCATTGTCGATGGTTTAACATTTTTAAATAGGCCTACATATTTATGAATTAAACTGAAGTTCGTTCCAAATTGTGTGTTATTGTGTGTGGTGGCCATCCAGTCCAAGCCTTTCAGTCCAAATATTTTATATAACTAGACTAATAGTCCAAACCTTTTATATAACTAGATTAATAGAATACAACACTTTTATATAACTAGACTAATACAATACAAACTTTTATATAAGTAGACTAGATTAAAACATTTTTATGTACGGGACTAATAGGCCTAGTCTAAACCTTGTAACAAAGAGAAATAGTCCAAACCTTTTATATAAATAGACTAATAGTCAAAACCTTTAAACCTTTTACACAACATGACAAATATAGTCCAAACCAACTTGAAGCGATTTATGTAGGCTACACTACATTTCATCACTCACTAGGACTGTCAACTTGACCGATTACATTTCAAGTAGTGCACATTTTTAAGAAGTTTTTTAAGAATGTTAGGGCTGGTTGTACTTTATTTGTACATTTGCATTTTATTTGACTCTATACTTTTGCTAATTCACATTTAGAAGCAAATATACAAATTCCTCCACGGACCTAGAACTTCCCAATTCAGAAGTAATTTAGCTGTGGAGAGGATGTGCTACAGTATAAAGCCTGCAATCCTGCATGGCAACTGCAAGACAACAGCACCACACATCAAATCTCTACAGGTTATACAGCATTGAATGCTACCAATATCTGAATAAAATGCTAAAATGCAATTAAAGTATGAGTTATTTCCATTGTATGAAGATATAATGAATATGATTACATATGTATCAGAAAACCAACAAATGTTTTACAAAGGTTTTATTATTTATAAACCAGAAGTACTAACTATACAGTTTAGGTCCTGGTACTACTGGTAGGATAGAAAAAACAGCAGTGCAAAAGGTCCTGGTATTATAGAAAAACAGCAGTGCAAAAGGTCCTGGTAGGATAGAAAAACAGCAGTACAAAAGGTCCTGGAAGGATAGAAAAACAGCAGTGCAAAATGTCCTAGTGCCAGGCACCCTGTTTGTTGACATGTCCTTGAGCAAGGCACTGCACTGCACCTGCCATTGCTCGTTTACTAGTGTGTCCAACTATAGTTTCACATCAACCCAAGATCCTCAGAGAGGAATGGGTTGGTTTCTCGTAGAATGAATATCAGTTTTAAACTTGCAGCAGTTCCTTTGCTCCTCCTCACTGTGTCGATGAGGAGACGTGCCGCCTTTTCGTGGATCACTTTCTTCGCACAGGCTTCATCATACTCTTCTTTGATTATCACCCCCTTCTCAAAAAGTTTGAGGTTGAGAATGGGATGTAAAATGCTGTTGATGAAGCTGCTGCGCACAGACAACAGTTGGTCTGTCGCTGCATGACTTGGTTATAATGCATTATAACACAGACATTACAGCACTTCTGTGCCTTTATAACCATCTAAGTTATAATAGTTATAATGTGCTGTTCCACTGAGCATAATAATGCATTATGACCAGCACTTATAATATGTTATAAACGTGGTTATAAGTTGTTATATATGATTACAAACATGTATAACGTGTATTATAATGCCTCATAAGCACATTATAATAAAATATAAATGAGCTTATAATGCATTATAAAGGCGACCTTAATATAAAGTGTTACCCAATAAGGCTATTCAAAATACAAAAACACTTATATAATAAAACAAAAATGTGACTACACATTTGGGTACGTCACATCCACCCCACTCTTCCTCCTATATCATCATCACCTGCTGTCCATCAAAGACTGTCTAATGTCCACCCACTCTTCCTCCTATATCATCATCTACCTGCTGTGCTTAAAAGCCTTCTCCCAAAGCCTCAGTTGCTGTTTTCCAAGCCCGTCACAGGGTTTCCAACCAACAGTGACAGCCTACACTACAGTCTATCAGGGCTTAAAGTGGATGCTATGACACCCAAGGTGCCTTGACACAAGTCTAGGGGTGCCTCAGAATACTTTGATAATATTTGGAATGTCACATCAGTTTAACTACCCTAGGTTAAACTGTACTTGTGTCTACAGTACACCAAAGTATCTTCACCAAAAATGGCAGATCTACAAGCTCACAACATGTTGAGCTTGTAGATCTGATATTGTTGGTGAATGTTCCCCCCAGAGTATAGGAATGCTGGGGTTTAAGTGGTTAAACGTCTGTCCTAATGCAAACATTCTCTCCAGTTTCCCTCGTGACATGCTGTATTTTGGAGAGAAAGGATAACATATTCACGTACAGTTACATGTAATATTCACGTACAGTTACATGTAATATGATAAAAGGTGCTATAAAGTGGGTACCGTCACCGTGGATTAAAAAGTTATTTACAGGGGTGACCTGTGCCAAAAATGTTTCAGAACCACTGGCCTATATCAATTATTTGTTGTCACAATGTTGAATACCCTGTGGTGTTTGAAATGTATTGATTAAAAGTACATTTACTGTTCAGGCAGTTGAATACTTTACTTTTTCTTTACTTAATGAAAGATGATATACTAGCTCAAGGATCCAAATCACTTAAATGTAGGGATGCACCGAAAGGGAAATTCTTGGCCGAAACCGAATACCGAATATAGGAAACAGTTGGCCGAAAACCGAATATCCGAATATGATTAATATTATATATATTTTTTCCTACCATTGCTGTCATGGCCGTACCTTAAAGCGACCTGATTTATGGCAAAATAAATGGTTATGGCAAAACTTTACTTAAATAATAATCACTATTATGGGTCCATAAAACATTTATTCAGCTCTTTTGAATGCATCAATTGCATACACTATTCGGTGATACATTTTCTGCCTATTAGGGCCGAAACCGAACAGGCCGAAAATGCATTTTTAGCCATTTGCTGCCGAATATTTTCTGCGGCCGGTGCATCACTACTTCAATGTGTACCATACCATGCATTCTGGAACATTACTGTTCAATGAGTTATTTGCTATCTTGTTTGACCCCCGTTGGAGTGGGTGTCATAATATTCAAGATGTTTATTACATCTCATACAGAGTAAGATGAAATAAAAAGGTACTATAAAGTGTGTAGATCTATGTATCATAATGAAATCTGATGATCAAATGATCTGCATTTGCAGTTGATTTGGAGTGAAAAAAAATGTACAGTGAATATATACATTAATATATTATAGGCCTATATACTGCAGTGTGTACTGTACATCACCAGCAAATATATGAATAGTTCTACAATTGAATAAGTATGAATGAAGTACAGTCTCAAGGGTTATGCTTAATAGGCATCTGTCAAAGTTTGACAATGTAGGCCTGCCCTACATAGAATATGAAATCACACCCGTGTGAAGTGAGGTCTTATCATCATACGTCATCATATATCATCTAATTCTGGCCAATCACAATTTGCAACCTCACTTTTGTCTTTAATGTTTGTGTTTACACAGACCCTCAAAGTGTAAGTTATAAACTAAAGTTCAACTGAGAGGTGGAACGAACAGCCACCACCCAACTCAGTTCCCCTAATCGACCCTCTGCCCTGCTCCAACCAGATCAGTGCATCTCACGTCTGGGCCCCTTAAAAGGGTGCCTCCTACTTCCTTGTCTCACCTATGCCTTCCGATCAGGTCAACCCGCCACCGCCCAGCAGCAGGCACCACCAGGACGACCCCACGGGGGCGGGCTCCGGAGCCCCTGCCTTCCATCAGGCAGGATCCGATTCGAGGCTCCCGATCAGAGCCTCCGTCGGGGCCCCCGCCAAAGCACCTAACGTCATGCCACTACAACTGCATTCATTCTTGACTTTATCATGTTCCATTAATTCATTCTCAATGTAATCCCCTTCTCGTAATAAACGTCAGTGCATTCATTCAGTCCTGTGTAGTGAAATCTCTTACAGTCACAAGCTGGACATAGGAGGGGCTAGCACCCCTCAACAATAGTACAAATTGGTTAGGTGATGGTCCATTTGGTGCATTTAGATGGATTAAAACAAAAATAATGTTTTTTAATTCATTGCGTTTCATTTTTTTCCAAGGCGTAGGTGGGAATCGAACCCACGACCAGCCCTGACCTTTGGATCCTCAGCGAGCATACCTAAAATTGTCAAAGTCAATTTTGAATGAATCTATCGTGTACACTATAAAGACCTTGGATGAACCACTGGGCCTTTTGCGTTTTTCATCCTTTCCACATTAGTTTTTTTCTTCTTTCTCCCTTTCTCCTCTTTTTTTCTTCTTCCCCCCTCTCCCCTTCCATTTTCCCCCCTTCCCCCCCTTGGTAGGCGAATGTTCCCTTCGCCCCACTTGGACACTTTCCAGCCGGGCTCATTCATTCCAATGTAAATATCATGGATTTTACACATTAAATACTGGTTCATTTTTGGAACCAGACCTTCAAAATCTCTTCCAAATCTGTCAACAAGGCCTGCAATATGCACTGGAAAGAATCACACCTGTGTGAACTGAGTGGTGCAAGGTCTTATATAGCCTGATCAGCTGTGGTCTGACGTAATGTCAGTGACCATAGTAACCATGCTCATTCTTTTGGGCCCCACGTACAGGTACACACATACCCAAAAATACTCAAAAATATGTGTGTGACATGTCTTTTTTAAAACAATGTTTTATCATATAGGAAAACTATTGGTGGAGAGGTTTGTCCAACTCATGTTATGCTTAGCTGTGATTGGACCATATCAGTTTGGGGTGGGGCTTAGCTATAGGTCAATTACAGAGAGGTCACGTTGGCCTTCAAAATTAGAGTCTTCACTGAAAAACACATGGCGTCACACTGACGGTGACGGAATAATTAATTCAATACCTACCTAATTAAATACCTGGCAGTGAATAACTTCTCTAATGTTTTTTTTGAGCGCCTCCATAGGCGTGTGTGTCTGTGTTGTGGGTGTGGACTTCGTTAACATTAAGGAAGTATTTTGACAGGTACATGGGTATCTTGGTGGTGTATCAAATCTTGTGGACCAGACCCATTGCAAGATGCTGATGCTGCCGTCAACCCTAAGCCGAAGAAACACCGAAGAAGGTGTTTTTGTCGACCAGTGAGGAGATCCTGTATAGGAATCTTGTCCTTTGGTTGACTTTTTTGATTACGTTGGTGGCCATTTTATCACCGGAAAGATTTGCCTCCAGGATGGAACCTAGGTAGGTAATTTCATCTTTTCGTGTGATAACATTGTCACCCACTCTAACCAAGAAGCCATCTGCGTTGCTGAGATTACGATTTGATCCAATTTCCAGTTTTTCCCAGGTGTAAAGATAGTTTATTATCAGCGAGCCAGGTGGAGACATGACTAAACGTGATATCACAATCAGGGTTCATGTCCATATTTAGCGTATCTTGGAGACGTGACCAGACGTGATATCACAATGCGTGACCATATATGGGGACAGTCCCGTATATGGGGATTGTGAGTGACAGATTGAGTGACAATTGTGAGTGACGGGGATTGTGAGTGACATGACGTGACAAAAACACAAGGTTAACTGAGACCTTCAGTCGCAATAAACCCCTATAAAACAATTGGGGTTTAGCAGCCAGTCAGCAAGTCAGCAAGTGGAAAAGAAATAAACAAAAAAAAGATATACCAAATTTCCCACTTTAAACAAAGAAACCTGTTGGCTGCCGGACTAATTTGGCTAATTCAGTAAATACATTGATTTGTGAAAAGATGGTGGACAAGATGTAGACAAATTTATTATAAGGCTACATCTTGATCCACCACCTTTTCAAAAATGTTGACGAATCGCTTCGTCTCCTCCATCAGTTACTGGTGCCTTTAATCCTCCTTCTCTGCCTCCTGGACCAGGACATCGACTGATGATTACTTTTTCTTCTTCTTTGCAGGCGGGGGGGGGGGGGGGGGGGACACCATGGCACATGTGGATGACGTTTCAGATGGTGCCGCAGGTGTTGCTGGCGGCAGTGTAGTAGGGGTCACCGGACAAGGGGGAGCTGACGTGGACCCGCATGATGCAATGAGGACAGATGGGGTCATGCCTCATGCATGTTCTCCCAATATATCCACGTCACTGGGGTTTGCTCCCCCTGGTCCATCCCAGAGCCGGTTGGGGGGGACCTTCAGGTCCTAGAACAAACACTGACATGAGATCTCTGCAACATCTAAGGCCTGACTCACACCTTCACAACAGATTGATGTATAGCTGATGCATGAGACTTATTTACTGATGCAAGCTCACAATGCATTTCCAATGGGAGTCACATGGTTTGGGGGGGGGCAGTCGAAACACAGCCGAAAGCCATACAACAAAAAATGTTGTGTCAAACAATGTGACTTCCATTGGAAATGCATTGGGGCAAGATGTAAACAAACCCTTTCTTTACATCTACGTAGCATGCATCAATGTTGTATGCTAGATCGAAAGGTGTGAGTGAAGCCTAAGGCCTGACTCACACCTTTACATCTAGCATATAACATTGTTGGATGCTAGATGCATGAGACTTGTTTACTGATGCAAGCTCGCAATGCATTTCCAATGGAAGTCACATGGTTTGACACAACATTTCTGTTGTACGGCTTCCAGCTGTGTTTCGACTGCCCACCCCCTCATACAACACAAATGTTGTGTCAAACCATGTGACTCCCATTGGAAATGAATTGCGAGCTTGCATCAGTAAACAAGTCTCATGCATCAGCTATACATCAATCTGTTGTGCACGTGTAAGTCAGGCCATGGCCTGACTCACACCTTTACATCTAGCATACAACATTGATGCATTCTAGATGTAAACAATGTTGTGAGTGTCATGGCCGTCCCTCCCTAGATGCATCCATTTCCAACAAGGCTTTGCGGGAAGTGGGCGGTGCGCTAGAGCGGAATGCGGAAAACAACAGACCCACGTTTCTCTGCGTGTAGTTTGTTTGTGGAGTTGTGCTGGTAGCCATTTTTTGTTGGTGCGTGGTGACACAAAATGGTATTGAGCTGGAGAAAGAGGGCTCTTGTCCTGGCGTTGTTGGTGGTGAGGAGAAAGAGGGAGAGGGAGAAGCGGGAGAGAATGCTTGTGGCCAGGAGATTGAGGAGAATGAGGGAGGAGGAGCAGGAGAGAGTTCGCGTGGCGGAGGAGGAGAGAGCCGCCGGGGAGATTGTGCCCCGGAGAAGAAGGGGGATATGGGTAGATCCCATATTCCAAGTTCGGAAACAGCTTGGGGACGGTCACCACCTTTATTGGGAGCTACGGAGGAATGAAAGTCGGTTCCACCAGGAATTCAGGATGTCTATCCTCCAGTTTGATTTCCTGCTGGCAAGAGTGACCCCAGAGATACAGAAGCAAGACACGTTCTTCAGGGAGGCTATTCCTCCGGCCGAACGTCTTGCCATCTGTTTACGGTAACTACAGTAACTATGTTATGTCCTTTACGTTGCTTACCCACCTAGTAAATGAATCGCTAGCTAGCAAACTCACCAATCAGCTAAGATGTGCAGCAAGGAATGCCAGGTTGATTTAAATGTGTTACTGTAAGCTGGAAATCACAATAGCAACAGGAATGTAAATGGATGAGAGGATGAAAGATCAGATTATGTAATATGTGATTAGTACATAGGCTATTGATGTGGAGATCATGCATGTTGGAGAGAGCACCAAACCCTTTCCATAGCTATTCCGGCCGAGCTACACCAGGCTTTTCAAAGCGTGTGTGTGCGTAACGTATAGGCCTACGCACACGCATTTTTAGATCCAGTCCTATTTTAAAGATAGGGCTATTTTAAAGTGTGCGGGGCTCACGTGTCCGTGCGCCTGGTCACCCTGGTGCAGCTGCTATCACTGATATCAATTGGATCTTTCCAAACGTGCTGTACGCGCGCAACATACACACACTTTGAAAATCCTGGAGTAGCTCGGCTGTTCAACTGGCTTTTTATATAATTATTGTTAATGTAAAGCAGCGGTTATCAAACTTGTTCATGTCATGGATCACACATTAATATGAATTTCTGCCGAGGATCCCCATGTGTAAAGATGTGTTTGGAACTTCAAGATTTGTGTTGTTTAAATGTTACAAAAATCTACAAGCCTTGTCACAAAGCAATGCTTTGTGAGCTAAGTTGTAGATCGCCTCTTTTTGAATAGCCGATATAGGGTTAAAGGGGTTCAGGTGATTCTGATGCTATATACGGTAATATATAGCATCATTACAATGCGTAGCGCAGCATGCCTATGTGGGTCTCATATGGTTCAGAGGTGGGCTACCTATATGGGAGCCAGGTGGGCTAACTATGTGCAACCCATATGGAAATGTCAGCGGGCACCAGATGGTTCACACTTGGGTTGCCCATGTGGGCTTTAAGTGGGTTCTACCTGGGCCCTAGGTGGGCCCCAACTGTAGCCTGGCGCAGCCACACTTCACCCGCCCCTATTGCATATGCATATGCCCCAAGGCAGATTTAGTCTGGTGGTTTTTAATTCTGGGAGGACTCTGCCGAGCCTGAAAAGGCTTCGGCCAACCAGAGTCCAGTATGCAATATGAGGCGGGCTCTGAGCCTCTGATGTACTTTGCAAGAGCCCAGAGAGCAGCAGAGTCGAGCAAAGATGGACGCCGCCATAACAACAGTAGTGAATGAGTTGGAACATATTTATTTTCTAAAAGATGAACAATCAGTTGCCCTTAAGGCTTTTGGGAAGTGGGATTGTTTTTGTCTTTTACCGACTGGTTTTGGAAAATGCCTGATTTATCAACTAGCTCCGCTCGTCGGAAAAAAGTTAGGACTCAGTGAAAACCCACTGGTTGTTGTTGTCTCTCCGTTGCTCGCTCTGATGAAAGACCAGATTAGCGAAGCTACCAGTATGGGACTTACTGCCTTTCAACTCGGAGTCCACAACAACGCTGAAATCCTCAGTGGCCATGCACAAATTATATTTGGTGGCCCAGAACAATAGTTAGGTAAAGTTACTTTAAGTTGTGGCAAATCTGGGAAAAAAATGCTTACCACTAGCTTTCTTCACAGATGTGTTCAGAAAAAAATGTTCCAACCCAACTCCCTTGGGAAACTTGGTTGGGGTACCATTATCAACCAATATAAGGCAAAGCTAACTTTACAATGGGTGATGAAGAAACAGTGGAGAGGCATGTTTTCTACGGATTTTTTCAAGGCCAATTTAATGGGTATTGTCGTAGATGAGGTTCACCTTGCATACAAATTAGGCATGTGGAAAATAATCGATACGTATCGATACAGACGTGCGCGATGCGAGTGCATCGGTTCATTCACTGTGTATCGGATACAATTGACGGGTGAAATCTCGATGCAACGTTCGCGGAGTGCTTGCATCGGTAAAATCCATGGTTGCACAACTTGAACCGTTTTTTTCATGTTGTATTTCACCCTATTCTGTGTTTCCGACGCGCGTTGAACGCACCATCAGAAAAGGAAGAAAAAAAAGGTCTGCACGCTGCAGCGCACACACAGTCAGTGAACAGAAGCTGCCGTACGACGGTGCAGAGTAGACACGTTGAGACAACAAACAGACTAAAGAGCACCCGCGACTAACAAGTGAGCCCCACGGGTTAAACAAGAGAAGCACCAGGTTTAGCTTCGTAAAATCGCTGTCCAAGCTTTGTCTGTTGATCAGTTGTTGACTTTTCACTGTAGCGCTGCGCGCTGGTAATGATCCACAGCTGTTCTTGCTGATTCTCCGACGCAAATGCGAATCTGCGTCGCGATCATCAATTTGTAATTAAAGAAAGTCTGCACAACAACAACAACAACGCCACAGTCGGGTGTACTGCTTGTGTTTAAAGTCGTTTTCAACCTTGATTGATTGATTGATTGAAATATTTATTAACAGTTTGCAGAATTACAGTACATTTCAAGCACAAACTCAATACAAAGGCTGTTAACTGTGAGTGGACGAACCAATTAAGCATTACACTTGTTTACAATAGGGTCCACCATGTTCAATTCATCAAAACATTTAGAGACGTACAAATAGACACTTCTATATAGACAAAGAACACAACAGGAATTCATCATAATGGAGGTAAAAAGGGAAAAGAAACATATACAGTGAGGGAAAAGGGGGGGGGGGGGGGGGGGGGGATGGGGGGGGATTCAGATTTTACGGGGGCCAGTTTCGAATTGCAGCCATCCGTAGGTGCCCTTTGAGAGCGGTTTTGAAGGAGTCAAGGGATTCGCAACCGTTTCACAACTTTCCACTGTAGAAGCCTCATTTATATTCTTGCAGCACGACGGTGTCGCACGCCTACAATTGCAGATCCACAAGCTCACAGCGTGGCGTGGATGCGACGCGTTGTGAGCTTGTAGATCTGCATCTGCTATGTATTTAAAACGTTAATAATACATGCAGGCCAGGGTCTTCCATGTTTTTCAGGTCAAGCCAAGGACCCCTTAGCTGAGAGTGAGAGAGAGATCAAGCAGGGACCCCCCCACTATACATAGGCTATTATATTATAAAACTGTGTTGCAGATTAAACTAGACATATAGACTTGTTTGACAGCACTGCCAGTGTGACCTGTAAATTAATGTTTTGTTTATTTGTTTATTTTCTATTTATGCTAGTAACATTAATTGATGAACGATAGGCTATTACATTTTAATCTCTTAAACCCTCTATACTCAAAACCTCAAATTGACCTTTATGGTATACAGTATATAATAATTATATACTATAGCCTATGATTAGTAATCTAACACAATAACATGCAGAGAGCAGACCCTTTGTTTACTGACAGAATTCTATAAGTTGGGTTGTTTGAGATGCAGAGCTATAATACTAACCTACAGTAAAACAATAAATTGCTTTAATTTAAATGTAATGCATTTTACATGTTTTGGGAAATTAACAGAGCTTTAATATAAATCCTTTATATTGTGTTGAATCGCCATCAAATCGCATCGTATCGCACCGTATCACATCGTATCACATCGTATCGCAATGTCCAGAATTGAATCGCGATTAAATCGCATCGTATCGGAAGAGGGGTGAATCGTATCGCATCGTATCGCCAGGAGATTCCATGTATCTCTAAAGTATCGTATCGCTGGCAGTGCATCGAGATGCGTATCGAATCGGCCTCAGTGCTGAGATTCACATGCATAATACAAATGGTACGTAATGTTTGCTAAATATTCTCATGACTAACGTATATGTATTGTTTTTATTGTTTGAACTATAAACCAGCAATGGCAGATTTGTCTGGAACCAGGCTAGCTTATAATGGCTAACAGAAGCTAACAACACCAATTCATCAGAACAAACAAAGCAAGACGTGGGATTCACGTCGATAATTCTTAACATTTAGTATTTGCTAGTGTTGGATAGTACTTGTAGTGATAGCATAAACTACTATAAAGAAAGCTGCAAAGAAAATGCTATAGCATTTCAAATAATTTATAGTAGGTAATGTTCTGTATTCAAGGTTGTAGGCTACTGTATTGTTACATCTTGTTATCTTGTATACAGGTACATTATACTTATACATAAGAGTTAAACAAATTTAGGCTTAGGCTTCCTTCAGACAATCATCAGTATAGACAATAACAACAGTAGAATAGTGATAAAAAAACTAAATAATAAAGAAAGGGAGGGAAGGCAAAAGGGACCAAGGTGAAAAAAGAAGATTCAAGAGCGTAATGTACATCCATCAAATGTGCATAGTCTTGTCATATTGTATATAGCAGCATTAATGTATGTATGTGCAAATAGTTCTTGGTATATTGTATATACCAGCAGCATTTTTCTTTCTTTATTTTTCCCCAGTGGCTGCTACATAACTGTGTGCAAATAGCTTGTCACAGTGTATTCTCTGTCTGCAATTGATTCTAATTTAATGTTCTGTTATTTTCTCAGGGGACTGCCCTCAAACAAAGACGCAGTAGCCTTCAGAGAGAGTTTTTCGAGGTTGAAAGAATTGAGAGGGCTCGTCAAGGAAGGTCAGTATATCTTTAAAACAAATGCACACAATGTCATATTTTCTCAACCACATGTACCTGAGTATTCTTATGAAAATGTGAATTATACACCAACATTCTTGGGTTGTACATGTGTGAAGTAAATTTTGCCAATTGTAGATTCAAATTGTGTAGACAATTCCATATTGTGACTAGCTGCAGCTGAACAGTGTCATTAACACAGAATATATATGTTGACGGATGGCAGTGTGATCAGTGCAATTTTGTTTTGTGTGTGTGTGTGTGTGTGTGTGTGTGTGTGTGTGTGTGTGTGTATATATATATATCACTCATTCTTGAGATAAGGGACAAAACCTTTTTCAAATCAGATTTGTATTTATTTTAAGAACCATTCAAATGAAATGGATGTATTTGTAGACACAGGTCTCAACTACCAATCTTGAGAAGGAACAGGTTTTTCGCATAACATTTATTTCTAAAATGGGACATTTATGCACTTTATAACTGATTTATGTCAACTCCGTCAGACACACTAAAATCCCTTTTATTTTAATTTGATAATTTCAACAATACTATAAAGTCCTCAGTTATCTTATAATGGCTTTTAGTAGTCAAGTTAAGTAATACAATTAATTTAATATTGTTTTATTCCAATATCACACTATTATGAAATATCCCATTTCTCAAATCCTTCATTTTAAACCTTTACTTTCAATATTATAACATAAAAACCATGTTAAAAAAAATAAAAAGCATCATTAAGTAGTATTTCAGTTGGTGTTTCAATACATAAGCACAAAATATTTGACATTGAATCATCTATTTCTTTGGAAATTAACAAAAACATCATGTGACCAACGTCTGACGGAGTTGACGGACATCTGACGGAGTTGACAAGTTGAACTGATTTAGGTTCTAGACCACCTAGGATCTTGATTCTGGTAACTAATCCCACATTTTCAAGGATGAGGAATACAGTGGTACTATTTAGATTTGTCCTGTGACCATGGTAGACATTTTTCAAAATGGCCGCCAACTTTCTGTTATTTCCCAATAACTCAAGTTCTACACCACCTAGGATCTTGATTCTGGTGACTAATACTACATTGTCAAGGATGAGGAATACAGTAGTACTATTTAGATTTATCCTGTGACAATGGCAGCCATTTTCAAAAATGGCGGACCTGCTATTATTTTACCAATTAGTCAGGGAATATTATCAGAATGTCAAATCTGGGAATACATTTCTTACCAAGAATGTTCTTGTTTGTAAAGGTGTCTACCCACATTGGTTTCTATTGAACCACCCTAGGGGAATAGCCATCATCACAGATGTGATGAGGTAAGCACATTTGGGCACATTTGGGCAAGTGGCTATGGCCAAACTAGGGGGTCTATGGCCAAACTAGGGGTCAAACTCCTTGGGCTAAATTCGGCCATATCCACTTGCCCAAATGTGCCCAAATGTGCTGACCTAATCACATTTGTGATGACGGCTATGGCCATTTTCAGCCCAATGAGTGTTTTTCGTGCATAGCTAATGCTTGGAATGCATTCAGAATCATGAAACCCCCCTAGTTTGACGTGTCACATGCTATAAGCATAATGAACATTTTGCCTTATATTGGTTGTTGATGGTACCCCAACTTTCAGCAGCTGTCAAAAGTTCCCTTAGGGTGGTTGAATATAAAGCAATGTGGGATATGTTAGTAGACACCCTTCCAAACACATTGGTGAAGAAAATTCTTGGTAAGGAATTTATTACCAGATTTTATTAATATCCCCATACTAAATAACGTTCTAATAATGTTCTAGACCACCTATAGACCCGACTTCACCAACAGAGACCCGGGTGACACCTAAACAACAAGTTTGGACAGCCCCACAAATTAGTGTTACGGAAAATAGCAAGTGTCTTGGAGGCAGCCAACATCTGTCGAGGCGATGGCGTGGCCTTTGAGAAGTTTGCGCTTCAAGTACAGTCGCTGGTAGTCATGCTAACAACCCTAGGCCCAGAGGGAGACACAGCACTTAGATGCGGCTCACAAGTTGCACGACTCCTCAACAAGCTGCCACCAGAGATAAGAGTTGAATTCCGCCGCACAATGCTCTGCGGCCCAGGAGCAACCAACACCCTGTTGGAGTTCTCGGAGTGGTTGAAGCACGAGTCCTAGCCATATAGCCTGTGCAAAGGCAAACACCTTGAAGTCCTGCTTGAGGTGAACAGTGAGCGAAAGACTCTGCCTCAACGGAAAACCTGAAGATCTGCCTTCAGAACTATCAGGCAGGATGTGCAGACACTGAAGGCATCAGTGTCGTTCTCTGTGTCCCCAGCATGTCAACCAAAGCAATGTTACCAAATCAAAGGAGCCTTCACCCCAAGTCACCTGGGGCTGGGTGAGCAATCGTATCCTGTATCTAGCCTCACAACTAAATACAGACACTTGGCCAGACTGCCGCTACAACGGTTTGAAAGGGTCAAACCCCTCATCCTGATTGGGGAAGACCACCCCACCTAATCACACCAACCGAACAATTGAGGTTGGGCCAGCAGCCATCTGCACAAGACTGGGCTGGACCCTGCAGGAAAGCAATCTCCAGCCAAGACAATGTAAGAGCCCCAGAACACAGAGCTCATGAGGACGGAGAAACACTGGCAGGAGGCCACCAAGATACAACGCCCAAGAGACCCAGAGTGTGCCACCGCTCGCAGTAAGGAGATCAACTGCTGCAGCAACGATGTCATGAAAGGCAAGTCTCTACCAAAAAACCCCTGAACCTAATCGGGGTGTCAAGAGACCAAAGTTTCTCCCCCACAGTTCCCTGCAGTGGCCAGTGAAGTCAAACTGTGCGTCTGTGCCTGAAAGGGACAAGTCAAAGGCCATAAAGCCCACCTACTGTAATGTCCTGTCAGTAGCAACTCAACCTGCACCTGAAATAAGCCCTGACCCCTCCCAGAGAAAGTTCATCCTTGAAAATGTAATGATTAGTCGCCAGATCCAAGATCCTTGGTGGTCTAAAACTTGAGTTATTGGTAAAATAACAGCAGGTTGGTGGCCATTTTGAAAAACAATGGCTTCCATGGTCACAGGACAAATCTAAATAGTACCACTGTATTCCTCATCTTTTAAAATGTATGATTACATTGATTAGTCACCAGAATCAAGATCCTAGGTGGTCTATAACTTGAATTATTGGTAAAATAACAGCAGGTTGGTGGCCATTTTGAAAAACAATGGCTGGCATGGTCACAGGACCAATCTAAATAGTACCACTGTATTCCTCATCTTTTAAAATGTATGATTAGTCACCAGAATCAAGATCCTAGGTGGTCTAAAACTTGAGTTATTGTAAAATAACAGCAGGTGGCGGCCATTTTGAAAAATGGCTGCCATGGTCATAGGGAAAATCTAAATTGTACCACTGTATCCCTCATCATTGAAAATGTAATATTAGTCACCAGAATCAAGATCCTAGGTGGTGTAGAACTTGAGTTATTGTAAAATAACATCAGGTGGCGGCCATTTTGGAAGATGGCTGCCATGGTCACCACGAGACAAATCTGTGATGGCCCTATAGCCAAAAATGTTCCTTAAGGCATGCTCTAACTGTCTGCCAAATTAGAATACTTCCCATTATTCAAAAACTATCATTTTATTGTTTTGGGAACACTTTTGTCAACCTCGTCAGATACATAACTCCGTCAGACACAAAACATGATGGAGTTGACGTCTGACGGAGTTGACAAAATGGCATTTGTTTTCATCTTAACCCTCTGTAGTACAATTTATCCATTTAGTTTTTCTTCAGTTGTTAGCTAAACCTAACCCTAAACTAAAATACTAAACATTATTTTGGAATTCTTAACAAAGATCATAATAATGTCCTGACGGAGTTGACATGTAAAAGCTGTGACCACATTGATATCAACATTGTTTGTTTAAAATATCAAACAATTGAATGCTTGTCAGACCAGGTGCTCCACTGTTGCAACAAATATAAACAGGACTTGGAAAAGGAGTCTTCAGGCTAAATCTGTCGACAATATTTTCTGATTAATTTAAGACTTTCAAAAAACCTGACGGCGTTGACGGAGACGTGGGACACACATTTGATATGAGATATTTAATTTAAAATATAAATTAAAATTAACTGTGTATATTGTTTGCTATGTTGTTGACAATCTACTTTCATTTAGTATGTATATTTATGTGATTGTGACAGTATTAGACACTTTTTTGGCAGTTTGAAATTGTGACAACTTGCTGGGGACAGGCTAAATACAGGCCTTTTTGGGTACAGTGCCTGCTTTTAACTAATTTAGATGGCATATGAAAAAATATATAATGAAATTAATGGCATAATAATACACAACTGTATTACATTTAACTTTGCAAGTGCTTTTATTTTTATGAATTAATTTATTTTTAACATAAATAAGGCTCTTATGTGTGGGACATGTTTTTTCCACTTTTGTCCCTCATCTCAAGAATGAGTGATATATATATATATATATGAAGCATTTGCAGCATGTTACAAATTAAGCTGACGGTGCAATTATTTGTCTTTTCAGGTACACCTGTGCTGGCACTGACTGCATCTGCTGATCTCAACTCCAGGAATTGCGACAATACAGTAACTCTAACAGTTAGCCCCAACCGTACCAATATCAGACTGGGATTGATTTTTGTCTCTCAGGAAACGCTAGAATGCCTGGATTGGGTTGTGAGAGAGGTAAAGGACAAGGGTCTTTCCATGTCTCCCATACTTATTTACTGCAGGTCAATTCCGGCACTTGTCAGAATGTTTGCTTATTTCCAAGGAGAGCTGGACACAGATGCATGGGTTGAAAGAGACCCTGAACAGAATCCAGACAATCTACTGATAGGAATGTTCAGCAGCCAAACAGACGACTACACCAAAAGCCGAATCCTGTCATCTCTCTTTGGAGATGGGAGTTGTAGAGTTGTCGTCGCAACAACAGCTTTAGGCATGGGCTTAGATTTTCCTACATCATGTGATAATGTATGGGGCACCTGAGGACCTTGAAGCTATTGTTCAGCAAGCAGGCCGGGCAGGCAGAGATGGCTCACAGTCACATGCTGCAGTGTATGTAGTTAAACAGCATAAAAGGACTGATGAGGGAGTGAAATTGTTGCTATACTGAAATCCAAAACTGGATGCTTTCGAAAGGCCCTATACAGTAGGTTTGAAGAAGGTACTACAAGTGTGGAGCCAGGACATCTATGTTGCACCTATTGTCACTCTATATGTTCTTGCCACAGTGAAGTTTGTGAAGAAATGACACCCAATTACGAGATGTTTGAACTGGATGAGGTTGCTACTAGATCTAGGCAGGTACTAAAATAACATAAATTGTTGCTCAGGGAGAAGCTGGAGGTTTACCAGGAAAGTTTGGTTCCTAAAAATGCACATCTGTTCACTTCTAAAGTAGGCTGCACTGGCTTTGGCACTGAACTCATTGATGCTGGTATTTAACTTGGCATATATAAGATGCAATATTCCTGTGTTCTTTGAGAGCTATGCGAGACAAATTCTAAAAGTAATTGGCGATGTATTTCACGACATTGACATTGACTTTGAGACCAGTGACCCTTCACCCTTGGAACTGCCAGATATGTATTATACTGGCTACTTTGATGAGGCAGATGATGTAGACCAGATGCACGCACCACCACTCAGCAGCTCAGGGTCGTCAATGTCATTGTCGGGAATCTCAGGAGTGTCAGAAATGAGTCAAATGACATATTTTTGTTATTCTGCAGAATGTTTGCAAATACATCATTTCGTCTAGAAGGTGCTGCATCATTATCTGTTGGGAGCAGTTGTAGATCATGCATTTGTATTAACCCATTTAGACCCGATTGTATTTCCAAAAAATGTCTTCCAAATCAAGACTGTCACAAACTTTGTCATGTCAAGGACCGCCAGAATTATATGTAATTGGCTGCTGACTCCCATCTGAAAATGTTGTTCCAAATGTACATAATTTATGCAACTTCTAGATTTGTGTAAATGGATGATCACATGCAGAATTGTCTAACCTGTATTGCCAAATGTTGGCACATTAATAAAGTGTCACCTTTTTAAAAGGTGTAAAATATCGGAATCAGTAAGAATCGGTATCGGCAGATATGACCCTGCAAATAATCAGAGGTGGGCTAACGGTCATAATTTCATAATCGTGCCACCCCTACGATAAAGTAGTGGTACCGGCAGTGTTGTTTTTGTCGACTAAAACTAAGACAACATTTTTTATTTGCGACCTTAATCTTCCAGGCATCACCCACACTTCATGACCATAGAGGTGAGAGTAGGAACGAAGATTGCTCTGTAGACAACAGCTTTTCCTGCTGGCTTAACTCTCTTTTCGTCACAACAGTGCGGTACAGCGACTGCAATACCGCCCCTGCCGTTCCGATTCTCCGGCTGATCTCCTTCTCCGTCCTCCCCTCACTCGTGAACAAGACCACGAGATACTTGGACTCCTTCACCTGGGGTAATGCCTCATTCCCTACTGGGGCTGTGAATCTTTGGGTGTCCCACGATTCGATTCAACTCGATTCTCAATTCAAAAACGATTTGTTTTAATTCAAAAGCATTTTTTTTCCAGTTTCAAAACGATTCTCTATTCAAAATTATTCTCGATTCAATACATAGGATTTCATCACAATCTACTCCAGTCTTGAACTGAAGTGACTACAGTAACTTGAGAATGACTGAAGACATGAGGTTTACTGTGATTAGGGTAAGCTTACATTTCATATCACAAACACCATGTAGTGAAAACTCCTGTAACTGTAAAAATAAATCTAAAAAAAAAAAAAATTATGAATCGATTTGGAATCGTTCATAACCGGAATCGCGATTCTAATTCCAATCAATTTTTTTTTACACCCCTATTCCCTACCCGAGCTTCCCGAAACGTATAAAAGGTTAACCCATGTTGACCTGGGAACGATTCTACAAAATGTTTTCTAAATCCTGACAGTAATCTGAAAAACCCTATGTTTCAATGTCAGTCGTTCTCAAACATTTTCTCATGTGTTTTTAGAGTATCAATCCTAGAAAAGCCTTTACCACATACGTTACAAGTAAAGGGCTTTTCCCCTGTATGAGTCCTCATGTGTGATTTTAGATTAACACCCTGAGCAAAGCCTTTACCACACACATTACAAGTAAAGGGCTTTTCACCTGTATGAGTCCTCATGTGTCTATGGGCTTTCCCCTTTCATGAGTCCTTGTGTGTGATTTTAGAGCAACACTCTGAGTAAAGCCTTTACCACACACGTTACAAGTAAAGGGCTTTTCCCCTGTATGAGTCCTCATGTGTGTTTTTAGAGCAACACTTTGAGCAAAGCCTTTACCACACACGTGACAAGTAAAGGGCTTTTCCCCTGTATGAGTCCTCATGTGTGATTTTAGATTAAAACTCAGAGCAAAGCCTTTACCACAGACGTTACAAGTAAAGGGCTTTTCCCCTGTATGAGTCCTCATGTGTGTTTTTAGATCACCACTCTGAATAAAGCCTTTACCACAAACTGTACAAGTGAAGGGCTTTTCCCCTGTATGAGTCCTCATGTGTGTTTTTAGATGACTGATGTTAAGACAGCCTTTACCACACACGTTACAAGTAAAGGGCTTGTCCCCTGTATGAGTCCTCATGTGTGTTTTTAGTTCACCACTCTGAGCAAAGCCTTTACCACAGCCGCTACAAGTAAAGGGCTTTTCCCCTGTATGAGTCCTCATGTGTGTTTTTAGATTATTACTCTGTGTACAGCCTTTACCACAGACGTTACAAGTAAAGGGTTTTTCCCCTGTATGATTCCTCATGTGTGATTTTAGATGACTACTCAGAGCACAGCCTTTACCACACACGTTACAAGTAAAGGGCTTTTCCCCTGTATGAGTCATCATGTGAGTTTTAAGATAACTACTCTGTTTACAGCCTTTACCACAGACGTTACAAGTAAAGGGCTTTTCCCCTGTATGAGTCCTCATGTGTGATTTTAGTTCACTACTCTGTGTACAGCCTTTACCACAGACGTTACAAGTGAAGGGCTTTTCCCCTGTATGAATCATTGTGTGCCTCGTCAGTTTTGTCTTCAGATTAAAACATTTGCCACACTCTGTACAACTAAAGCGTTTCATCCCTGTGTGACTCCTCATGGAGTGAGTTTGTTTTGATGATTTTAGGTCCTTGGACAGCTTGCTGCTCAAAGACAGTCTTTGTCCTTCCACATGTGTCTTGTGTGATTTCAGTGTGTTTAAAGTTGACTGACCTTCACTGGTCTCCCAATCATCACTGTCTTCAGTGTCAGATTCAGAACAGTGTGAAGAGAGGAGCTGGCCGTCACTAGTTGGTTGTGATGTTCCACAGTCCTCTACAACAGCTTGTGTTTTCATGTGTTCAGTTGAGGTGCCGGCTACAGGCTGTGTCTCTCCGTTTTCATCATCATGAACATCTTCACTTTTCACTGCTAGTAATGTCAACGTTGACCCATCAGCCTCCACTGGTCTTTGAAGTAGCTCCTCTTGTTCCTCTTTAATCTGTGGTGGTTGTGGTTCCTCCTGGACCAGACTGGAGCTCCTCTCCTGTTGTTCAGTAAAAACCTCCTCTTTACACACAGGGAGGTGCGGGACGGCTAGAAAAAAGACACAAAGAGAGAAAACATTTCATGTTTGAACTTAGCATTTTTCCAACGAAGCGTTTCCTGTTTCATAGCTTTGGTAGTGTTGGAGGAACGCAATCTTCTCCATTTCGAAATCAAAGGGCTTGACATTCCATTTTTGAGCCTCTTGTCCTTTGGACAAGAACATTTACTCACTTGTCCAAGTAAAAATTCATGTAATGGGATATTTTGTTTGTTTTGTATTGAATATAATGTTGCATTTGAATAGTTACTAGAGCGGACGTAGATGCATTTGAATAGTTACATTTGAATAGTTACTAGAGCGGACGTAGATGCATTTGAATAGTTACAAATAAGTATTAAGTGTTCAACAGAAGGTTATGACCAGGCCCGAACGCAATACGCGGCCGCAGTGTTCCGATGAAAACTCAGCGGAATTACCGCGGAATTTGAACACGTTCATCTTGTAGTTTACTTTACCGGCCAGCGTGATTTATTTGGGTTAAGCTGCAGTGGACGCACCATGCCCCTCCCCTCATTGCTGACTAATATGTTGTGAGCTGGTCTGGACCGACTGGACGATATTATTATATAACTATCCAAAGAAGATGTCGGAAGTCCTGTCCGATTTATTTGCAGAGGAGTTGACTGGCACTGCCGAGTCATCGTCATTCAATTACTTTTATTTGGACGGGGGTTGTTGTTTGCCAACACTCATGGATTACCTCCGTTGTCAAGCCTCTTAACTTGAAGCATAAAAACAGGAAGGCGAGTGGTTTGGGTAAGTAGCATTTACATTTAGGCTACTATTGTATTTACTAGCTGGTTTAGGTTAACATCCTGAAGTAAAAAAAATAAATAAAAATGTGCCCACTGCGTCATTGATCGCTCCAAGAGCTGAGCACCGCGACTGTGCGAGAGAAAGCAAAAGAGAGAGTGTGTCTGTTTGGAGAGAGCGTGCGTACGAGCGAGATAAAGTGAAAGTGTGTGTGTGTAGAGAGCGTGCGTGCATGCAAGCGAAGGAGAGAGAGGGAGTGTCTGTTTGGAGAGACTAGTGTGTGTGTGTGTGTGTGTGTGTGTGTGTGTGTGTAAAGTGCGTGTGAGAGAGAATATGAATGTTTTCTCATGCCAATAAAGCTCCTTTGAATTGAATTGAGAGAGACAGACAGAGAGAGAGAACCTGCTGAGAGAGAGATGAAGCGGGATCCAGGGACCACATATAAAATTGACGAAATCGAAGGTTTGACTAATAGATCTTACTTTGTTGTGGTACTTTAAGGTTTATTTAGCTTGTTTAGAGTTATTTTTGTTCCAAACACATTGATTATAGTACTGGATAACTGTCTAAAACCTAAAAAGAAAAAAAAAACTGATTTTCCTCCGGAATCACAGCAGAAAAACTGAAAAACACCCCTGCAGATTCCGTTTGGCCTTAGTTATGACAAAAGAACACTACAAAAATGAAGAAAACTGAAAACAATAATTGACACAAACACTCAAACATGTTGTTGGAAGTTTCAACAAAGATGATCCAATACTCCAGGTCTTAAAATGACACTATGTTTAGTTGATGCATGATTTGCATAAATGCAATAATGTCAAACACGGGTTTAAGATTACAATTTCTCCAAAAATACCATTTTTATTAGGACTCCCACCCGTGGGCTCTGGGACCCACTGCAGACCTAACAACATCACTGTGGTACCTTCCGTTTCCTAGACGGGCTCTCTACCCATTCAGCTGTCCCTCTAAAGGCCACTAGAAAAACTAGAATGATATACATGCGAGTGAATAGCGAGCGTGACAACAGCCCCCTTCATTGTATTTCCCCCCCCCCAAAAAAAGAAATAGTATAAATAAATAAACACGTATTCAGAAGGACAATTACAGTCACCAGAACCAAGGATGGGTGTTTTCTGTGCATCTACGATGGTTCAAATTGAGTTTGAAGTTACAATGGGGTTGTATAGGAAGGGAACTTCATAAAAATGAATATAAAATATCTAAATACTGAATGGAGCATATTAAAAACTGTCACAAAAGCCTGAGTAGACGATAACATTACCCACAATTATTTTGAAAGTGAAATATCCCTTTATGTAAGTAAACAAAACAGCACATACCTATACGGTACAACTTTACTACAGGTTGCATCTTCGCATCAAACAGTCCACGTCTCTGGTCCACCTCTGGCTGTTCCTCTGACACCGTTGAATGTATTTTGGAGGCCATCTCTCTAGATACTGTAGATCTCTCCCTGTGGTGCTCTGTGGAAATCACCAGTAGAAACAACTTGTACTTATCATTCAATAAGGGTTTACTGAACAACTGAACAACCAAGAATAGTCTGGTGACCACCGGAGAGACGGGTGACAGCCGGAATGTAGACGGCACCCGGGAGCAGTATGGGTTGGCGCCCCAGCCTGTGTCTTCCGTGAGGAGGAAGCCCAACAAACCCACGGTGAGGCCTTTATGAGGGCCATTCAAGCTGCAAGCGGAGCCTACAGCACCACCGTTGCTCAGGTGGAGCCTGCAGCACCACCGTTGCTCAGGTGGAGCCTGCAGCACCACCGTTGCTCAGGTGGAGTCTGCAGCACCACCGTTGCCCAGGTGGAGCCTACAGAACCATTGTGGCTCAAGAATCCACCACTCCTGAATGAAGTGTCTGGTGCCGATTGATGATTAGAACCTTCCTGGACAGATCACTTAACCCTTTGAGTGGTCCAGTGGTGCATGTATGTTATTTCTTGACAGTTTCCTGGGGGGGGTTCACATAGGTGTGCAAACTGGAACGATATGGACACAATTTTATACCTCACCATTTATGCCAAAAATCTTAATTTTTCTCAGAATCTAATTTTAATTAAAATGTGTTTTACCTGAGAGAGTATCGCACCACATCTTCCTACATAGTAATGTTAAAGTTGACTCACCAGTCTCCTCTTCCTTTTCTTCTTTAATCTGTGGAGGTTGTGGTTCCTCCTGGACCAGGCTGGAACTCCTCTCCTGTTGTCCCTCTTTAATCTGTGGATGTTGTGGTTCCTCCTGGACCAGACTGGAACTCCTCTCCTGTTGTCCCTCTTTAATCTGTGGATGTTGTGGTTCCTCCAGACTGGATCTCCTCTCCTGATGTTGTGGAGATTGTGGTTCCTCCTGGACCAGACTGGATCTCCTCTCCTCATATTTAGATGAAACCTCTTTACACACAGACAGGAGGAGAGAGAAGGTAGCATCAGCAGAGCAACTCAAAGATGACATTTATTCTCTTAATTGTTGTCAGGATAACCCTCGTTTCAAAAAATAAGTGTCTCGAGTCTCTTCACAACGCCTCGCAGAGCAAGGTGTTGTGAATAGAGCATGACATCGGTCTCACCGATGTATCCGTCATTTTTGGCACCGATGCGGACATTATTTTACTGATGTGTTTTTCATTAATGTAACCTACACTTGTCTTTTAGAATGTAATACGCCCTTATGAAACGCGCTCTTTCGGTTTGATATTAATTAATTTCTTACAGCTGCAGAGAATGGATTTAAAAAGGCACTCTGCACGCCGTGCCTCCGACTCTGGAGCCTAGGCTGCAGCAGAAAACCCTGCCCTGCGAGTGACTGTCATAAAGGGAAGTCCAGCTGTCATTCCGGACCCCTCACCCTTAGAACTTTTACATGGTTGTGAAACTAGATGACATATTGTCCGGAGCGTGGAGCACATTTATGTCTCCTTGCTCACTGGGAGCGGAGGCATCCGATCTATGGCTGTGTATACAGGAATATATGTAATTTATGTATGATCACAGACATTCTAGGGCTAGTATAACTATAGCCATGGTTCACATGACGCTCGTACTTCACGAGCATCATGGCTTAACTTCCGCCTGTTTTACACGATCGCTACATTTACAGAGCAAGCGTGTACATAAACATTCAGATTTCCAATATAAAGTACTCACATGTGCCACGGGTGTTAGAAATGTACTGGTACAGCGATTAGCATTGCTGCATTTTTATCCAAGCTGGGTTTTTTTGCCATTGGCTTTCAACTACGCGCCCCTATCGGTCGGAAGGAGTGTGGCACTGGGTGTTTTCGATATAGGCACGCTGACCGCACAGCCAATACAGACAAATAGGCGAGTGTGTTCCCGGTGTGCAACTGTGAATTTCCCAAACGAACCCCGTTTGAGAAAAGTAGTCGGGGTGCTCGGATAAAAATGTGGGATGCAGCAATGCTAATCGCTGTACCAGCAAATTTCTTTTTTTTATAATTTTTTACCCCTGTGTCAATTATCTAATGTTATCCTGGGCTCTACACACCCTCCGCCAACCTAGTCCCCATATATGGGGGACATGGGGAGAGCAACGGACTTGAACTCATGCTTCCTTCATGCCCGAGTGTCCAAGTTGCTCCTTTACACCTGACAGGGGGGAGTTTCCCTGGTTGGACGTAGCACGTGGAAGGAACACGTTATTCCAACCAGTTCCTTACCCCTCCATCAGGCGCCCCGGCTGGCCAGGGGGAGGCAGTTTAGAGACCAGGATTACTGCATGTTTTTGTGAGGGTACCTACCCTAGGAGACACAGGGAGAACATGCAAGGGAGAACATGCAAACTCCACACAGAAAGGCCCTTTCGCAAACCCCGCCTCGGGTATGGGCACTGATGACGCGGAGGGGGAAACACGCCGCCAGCACCCACAGCGCCCCTAGCGGGAATCGAACCCAGGACCTTCTAGCTGTGAGGCGACTGCACTACCAACTGTGCCACCGTGCCCCTAATACCAGCAAATTTCTAACACCCGTGGCACATGTGGTGAGGACTTTGTTTGAAATCTGAATGTTTATGTACACGTTTTCCATGTAAATGTAGCGATTGCGTAAAACTGGCTTCAGTTGTGTCATGACATGTGTTGGCGCCATTTTTGTTTTATTTATTTGTTCACTTCTTTCATAATGTTTATTTTCATATATATCAAATATTGTTTTGGAAAAGATAGTTATAATTTGGATTAATAGAAGCCTCCACCTCTAATTAGAAACTTAGTATGTCATGTCAATTTAGTGAGCCCCTTTGCACTTCCTTTATAATTTCTCCCCTTCAAAGTAAAAGCTCCTCTGCAGTGAGTCTGGAACAGTGAATTGTAACCTGTATTTTATTTTGAAAGGCTCAGTGGGAGAGGAAGTGGGGTAGCCTGTTTAAGGTCTCTTGACATGCCTTTTGAGAACAATGGAAAATGTTTGGTGAGGCTGGCATACAGTTTTTGACCTTATTTCATACCTACTTACTAGCATACGAATTATTATTATTTTGGAGCTATTAATTTGACCTTTTCAGTTTGATTATTCAAGTGGACTTTTGTGTAACATAATAGGCCTACATATTGTTTTACAATTCCTCTTTGCACCTTTTTTCTGTTGGATATGGAGTATGAACAACATGTTTCAGGGCTAGTATAACTACTGGTAAATGTAGTTCAGTTCAGATAGCTTAATGCTACTTGTAGCTAAGCTGGTGTTGTTCAGAGTCTACTAACCTGCAGTGTGTAGATCGTCCATATCAAAATCAATGTCCATCCGTTTGTTTTGTGTCTCCAGCAGAGTTTCTAGTGTCTCCATCTCTCTCTGGAAGAGGTTGACCATGAACTCTCCCACCGCGCTGAGGCGCTCCAACACAAACACTCTGACGCTAAGCTCCACACTACAAACATCAGCAGCGCCACGCTGCTGTTTGTCCACAACAAACAATATCTCCTCTCCCACCGACGCTAGCTGTTCATTTATCTTCAGCCGTACAGACTCCATTTGACGCTTTTCACCTCCTTTAGGAGACATTTCCACCAAGCTTTCTGTTCCTACTGTAATATAGAATGTGTAATAAAGGCAGACATATCAACAATTCCCGAGAGGCACGACAACATGTTTGTTCAACAGCATTACCGTGGAAAACAACTGGCGTGGCCACGTGATGCAAACAAGTACTTCCGACCGGGTCAAAGTTTTCACGCATGCGCAATAAAGAATCCAGGCACTGTTGCCTTAATGCCTTTCGCCCCCTGGTGGTGGAGGTGTGTAACTGTCACAGATAGATAGATAGATACTAGACCTAGAATGCCTGTGATCATTTAATTAACTTCGTAAATTTTCATGTATCATAGGCATAGAACCATTCCATCCGCTCCTGGTTGAATTCAATTATGTGCGGGCTTAATGTGATAAATTCTCTGTTTGTACTCACCCATTAAATAATTCCAAAGACGTGGAATGAAATATGGTCCTCTAGTTTTATATCCATGTGAAAGTTCTGGTACAAAACGTGTATTTAGTCAATTATCTCCACTTTTTCAAGAGATGCACACGGACGTCTTTCTCTCCGGCGAGACCGGACCGGACCGGACCGCAATGATCGATGAACTGATTTTAGATACTTCCTGTTGTTTACCAAAGACGTCATCACAAATTGACAGGTGCGCTGACATTTGCTCCCACCAACCAGGACGCGCGTCTGTGCATGCCGAGTTAATAAAACAAGCACCTTCATTCTCTGACAGCCTCGTCCCACACCCCAAACGCACATTACATGTAGAGGCTATTGTGTGTGCAACTGTGCATCATATAACAAAATCAATTATAGGACTAAGATTTGGTTCACACTTTTATTCTGTCTTATATTTCTTTTTTTGTCTGTCGTGAATGCAATGGCACTCACAGCTAAAGAATTTGAACATTTGCTTTTGAGTTTAAATTTACCTTTTCAGTTAAGAATTTAACAAAAAAATATTATTAAAGGCCTGTTAAAGGGTCAGGATGTTTTGGGTATTTTACCGACAGCGTTTGGAAAAAGTGCCTGTTATGGACTTGTTGGTCAATTAATGGACAAGGTAGGTTTATATCAAGTCAAGTCACCTTTATTTATATATCAACGAGTGAGTCTCTATTTGACCTGTATCGACATCCAGCTACATCCAGGTAGTGAGCACTACACAATCGTTATAAGCCCTCTTAAGGCACTGATGTCAGATCAGGTAACACATTGGGCAAAGCTTGGGGTTCCAGCTGCAGCCATCCATAGTGATATCCCACATGACATCAAACTTGGTGAGTAAACCTTGTATACAATCTTATACCTCTTCTAATACAGACAGATTGATGTTCTAATGATATTACTCGATCATTTTGTGACAGAGATTCTTGCAGGGAACATCAAGATGCTCTTCATTTCACCTGAGAGCCTGTTTGTGGACCCTTGGTGGGAATGGTTGAACAGCAAAAAACATCAAATATGTCTGGTCACTGTTGATGAAGTTCACTGCATCACTTCATGGTAAAGTACAGTAGGCTATATACTTATTATAAGCGTATTAATTTTGACTTATAATGAAATAAGTAAACAAAACATATAAATGCCACACAATATTTGTATTTGCTCCAAAGAAATGCCCTCTTTGAGACATATCGAGTGCATATTTTTACACATACTGTAGCCCAGATCATTTAGGCTATCTGACAGTTCAAGACACAATACAATACATAATGTCTTACATTCCTTACTATTGAATTCCATGTGTTATTTTTATATTTGTAGGGGAGAATCGTTTAGAGAGGCATATTTGAGAGTGCCAGAAGTCAGGGCTATCCTAAAATGCCCTGTGTTGATGCTTACCGCCACTGCCACCCAGGAGATGGTGGATGATATCATCGATCTTATGAATCTTGATAAGGAATCTGTGTTAACTGTATCTGTCAGCTGCAACAGGTAGTTTATCTCAGTTTAATGTGTTTCCTATAGGTAATAATATGATTGTACAATTTACAACTCACAATAAGTAAGTAGCCTTGGGAAACAACAGTTTCGAGCCATGTGGCCCATAGGTCAGGGACCTATCTTCTGTTTCAATTGTTTACAATTTACAATTTTACAATTTAGGCATTTAGCAGACGCTCTTAATCCAGAGCGACTTACATTAAGCAATAACAAAAAGCATGGCATACATCACATGTATAAAAAGTAGTTATCATGAATCATGCGTAAACTAAGAACGTAACAGTGGAGTATCTATGTAAACTATACATACTATACTATATAATATATTATACATGTGTACTATAAAGTGCTATGACTACATAAAGTGCAATTCTAGAGCTGTCTACATAACAAGCTATAAGTCTGTTTAAAATACTATCTAAGTCTACATAATGTGCTATCTAAGGGGCTAGGCTAGGGCAAGTGCTACGGGCCATGGTGGAGTCTGAAGAGGTGGGTTTTCAGACTACGGCGGAAGATTGGGAGTGAGGCTGCAGTTCTGACTGCAGTGGGAAGTGCATTCCATAGTTTTGGAGCCAGAAGGGAGAAGAGTTTGGGACGTGTGGAGCGTTGTCCCGGCGTTTTTAGTGAAGGTACCTCCAGCTTCCCTGCGTTGGCTGATCTGAGTGAGCGGGAGGGTTTGTAGGGTACGATCATACTTGTGAGATATGGGGGGGCCATGCCTTTGGTTGCTTTGAATGCCAGCATCAGAGTTTTGTATTCTGTGCGGGCAGCGACCGGGAGCCAATGGAGCGAGCGGAGAAGGGGGGAGACGTGTGAGAATTTTGGCTGGTTGAAGACCAAGCGTGCTGCGGCATTTTGGATCAGTTGGAGGGGCTTAAGTGCACATGCCGGTAGGCCAGTAAGGAGGGAGTTGCAATAGTCAAGTTTTGACAAGACTGTTGTCTGGATTAGGAGTTGGGCTGACTCCTGGGTGAGGAACGGTCTAATTCGTCGTATGTTGTAGAGTGTAAACCTACAGGATCTAGTGACAGCTGTGATGTGTGTTTTGAACGAGAGCTGACTGTCCAGGACAACACCAAGGTTCCTGGCTGTCGGGACAGACTTTACCAGGGCGTTGTCTACGGAGATAGTGTAATCCTGGGTGCTACACTCCCTCTGCCAACCTGGGGACAGCAACGGACTGACCTCATGCTTCCTTCAATGCATGAGGAGGAGTCCAAGCCGCTTTTTTGTGAGGGTACCTAGTACTACCTACCCATAGGGTTAGGGGACACCAGGAGAAGGGCAGACACAAGGCCACTGATCTGCAACACACAATATATACAAAAACAAACATTAAACCACCACCCCTAAATAATAGCCTACATCCTACAACATAATGACCATCCTTTTCAGGCCAAACATCCAAATAATGGTCCAGGACGCCATCAGTACTGACATCACTGCTGAGGTTGGATGGCTGGTGCAGGATCTGAAGGATAAAGGCACAGATGCAGGAAAGTCCATCATCTACTTCAGGTTGTGAAACAAAGCTATTATTTCAGTGAATTAATACAACACTAAACAATTAAACAGAAATGTATTAGTTTAGGCTCAGGTTTTATATTGTGAATTGAGAATTAGTGTCTAGATTGGTGAAACCGCACCAAAGAAATGCTTGATTTTAATCTGCAGAAGCTATATGACAACAACGTATCTTTCTTTATGTCTTACAGATCAATGACAACATTGACTCGAGCATTTGGAATGATCAAGGAGAGCCTTGGCAGTGCCATGTGTCACGTTGACCAAGAGCAAACAACGCATCTCCTTGTGGACATGTTTCACAGCCACATCTCAACCAGAAAAAAGGATTCAATCCTTGCCACATTTTCCAAATGCAACAGCCCATTGAGGTGTGTGCTGGCCACTGTGGCATTTGGCTTAGGCATTGACATAGGGGATGTGAGACATGTTGTCCATTGGGGCCCATCAAATGACCTCCTGTCATACTGGCAGGAGGTAGGAAGATGTGCACGGGATGGTTTGCCTGGAAAGGCCAAAATGTACATCTACCCAGGGTCAGTGAATAAGCTTTACATAAAGCCCTGTATGCTGTCCCTGGTCGAACAGTACAGACAAAAGCGCTGTCTCCGTAAGAGGGTCCTTGACCATCTTTTTGTCAAGGGCACAAAGAAGTCAGCTATACATGACCACATCATGCCAGGCTGCTGCAGTGTCTGTGACAATGTGGAAACCGAGTGACACATGTTTCATTAAACCCATTTCAAAGGTTCTACAGAACATGTTATTTTTTTTGTTTATCTGGTCTGTTAACTATTATTAATATTTTCCATTAAGACATTCAACTATTTGCATAGTCTATATTTTGCTTGTGTTTGTTGGTTTTTCACATTACTTATAGAGTGTACTGTAAGTAAGTATCATATACTCACGTGACATGACATTCTTCCGGTCCCACAGATCCATCTCAAATGCCAGACGTTTGATGGTTTTCCCCATCTTGTCTGGCTTTGGGATGGACTGTGGATAGGTGAAGTTTTCAAACTTTTGGTGTTGTCGTCCTGGTTTGTAGGAGAACAGGGCATCAGTTTGATACTCCTCTACAAAGGCAGCAATGTCTTCTTGGTTAGCCACAGTGTGGGTTGTTTGGGAGCCTGAGTAATGGCCTATCCCAGAGGACAGGAAAATCTTTTCGAAATGTTTCCCAAATGGGCCAGACATTTCTGCACACCTAGCCACCTGCTCTGGTGTGTAGCGCCCCCGGGTCCACTTGAGAGTTTCTGAGAGAAAATAAAAAACACCACAAAGTTAGCTTTGTACTTTATAATACAACTGTTAACCCATTTACACCTAAGGCCGATTTTGAAAAGGCCTTCTAAAACCTATGGCAGTTTTATGAAAGACACCCTAGAACCTGAGGTCTTTCTGAGAAACTTCACAAAATTCCCAAGGTTCACTAAAACATATATTACTCAGCCTCTGTAGCAGATAGAAACAAAATTCCAAAAACATTTCAGAGCTTACAACTTTGGCTATTGTTCAGAATAAAATTTATTTGCACAAATATTTATTACAAACTATTAAAAAATAAAATAAGTAATATAAAACGAATACATTAATTATACTCAACTACATGTCTGCATATCTCCTGAACCACTGATCCGATTGACTTCATACTTGGCAGGTGTGTTGTTGTACAAACAGGTAAGTGCAGTACCAAGTATGAAGTCAATCGGATCACCAGTTCTGCAGAACCGGCCCGATCTGCTTAGAATGGGCAGAAATATCTCCTGAACCACTGATCCGATTGACTTCATACTTGGCAGGTGTGTTGTTGTACAAACAGGCAAGTGCAGTACCAAGTATGAAGTCAATCGGATCAGCGGTTCTGCAGAACCAGCCCGACCCACCTGGAATGGACAGCAATATCTCCTGAACCACTGATCCGATTGACTTCATACTTGGCAGGTGTGTTGTTGTACAAACAGGTAAGTGCAGTACAAAGTATGAAGTCAATCGGATCAGCGGTTCTGCAGAACCAGCCCGACCCACCTAGAATGGACAGCAATATCTCCTGAACCACTGATCCGATTGACTTCATACTTGGCAGGTGTGTTGTTGTACAAACAGGCAAGTGCAGTACCAAGTATGAAGTCAATCGGATCAGCGGTTCTGCAGAACCAGCCCGACCCACCTAGAATGGACAGCAATATCTCCTGAACCACTGATCCGATTGACTTCATACTTGGCAGGTGTGTTGTTGTACAAACAGGCAAGTGCAGTACCAAGTATGAAGTCAATCGGATCAGCGGTTCTGCAGAACCAGCCCGACCCACCTAGAATAGACAGCAATATCTCCTGAACCACTGATCCGATTGACTTCATACTTGGCAGGTGTGTTGTTGTACAAACAGGCAAGTGCAGTACCAAGTATGAAGTCAATCGGATCAGCGGTTCTGCAGAACCAGCCCGACCCACCTGGAATGGACAGCAATATCTCCTGAACCACTGATCCGATTGACTTCATACTTGGCAGGTGTGTTGTTGTACAAACAGGTAAGTGCAGTACAAAGTATGAAGTCAATCGGATCAGCGGTTCTGCAGAACCAGCCCGACCCACCTAGAATGGACAGCAATATCTCCTGAACCACTGATCCGATTGACTTCATACTTGGCAGGTGTGTTTTTGTACAAACAGGCAAGTGCAGTACCAAGTATGAAGTCAATCGGATCAGCGGTTCTGCAGAACCAGCCCGACCCACCTAGAATGGACAGCAATATCTCCTGAACCACTGATCCGATTGACTTCATACTTGGCAGGTGTGTTGTTGTACAAACAGGCAAGTGCAGTACCAAGTATGAAGTCAATCGGATCAGCGGTTCTGCAGAACCAGCCCGACCCACCTAGAATGGACAGCAATATCTCCTGAACCACTGATCCGATTGACTTCATACTTGGCAGGTGTGTTGTTGTACAAACAGGCAAGTGCAGTACCAAGTATGAAGTCAATCGGATCAGCGGTTCTGCAGAACCAGCCCGACCCACCTGGAATAGACAGCGATATCTCCTGAACCACTGATCCGATTGACTTCATACTTGGCAGGTGTGTTGTTGTACAAACAGGTAAGTGCAGTACCAAGTATGAAGTCAATCGGATCAGCGGTTCTGCAGAACCAGCCCGACCCACCTGGAATGGACAGCGATATCTCCTGAACCACTGATCCGATTGACTTCATACTTGGCAGGTGTGTTGTTGTACAAACAGGTAAGTGCAGTACCAAGTATGAAGTCAATCGGATCAGCAGTTCTGCAGAACCGGCCCGATCTGCTTAGAATGGGCAGGAATATCAAAACTCGGTCCGATTGACTTCCCACTTGGCGGGGGATTCCTGGGCTCACAGGCTAGTGCAGTACCAAGTGGAAAGTCAATCGGATCAGTGGTTCTGAATCTTCTCCAGTCTCCCGAACAGGTTTCCTTGGAAACATAACAAAAGGTAATATATTCACAAAAATGAAAATAAAAGTGTCACAGTGTTCTTTTTTTCTGAAACAATTTGATAAAACGTCATTCAAGTCTCCAGAACAGGCTCCCTCGGAACCATAACATACAATAAAATAATAGTGCCAATCGGATCAGTGGTTCTGAATCAGGACCACTCATTTTGAATCTTCTCCAGTCTCCCGAACAGGTTTCCTTGGAAACATAACAAAAGGTAATATATTCACAAAAATGAAAATAAAAGTGTCACAGTGTTCTTTTTTTCTGAAACAATTTGATAAAACGTCATTCAAGTCTCCAGAACAGGCTCCCTCGGAACCATAACATACAATAAAATAATAGTGCCTAGCAACATTTCACAAAAATGCAAAAACAAAAAAAAGAAGAAAAGTGAATTCAGTGTTCAGTTCATAAAACGACGGACATGCTTGACGAAGCATTCCATGTGCACAGCTTCCTTGCACTGTTTGCAGCCATATACTGTGGCTGTGGGACGTTCACCAGTGCCACTTCTTGCCACTGCACACTCTCTGCAGCCCCTTCTCTTATCGAAGATTTTCTCAAAATCATGCTCCGTGTTTAGCACAGCTGGGGATGGAGGGGGGAAGAAATCAGGAGGAGGCCTTGCCAAAACTGGGACAACAAGTTCCTCCATCAGGTCCTCCAGCCAATCTTTGTACCCCTTGTAAGAGGCGGAGAATGCTCTTCCTCCAGCAGCTCTATGGGCAACGAACGCGTTGTAGCAGGACACGGAGAGGAAGTAAAAAAACACCCTCCTCCACCACTTCTTTGAGCGATGCTCGATTTTGTAGTAGCCCACCATTTGATCCAGAAGATCCACACCTGGAACAAACACAGGACTCAGTTTACACACACATTTACAATGAGAGGACCACAATGGAAAAAGGTTCTCAGGCTATTTGTTTTATATTTTTTGACAGATGTTTTCAAATACTGTAGGCTATGTCATATACAGTATTTATTTGTATTTATTTGTGTCAATAAATAAAAAAATCAATAACTCAAACATACCCTTCATGTGCTTCTGGTAATCGGCAAGGCAGGATGGAACTACCACAGTGGTTTGGCTGGAGGCACCCTTCCTTCTCTGTACGGTCCCTGTCTCGGTGGGGTCGTGATGGTTGGACAGAACCATGACAGCCTTAGTGTCCTGCCAGACACAGAATGTGAGGTCGTCCTTCTGGGCGACTCTGAATTCGTGCTTCGCCAAATTCGCCTTTTTTGTCAGCTGTCCGTCCTTTGGCAGCCCCTTCCTGTTGGCCCGAATGGTGCCGCAGGCATCCATTCCCTTGCTCCTCATGTCCTGGAAAAGCTCCACCCCACTATAAAAATTGTCCATATATATGGACAGGTTAGAGCCAAAGTAGGATTCTGCCAGATCCATCACGACACGATGAGCAAGACCCTTCTCTGCGACATTCCCATCACGACCTGTGTAGACCTGGAAGTTGTAACGAAAAACCAACAACAAGAACAACTTTGGTACTTGAAACGTACTATTACATCTTTGCAAATGGGAGCTAACTGGTGTGCTGATTTTATCTTTCTTACCTGGAAGCTTGAACAGTATCCAGTAGAGCTCTCCGCCATGACCCACACCTTGACACCCCACTTTGTGGGTTTGAGGGGAAGGTACTGCCTGAAGGAGAGTCTGCCCTTGTATTTTATCATGCTCTCGTCAACAGACACAGTACCGTTTACCCCATAGAGGGACTGGTACTGTGTTGCCAGGTGTTTCAGGAACCAACGCAGCTTCCAGAGTTTGTCTGAGCGGTCCAGGCCTTCCTCATTGTTGTCTTGGAGATGAAGATATCTGAATATACACATAAGTAAGTAAGTAAGTAAGTAAGTAAAAAGTAAATAAGTTACTTTGGATGAATATTACATTTTTAACTTTTCATAATTTGGTGATATTGTTATTACACACACACGCGCACACACACACACACACACACACACACACACACACACACACACACACACACACACACACACACACACACACACACACACACACACACACACACACACACACACACACACACACCAATGTAATAACAATATCACCAAATTATGAAAAGTAAAAAATGTAATATTCATCCAAATATTCAAAATGTAATATTCATGTATACATGCATGCTTGCATACATGCATGCAAGCAGCCATCATTATAATCATAATGTATTACTGTCATAATTATTACTATCATCATTATCATCACCATCATTATTATAATAATCTGTATCATCATCATCAGACTTGATTATACTGTATAGTATTGGTAATACTTATTGCTAGTACATTCATGTAATGTATTGTTTATTATTGTGTGATAAATAAAATCACTAAATAAAATACTACTACTACTGTTATTTCTTATCATCATTATAATTAATTATGAACTTGTATTACCATTCACCATCATCAGACATTATAATAATACTATGTGTAGGCCTACCTACCTATAGACGTGTCTGTCTGTCTATCTATCAAGTGTACAAATGTAACCAAATTACAGAGAGATGGATATAGATAATAGATATCATGGGTTAATTTGGTTTCATTTGTAAACTTGTTATGGGAGGGCGTCTAGGCAGCATATAGGCTCATCATCGTTTCTTGCCAGCGTTATAATCATCATCATCATAATTTATTACAGTTCATAAAATACTCATCATTACCTCCAGATAGCAGCAAATCTGTCCCGCGACATGTACTGGGGAAAGTTGGTCTGAAGCAGGGGTCGTTTTATCCGCCAGTAATCCCGCCTGGCTGGAAGTTTCAGGATTCCCATTCCGAGACAAATTCCTAAAAAAGTTTTCATCTCAACGAGACTGACTTCTGTCCATTTAGCTCTGGATGGAGTATCGGCTCTGCTCTGTTCAGCGTATCTGTTTGTCTCCACCACCAGACGCTCAAACAGCTCCTCGGTGAAGAGATGAGAAAATACCTGACCAGGTGTTGGTTTCTCAGGCAAATCTATTTTTACACCTTTACGTCTAGTATAAGATGTTGGTGTGCGTCGGGTAAAGTTATTTGTTTTCCAGTCACCGTCCCAGCCCCTGAACTCATCATCATCGTCGGTGTCATCATCAAACAGGCTGCGCATCCACTGGTCTCGGTCCAGTGGTTCTGACGGGGGCTGTTCATTTGGATCATCCAATATATCGCTCAGATCCAGGTCACTATTAGTACTATAGTCAAGTCCATCTACTTCGATGTCACTTCCATCGCTAACTTCATCCTCTCGTCCGCTCCGTCCTGCTGTTACCTCCGCCATCGCCTTGGATCGCTCCCCGTGATACGCGATACAAAATAAATCACAGAAAATGGTAGAAGAAGAAAAAAAATCCCAAAATGCATTGCGACATCCACAACAAAGTATTCTAGCGAATCATGATGCATTTTATTGGTCACGTGTCCGGAAAAGCACCGAAAAAGACTACAAAACAACAATGAGACGTCTAGCGCACGCCGGCCTCAGAGGTAAAGTTACGCTGCTGTAGCAGCCGGTCTTAAAGGGAGAGTAACGTCCCCGCGGCAGCCGGTCTAAATGGGTTAACTGGCTAAAAACATAATTCCTACCTTGTTAATAGATTGAAGGCATACCTTTGAATTCATTGTTCATAAATTCATTGGCCAGATCCAAAGGAATATTTTTCCCAGGCCCACCACTCATGTTGGCCACTCTACCCCACACCATCTCCATGCTGAGCCGTTCGGGCAAATAACCCTCAATTCCTAATGGACAACATAAACCAAGGCTTAACAAATCTAAAAGACACAAACCACTATAGATGTAAATGGCATCATACTGTAATCAAATTGTTACAACCATACTATATACCAACCAATTAGCATTTTGTTGCCAAGTATGAAGTACTTGTGATGGTTGCCTTGCCAAAAGGACACAAGGTCATGTTTCCAGAACTGCATTAACCCTGGGCCATCACCCTCTCTGACACAGTCCTGCCTAGCCATGTGACAAAGGCCTCTCCACATGAGTGCCTTGGTAGAGTTCAGGACCCTGTCCTGACTCTGATCCTGATAGCACTCTGGTGAGCAGTACCATTCACCTTTTAGTGGAAATGCAAAAGATTACTCTTAAGTAAGACATGATGACATGATGCGTTTTTGATAAGATCATAATGTCATTAAATGGTTTAATTGATTATTAACTTCTATAGAGGTCAAGCAATAGACGCACAGTAAATTATACCTTGAGTTTTTTTACGCTCCACATGCCTCAAACATTGGATGTGGTACCACTCATTGTGGAGGCATCGAGCTTTAAGATGACACTGCACCATTTTGCCTCCTTTTCTGTGATGGCATGTGCAATATATGTAGCTACAACTGTCCTCACAGATGGGACTACAGTACCAATCCCCTTTTGGCGCAGATGGAAGCTCGGTACAGGCCAAGTGGGTCCACATCTGAGGACAGTCGTAGTTTGAGCACAATAGCATTTCTCCACCTTTTTCTGTTGAGGAAACATAACAGGCTTGGTGAATCACAAACAACTTGTCTCCCATCTGAAGTTGCATCTTTAGTATACCATTTATTATTAGCCTTTATCTTCACCATGTGTGAGCTATGTAAATGTACAACAAAGTGCAACTACTGCTTCAACAACAATGTAAAATAGTCTCCAAATGGTACACTGTGCAGTTTATTGAACAATGATTTGACCACCCACAATTGCACTTTTGGTGTTAACATTTCTTTACCTTCCTTGCAATGACAGAAAGGATATTTCTTTTGGCTGCCATCATCATGTTGGGCAATTGTGGCCACCATGTCAATTTCCTCTTGTTTAGGAGCCAACCAAGAGAATTCAACGACTCTCTCTGCAAGGTCATAGAGCCACTGCAGTTTGTCAGCAGCCAGGTTGAATTCGGTGACATCATCATCTGCCCTAGCAATGCCCAAGAAGTTGGCTGCACAGGCAGTGATGTATGCTGAACAACTAAACTGAAAATTAAAGAGTTATGAATTACTAAAACCAGCTGATATAATAATACAGTATAAAGTTTGTTATTTTGTATAAAGATCTGTCATCTTACATGTTGGAAGTTCTTCTTCACCTCCTTTTTCAGGGACCTGTGGCCAAACGCGATCTTCATCTGGCCAAGAGTGCCACGTGCTGCCATGCTTTTCTCATGGTAGAGAAGATTAAAGTCATCCTGTAGTGTAGAACATAGAAGCATAGTATACATGTGATGCAAACCAGATGTGATAACATGGATTGTATACAAATTGTATGCCAAATTGCATTTGGTATACCTGCAGAAGGAGCATCTCTTTATGAAAGTCTTGAGGAGCTTCAACAAGCCCCTCAAGTCTCTCTTCTGGGGTGTCATGGGTGACCCTTGTGTGGTGGGCGTCTGTCATTCTCTCAATACTCAAGCCATCCCCACAACACAACACAGGGAATGGCTTGCCATCCACAATGGGGACATGCTTGTGTAAGGCATCCATAATTTCAATGACACCAGAAAGAGAACTGGGGTTTGTGTCAATGACACCCAAGTTCACCTAGGTGGAATTTATGGAACAACATTTCAACAAATATTATTCAAAGAATGGTCTTTTACCTTCCAAATTATAGTGAATAATGTGAGTTACGTTGCTTACTAGTTCACTTTTTTGGGACATCTCATCATGATACAGATGGTCAATATGACGGATAACGGTGTTTTTGACAGGTTGCAAGGCTGTCAAGTTGTCTGCCAGCACCCGCATGACCAAAATGGTCATCCGATGCTTGATGGCACTGTAATCCTACAAGCAACAGCATATCAGCAGACTCAAATTCACATGAGATAGTAACAATGAAATGATTTAGATTTGTATTCAACATATGTTCCTGTTCAAATATATTACTTATTCCTAGAACTGTAACAGGCTATCTACCTCTGTGGATGGTAAGATGTGGTAAGGGGACACTTCCATTGCCTTCATTCCAGATCCAGAGGTGGCTGAAGGACACCTTGTTGAGGTGGGCGAATGAAAGTGCCCATAGCAGAACTTTATTGCCTGGGCTGTTCCTTGCATGATGCTTTTCTTGCACATATATCTGAAATGAATTCTATTATTATAGTAATTTCTTGGTGGATATTTATATTGTCTTATGATGCAGCACTATACCTAATGAAGAATAATGCTTTTCATGAGAACAGGATGAAATTGTTGGTAGTCATAGTGTAACTCTGCATATTGGGGCAGGAAGTTTGACACCAACCATCAAACTCATAATTTAATTTACAATCTCATATGACCGACAAAACTATAATTCACCTGAACATTGTCCCAAGTCAAAGAAAATGTCATCTCCTTTCCAGGCGATGGTTCTTGTGTCTGAAAGTGGAAATATAATTCCAAACCTGAACATGGTACAATCATCTCTCTCGCCCCAGGTTAGAAACTAATATACATTGTGCTGCTATTGATCTTCATAATATAGAAGCACTATGGAATAAGTTAATAATATAACTACAGTTTGCTATTAATACTATGGTTACTACCCCATTATCAGTGCCATATTCAACTTCAGAGTAAGCCTCTCACCTCTATTTTGTCCTTCCAGATATTCAATGTTTTTACAAGTCCCTTTCTCATCCCATCAATGAGGCGCCTGGATGTTACTTTCGACTGACAGTCACCCAGGGAGTTGAGTGTTTGGAAAATGTTGCCTGGGCACCCTTGTTTCCACATGGAGATGGCTATGCAACCGTGAATAAAATTCACTTTGGCTGTGGATGCAGTGTTTTGCATGATTGCAATTGTCATGCCTTTTCTTTTGTTCACATGTTCCTCAGCTTCTTCCTCTGTTTGAATACTGAAAGAATTGAAATGTCTGGAATTAAAGGGATGCTTCAGATTTTGTTTCACCCTAAAGCACATTCCCAACATCAGTGGAAAAGTCGGAAATAGCACAGGGGTTCTACATTTTGGAAATATTCATTTTATGGTAGTAATTAGATTTTGATTTTAATTATTATGTGGCTACATGTATAATATGTTGTATACCGTCTACATCTAAGACGTCCAACAGATCTGTGGGTCCTGATGCTTTCCGGGGAAGGAAACATAGACTTTAGGCAACAGTCTGTGACAGGTGCCTTTATGGCAAGCCATTTCATAGTCTCTCCCCAGGAAAACATTTGAAAGTTCTCCAAAGTGGTTTTTTTTTGCAGGGGACTATTCTTGTCCTGGACCATTGCTTTTCTCTGAAAACCAAACAAAATAGAAAATAAGAATACACCACTGATATATATATATATGTGTGTGTGTCCATTTATTAATATATGAGCGAGATAATCATGTGACCCAAAACAGATTTATTGGTGAAAAAAAAAGGAAATATAGGGTTAGTTACCTCTTGGGTGAGTGCCTTGCAAACAACCTCCAGCATGGGCTTCCTGGCCTTGTCTGTGCTAAAAAGAATCCTCAGAGCTTTCATATAGTGACTATTCTTTAAATGTTTTATTGCTTGGTCAATGGGAGATGTTTTTATTGTCCTCAACTTTGTCGCTCTCCGCTGCTTAAGGGCACTGGCAGAGGTCTCAGAGGATGGAAAAGTTCTTTTTTTCCCACTTGGAACCGTTTTGCTCCTCAGCACACACACACACAAGAATTACAAATAAAGGTGTGGCTCTCTGGTTCCAAGTCTGGGAATGTGAGCCCTACAGTCCTTGGACTGGCAAGCAATTCTATATCAGTCCTTTTGTAACCCTTGCTTTTCTTTGGAAATGGTTGGTTGCAATTGCAACAGGCAGGTGCATTCCAATTCATTTTAAATAAAGCTATACTGTCTATACACCTTGTGTATAACACAGGTGTAGGCTACACCTCCAATACTGGAGGTGAAAAGTAGCCCAATTGGCCTAAAGCACACAGAAAATATAATAATAATAATAAGGGTAATAATAATAATAATAATATATGTATATTGTTCGTTCTTTCAATCTAATATAGTAAGTTTCTAATCTGTTCACTCGATCAAACCTTCTCGTTCTCAAAGACGCCGTCAGTTTGGGGTGTGACTCTGAGAGGCTGTCAGAGAATGGCGGTGCTTGTTTTATTATCTCGGCATACACATACGCGCGTCCTGGTTGGTGGGAGCAAATGTCAGCGCACCTGTCAATTTGTGATGACGTCTTTGGTAAACAACAGGAAGTATCTAAAATCAGTTCATCGATCATTCCGGTCCGGTCTCGCCGGAGAGAAAGACGTCCGTGTGCATCTCTTGAAAAAGTGGAGATAATTGACTAAATACACGTTTTGTACCAGAACTTTCACATGGATATAAAACTAGAGGACCATATTTCATTCCACGTCTTTGGAATTATTTAATGGGTGAGTACAAACAGAGCATTTATCACATTAAGGCCGCCCAGTTAACGTCCGACATGAAAGTAACCGCGACCGTTCTATGGCTCTGTATGTGAAATACTGTATATACTGTATGTAACAACAGAGCCATTCTAGGGCTAGCTTGATGCTACTTGTTGTAGCTAAGCTGGTGTTGTTCAGTCTACTAACCTGTAGTGTGTAGATCGATGTCCATATCAAAATCAATGTCCATGAGTTTGTTTTGTGTCTCCAGCAGAGTTTCTAGTGTCTCCATCTCTCTCTGGAAGAGGTTGACCATGAACTCTCCCACCGCGCTGAGGCGCTCCAACACAAACACTCTGACGCTAAGCTCCACACTACAAACATCAGCAGCGCCACGCTGCTGTTTGTCCACAACAAACAATATCTCCTCTCCCACCGACGTTAGCTGTTCATTTATCTTCAGCCGTACAGACTCCATTTGACGCTTTTGACCTCCTTTAGGAGACATTTCCACCAAGCTTTCTGTTCCTACTGTAATATAGAATGTGTAATAAAGGCACAAACATCAACAATTCCCGAGAGGCACGACAACATGTTTGACTTGTTCAACAAACAACGCCATCACCGTAATAGAAAACTAGACGCAGCTACATGACGTGATGCAAACAAGCACTTCTGGGTCAAAGGTTTTCCACGCATGTGCAACAAAATAAACCAGGCACTGTTGCCTAAATGCCTTTCGCCTCCTGTTGGTGGGGGTGTGTAACTGTCACTGAATCATAGATAGATAGATAGATAGATAGATAGATAGATAGATGGATTCATGCGTTTTGCAACTGCCTTCGAATCTTCAAATAGACGATCTACAACCTCGTGTTGCGGTGTGACACGCTTTGAGCTTGTAGATCTGCTTTTTGCAACTTTTGACAATTTGAATCCATGATGCATTGATATTAAAAGGAAACAGTACTTTGTAATTTGTAATTTTGAATACTTATGCGTACTTTGTCTTTGACTGGACATCAGGGAGTCTAAATTAGTACCTATTAGTAATTACCTAGTAATTATTACTGGCGGTTCATGAGCTGGCAGTTCATGATCTATGGCTGTTTTTCAATTGAGTGCTATAGCGCCACCCTTTGGCCAATGGTTGTGGGCTTTGTGTCTAAGCAGGGTGACATAGCCCTCTACCATAATGCCACATTTCGTGAAAAACAACTGCATGGTTTGGCCTGGAGCGCTGACATAAGAAAATATGTATAATTCAAAATAGTGGGTGATCTTCACTGATCTAATGCATTCACATGGAATCAGGCAAGCGGCAAACAGCAAAACCTGCTGGAAGGCACAGTACAAATATTTAATATTTTAACATTGATGCCGTCTGCCGTTACCGTCGCCGGATCTGGCTGCCAGGCTGCCGTGCCATCCTGTTCCGTTTACCGTCCTGCTCCCGTCCACTAAAATGACTTCCAGTTTGCCATCTACTGCTTGCCTGATTCCATGTGAATGTAGCATTAGCCAGGGTCAGAGGTCAAAAGTCAGAACACAAAAGTTGTTCGACATCAGGAGACGCATATGTCTATCGAAGTTTTATTGTTGCGAAAATTGGGGCGCCAATTGGGGCGCCAGATTGCTCAGGACCGGCCCTGCCTCTACCATATTGCCAAGTTTAACGAAACCCGACTGCACTTAAAGACAGACAACTACAATAAGGGACCATAGGCCATTTAGCTTGGCCTCTTAATAACTGAACTGGAGACACGCCCAAAAAATCATGTTTGAACTAGGGACCCCCCCCCAAAATAATATATATATATTTAAAATGCCCCCCCCCCCCCCCCACCCCCACCCTGCCAAGCAGTAGGATTTGAGTCATTACATTTTGTTTGACACTGTTCCATATTGTGAAAATAAATTTCTAATTCTTTCTTAGATAGGTGACAATTTGGCCAATTTTGAATATTGTATATTTTCTGTAAAATGTTATTTTATTTAATTAATAAAGGTCTCATAATATCATTTGTTCTTGTTTTTAGTTTTTCTTTTCGAGGTTAGAAAAATACCAGATACTCTGTGTTAGCAGAGCTGCCATTACATCGATAAGGAAGAGTCTAGATAGCCTGGAGCTAGTCGGACTAAACAAACATAACGGAGGAAAAGAATGAGGACTCAGCACTTACATTCAGCTCGTGACCATAATAACTCGAGCATCTTTATTAGCAGCGTCATTATAAACCCATTGGGTAACAGGCATATCCGGTACTTCCGGTGTGGCACTTGAATAAGGGTTTATCGTTTACATATACAGACAATAAAGATCACATCTTAACAGACTGTCATCATGGGAATGTGTCGCTGCACTAAGAGGTGTTGGTATAGAAAGAGTGAGACCACAGAATGTCATGATGGATCAATCCACATCTTTAATGTCAATCCTCCGGCCGGCCTGCCAGCCAGGAGAAGACCCCCAAAACACTTCTCACAGTGAACAGGAGTATAAATGTGGTCACTTCATGTCGTACTGTATTCTAGGTCCGCTGGTGACCGCTAAGAAAAGGAAGGCACGTGCATAGGCTTCAGCCCCTGCCCTTTTACCCGTCTGTAAAAAAAAAACTGCCCTCTTCAGTCCATGAAAGTAGCATTTACTATGGTGAAAGAAATGCAAAATGTGGCCGTTTTAAAGATGTTTTGGCCAATCTGCTCAATCTGCTCAGTTCAAAGCTTGTAGAATGTGTGACTTATATAAATACCACGACAAAATGGTCGTGCATCTGTTCCCAATGAGGCAGCCTGCTCATATCTCACCTTTGGAGGAGAGCTGGCTTGCAGAGCATGGCTTAAAACTTAGGCTGATCGGCTGTGGGGCCAATAGGGTTATACTGTAGGCTACTGTATATTGATCACAACATGAACGCCAGACATGCATGCCTCTGTAACTCCAAATGTCCCGTGAATCATTTAATATTTCATGACGCATCAGTGGACTTACCATCTGACAAAGAAATTATAGCTGTGTTGTGTGTCCAGATTTGATCCATTTCCCCAGTCATTCCGACATACGACAGTGATATATTAATCAAATAATAATCATAAGCTCTGATGAAAGATATCAAGACCCGGCCCACAACAGCCCTGCCAATGAGGCTCAGCCCTGTTGGCACAACAGGTTGTGTGTCGGTCTGGCGAGTGGTAGACTGGGGTTCAATCCCCGCTACCTGCGAAACACTACATCTGCAAAGGGGAATGAGTGAGCAATTGTTCAATATAAATGGCTTTTATAATATTCTTGCTAAGTTGTATTAGCCTTTAGTCTTGAGGTCAAACTTAAATAAACTAACTTCTTTCTCATTATACGTGAGAAAAGGATATCCTACAGATTGCTACTTTATTAACAAGTGGATCCATCGTATAGGGGCTTGCTTTCCAAAATAAGCTGATCTACAAGTGTAACGCGGTGCACAACAGACACGCTGTTATCTTGTAGATCTGTCCATTTGAAACATGTTAGTAACGTGCTCTGATAGCGACCATAAACATCATCACGTTAGATGAAACGGGCGTGTATGTTCTACGCGAGGCAGAACCTACAAGGTGGAAACGCTTGGTAAAGAGGGAGTCCGCTGACTGTCAGGTTCATGAGCTATACCTTTTTTATATTCGAATTTTCACTTGAGTGCTAAAGCGCCACCCTTTGGCCAATGGTTGTGGGCCTCACCGTTTAAAGTAGCATAGCCCTCTACCATATTGCCAAGTTTTGCAAAAAACGACTGCACAGTTAAGCCAGAACTGCAAGTTTTGGCAGCCTCAGCCGATCTGCGTTGCTGTCCAAGGGATCTTTTCCCCATCGGACTTGACCCCAAATAATTATAACAATAATAATAACAAATAATAATAATGGGATGCAATTAAAATAATAATAATAATACCTTGAGTATAGGTAGTACAGGTTAAAGAAAATAATAAAATAAAAATGAGAAAAACTGTAGCAGTTGTAGGCAGTTTGCAGAATATGAAAGAACCTTCATTCCAACAGACGCAAAATAGTTATTTATTTAGTCACAAGCTCTTGTTAGTACATTGGTTCAATATTTATAAAACACAGACACATTTATAGTAAGAGAAATCTATGCAAATCTGGGAATTAAATCGTTACCAAGAAATTTCTTCACCAATGTGTTTCTAAAGGTGTCTAATAACATGTACTAAAAGTTTGAAATTCAACTCCCGTGGGAAATTGAGTTATTAGCATAATATGCATAATATGCCCATAACATCCTATATAAGGCAAAAAAGTCCAAATTGCATCATTCTTTAAGTAACATGTGACATATGAAACTAGGGTGTTTGCATGATTCTGAATCCATTCCAAGCATTAGTTTTGCACAAAAAACACTCCTTGGGAGGAAAACGGCCACACAAACGTGATGAGGTCAGCACATTTGGTCAAGTGGATATGGCCTAATTTAGCCCAAGGAGTGTTTTTTGTGCAAAACTAATGCTTGGAATGGATTCAGAATCATGCAATCACCCTAGTTTCATATGTCACATGCTACTTAAAGAATGATGAAATTTGGACTTTTTTGCCTTATATAGGATGTTATGGGCATATTATGCATATTATGCTAATAACTCAATTTCCCACGGGAGTTGAATTTCAAACTTTTAGTACATGTTATTAGACACCTTTAGAAACACATTGGTGAAGAAATTTCTTGGTAACGATTTAGTTCCCATATTTGTCAAATACCTGATAAAATGCCCTTACTATTAACCACTTTCACTTTCCAAATCCTGAAAAAAATAAAACAGAAAGAAACAAAATACTGAAGAAACAAATCTAATGTGCAGGAAAATGTGTTAACATAGCATCACACTTGGTTTATGAATCTACACGCTGACAATGAACATGCTAGTATCAGTATGTGTGGGATACACCCACAACAAATGTGACAAATCTCTGCCAATGCCAAACCTTCTGTTGCCATTGAATTGTTTTGAGTTTCCAAACGTATAAAGGTATAACGTCTGAAACATCCAACGGTATAATTAAACAGTGTTACCATAGAGAAATAATCTACCAAAGACAAAAACTTTCTCTGCCATGTTTATATAGGTTTTACATACAAAAAGATAAGAAACTAAATTGTGGTGGTCTTTAAATTCGGATGGTGACAAATAAAAACTATAAACAAAAAATAATTGGGCCAAACAAATTAGAAGCAAAAAAGGGGAGGGTAACACTTTGAGTTTTTCTTATTTCTAATTATTTGTCCGGACCAACATTTGTTGTCATTGTCATTATTTGTCACAATCTGAGTTGGCTTTCTCTGAGGCTTAAAAGGTCTTTAAATAAATACGTTTTGATACGTCTATGGGGAAATTAATGGGAACTTCTCTTCTGGTGCCTTCTTCGTTCTGAAAGGGGCGGGACTGTGACGCTCTATTGTCAGATTATGTGATTCCACTGCTTTAGTATCTATCGGTCATTGTCATCCTGGAATAGAATGAATGATGTTATATTATGTGTCAACTCAAATGGGTTCATGGGGAAAATATGCATTTATTACTATTACAACTAACCACTTCTTCCCTGTATGATTCCTCCTCATTATCCTCAGATGTGCATTTTGACCCAAGCATTTGGCACTAACTGCAACTAAAGGGTTTCCTCCCTGTATGAGTCCTCATGTGTCTATGGGCTTTGCCCTTTCATGAGTCCTTGTGTGTGATTTTAGAGTAGCACTAATAGCAAAGGCTTTACCACACACGTTACAAGTAAAGGGCTTTCCCCCTGTATGAGTCCTCATGTGTGTTTTTAGATGACCACTCCTAGCAAAGGCTTTACCACACACGTTACAAGTAAAGGGCTTTTCCCCTGTATGAGTCCTCATGTGTGTTTTTAGATCACAACTCTGAGCAAAGCCTTTACCACAGACGTTACAAGAAAAGGGCTTTGCTCCTGTATGAGTCTTCATGTGTGATTTTAGATTACAACTCTGAGCAAAGCCTTTACCACAGACGTTACAAGTAAAGGGCTTTTCCCCTGTATGAGTCCTCATGTGTGGTTTTAGATTAAAACTCTGAGCAAAGCCTTTACCACAGACGTTACAAGTAAAGGGTTTTTCCCCTGTATGAGTCATCATGTGTGTTTTTAGTTCACTACTATGTGTACAGCCTTTACCACACACGTTACAAGTAAAGGGCTTTTCTCCTTCATGAGTCATCATGTGTGTTTTTAGGTCACCACTCTGAATAAAGTCTTTACCACAAACTGTACAAGTGAAGGGCTTTTCCCTTGTATGAATCCTTGTGTGCCTCGTCAGATTTTCCTTACGATTAAAACATTTGCCACAGTCTGTACAACTAAAGCGTTTCTTCCCCGTGTGGCTCCTCATGGAGTGAGTTTGTTTTGATGATTTCAAGTCCTTGGACAGCTTGCTGCTCAAAGACAATCTTTGTCCTTCCACATGTTGTGTCTTGTGTGATTTCAGTGTGTTTAAAGTTGACTGACCTTCACTGGGCTCCTGCCACTCATCACTGTCTTCAGTGTCAGATTCAGAACAGTGTGAAGAGAGGAGCTGGTCATCACCAGTTGGTTGTGATGATCCACAGTCCTCTACATCAGCTTGTGTTTTCATGTGCTGAGTTGAGGTGCCAGCTACAGGCTCTGTCTCTCTGTTTTCATCATCATGATCATCTTCACTTTTCACTGCTAGTAATGTCAACGTTGACCCATCAGCCTCCATTGTTCTTTGAAGTAGCTCCTCTTGTTCTTCTTTAATCTGTGGTGGTTGTGGTTCCTCCTGGACCAGACTGGAGCTCCTCTCCGGTTGTTCAGTGAAAACCTCCTCTTTACACACAGGGAGGTGTGGGACGGCTAGAAAAAAGACACAAAGAGAGAAAAACTTTTAATGTTTGAACTTTGCATTTTTGGAGGAACATCATCTTCTCCATTTCTAATCAAAGACAGTTTTCAGGGCTTGACATTACATTTTTGAGCCACTTGTCATTTGGACAAGAACATTGACTTACTTGTCCAAGTAAGACATCTTTTGTTTGTATTGATTATAATGTTGCATTTGAATAGTTACAAATAAGTAACAAGTGTTCAACAGAAGGTTATGACAAAATGACACTACAAGAAAAAAGAAAAGAAAACTGAAAACAATTGACACAAACTCAAACTGGTTGTTGGAAGTATTATTGGAACAAACATGTTCCAATAATACAATGATTTTTGAGTGTGTCATACATAGTGTGTAGTGGTGACTCCAGGTCTTAATCTTTAGTTGATGCATGATTTGTATAATAATAATAATAATAATAATAATAATAATAATAATAATAATAATAATAATAATAATATCAAACAATTACAATTTATATTAGGACTCCCACCCGTGGGTCCTGGGACCCACTGCAGACCTAACAACATCACTGTGGTACATTCTGTTTCCTAGACGGGCTCTCTACCCATTCAGCTATGGCTGTCCCTCTCTAAGGAAGGACAATATCAGTCACTAGAACCAGGGATGGGTGTTTTCTGTGTATCTACGATGGTTAAAATGGAGTTTGAAGTTACAATGGGCTTGTTTGATAAAAATGAATATAAAATATCTAAATACTGAATTGAGCAAATTAAAAACTGTCCAAGGTAGACGATAACATTACCCACAATTATTTTGAAAGTGAAATATCCCTTTATGTAAGTAAACAAAACAGCACATACCTATACGGTACAACTTTACTGCAGGTTGCATCTTCGCATCAAACTGTACACGTCTCTGGTCCACCTCTGGCTGTTCCTCTGACAACATTGAATGTCTTTTGGAGGCCATCTCTCTAGATACTGTAGACCTCTCCCTGTGATGCTCTGTGGAAATCACCAGTAGAAACAACTTGTACTTATCATTCAATAAGGGTTTACTGAGACGGGTGAAAGCCGGAATGTAGACGGCACCCGGGAGCAGTATGGGTTGGCGCCCCAGTGTATTCCGTGAGGAGGAAGCCCAACACACCCACGGTGAGGCCTTTAGGAGGGCCATTCAAGCTGCAAGCGGAGTCTGCAGCACCACCGTTGCCCAGGTGGAGCCTGCAGCACCACCGTTGCCCAGGTGGAGCCTGCAGAACCATTGTGGCTCAAGAATCCACCACTCCTGAATGAAGTGTCTGGTGCTGATTGATGATTAAAACCTTCCTGGACAGATCACTTAACCCTTTGAGTGGACCAGTACCAGTCTCGTGCTTAAAATCTAAACATGATTATGGGTTCAAACTTGTTGTGCTATACTTATGTAGCGGCACAAGCGGAAACATGCTGTGTGTCTGTGTCTTTTAGGGGACCATGAGTTACCAAACTATATTTTTATCCTTACAGTTTATGAATAACCCTTTAGTCTTGTTAGAATAATACTAATAAAAATATAATTGTGTTTTGCCTGAGAGAGTATTGCACCACATCTTCCTACGTAGTAATGTCAAAGTTGACTCACCAGTCTCCTCTTCCTGTTCTTCTTTAATCTGTGGAGGTTGTGGTTCCTCCAGGACCAGACTGGATCTCCTCTCCTGTTGTTCCTCTTTAATCTGTGGAGGGTGTGGTTCCTCCAGGACCAGACTGGATCTCTCCTCATATTCAGATGAAACCTCTTTACACACAGACAGGAGGAGGGGAGAAACGGTAGCATCAGCAGAGCAACCCAAAGTGCTTTTGTCAACTCAAAGATTATTCTCCTATTCGTTTGGTCAGGATCGTTTAAAAAATGAGTGTCTCGAGTCTCTTCACAATGCCTCGCAGAGCAAGTTGTTGAGTAGAGCCCGACATCGGTCTCAACGATGTATCCGTCATTGTTGGCGCCGATGCCCGACATCAGACATTATTTCACCGATGTGGCCGAAGTTTTTTTTTTAATCATCATTAATGTAATCTACCCCCAACCACCCCTTTTCCCCCTCACTGTATATTTCCCTTTTACCTCCTTTATGATGAATTCCTGTTGTGTTCTTTGGAAAAATAGAAGTGTATATTTGTACGTCTCTAAATGTTTTGATGAATTGAACAAGATGGACCCTCTTGTAAACAAGTGTAATGCTTTTATTGGGTCGTCCACTCACAGTTAACAGTTCTTGAGTGGTGCAACCACTCCAACGAACAGCAATGTCCGTGTCCGTGTTTGTGTGTGACTATGTGACCAGTACCAATGAGTACCAAAAGTGGCGCTGTTGTGCCAGAAACGGAGAGAGAGAGATAGTGCTGCATGTTGCCTGCTAATGAGAGAGAGAGAGAGACAGAGAGGGGGGGGGGGGGGAGGGGGGGATTTGCACCACTCGGTTCACACGGGTGTGATTTGTGTATTGAGTTGTGCTTGAAATGTACTGTAATTCTGCAAACTGTTTCTTTAAAAGCCACTGCACGTGCCGTGCCAGTGACTCTGACCATGTATGTGACTCTCACCATTTATGCCAAATATCTTAATAGCTAAACATGATTATGGGTTCAAACTTGTTGTGCTATACTTGTGTAGCGGCACAAGCGGAAACAACATGCTGTGTGTCTGTCTGTCTTTTAGGGGACCATGAGTTAACAAACTATATTTGTATCGTTACAGTTGCTGAATAACCCTTTAGTCTTGTTAGAATAATACTAATAAAAACATCATTGTGTTTTACCTGAGAGAGTATTGCACCACATCTTCCTACGTAGTAATGTCAAAGTTGACTCACCAGTCTCCTCTTTCTGTTCCTCTTTAGTCTGTGGAGGTTGTGGTTCCTCCAGGACCAGACTGGATCTCCTCTCCTCATATTCAGATGAAACCTCTTTACACACAGACAGAAGGAGGAGAGAGAAGGTAGCATCAGCAGAGGAACTCAAAGTGCTTTTGTCAACTCAAAGATGACATTTATTCTCCTATTTGTTTTGTCAGGATAACCATCGTTTAAAAAATAAGTGTCTTGAATCTCTTCACAACGCCTGGCAGAGCAAGGCGTTGTGAGTAGTATCCGTAATTTTTGGCACCGATGCCCGACATCGGACATTATTTCACTGATGTGGCCGAAGTTTTTTTTATCATCATTAATGTAACCTACACTAGTCTTTTAGAATGTAATGCGCCCTTATGAAACACGCTGTTTTGGTTTGATATACATTTCTTGCAGCTGCAGAGAATGGATTTAAAAGGCACTGTGCCTGTGACTCTGGAGCCTAGGCTGCAGCAGAAAACCCTGCCCTGCGAGTGACTGTCATAAATGGAAGTCCAGCTGTCATTCCGGACCCCTCGCCCTGAGAAAATGTCGTCCGTGTGCAGCCCGGGAAAAGATATGAGAGATGTTTGAAAAGATCAGATATTTGAATAAACAAGCGTTTTCTGCCTGAACTTTTACATGGATGTGAAACTAGAGGACAATATCTCACTCCACGTCTTTGGAATTATGTATTGGGTGAGTACAAACAGAGAGTGGAGCACATTTATGCCGCCCATGTCTCCTTGCTCACTGGGAGCGGAGGCATCCGATCTATGGCTGTGTTTACAGGAATATATGTAATTTATGTATGATCACAGACATTCTAGGGCTAGTATAACTACTGGTAAATGTAGTTCAGTTTAGCTAGCTTAATGCTACTTGTAGCTAAGCTGGTGTTGTTCAGAGTCTACTAACCTGCAGTGTATATATCGATGTCCATATCTAAATCAATGTCCGTTTCTAGTGTCTCCATCTCTCTCTGGAAGAGGTTGACCATGAACTCTCCCACCGCGCTGAGGCGCTCCAACACAAACACTCTGACGCTAAGCTCCACACTACAAACATCAGCAGCGCCACGCTGCTGTTTGTCCACAACAAACAATATCTCCTCTCCCACCGACGCTAGCTGTTCATTTATCTTCAGCCGTACAGACTCCATTTGACGCTTTTCACCTCCTTTAGGAGACATTTCCACCAAGCTTTCTGTTCCTACTGTAATATAGAATGTGTAATAAAGGCAGAAATATCAACAATTCCCGAGAGGCACGAGAACATGTTTGTTCAACAACATTACCGTGGAAAACAACTGGCGTGGCCACGTGATGCAAACAAGTACTTCCGACCGGGTCAAAGTTTTCACGCATGCGCAATAAAGAATCCAGGCACTGTTGCCTTAATGCCTTTTGCCCCCTGGTGGTGGAGGTGTGTAACTGTCAGATAGATAGATAGATAGATAGATAGATAGATAGATAGATAGATAGATAGATAGATAGATAGATAGAGTTATGACCTGGCTCTTGGGCCATAACAAAGGAGGAAGACACACAGCTGTTTAAAAGTGCACAAACCAATATTTATTTACAATATAATAAACATATGCATCAAACAATACTAAAGTATTAAGTGGCTTGTGTTAATAAGTAGATCAGTAGTGTAAGTGAGTGGATGTGTGGTAAATGTAATGTAGGGTGTTGAATGGAGCAAACAAATGCTGCTGCTCTCATGGAAGGAGAGAGAGAGAGCTGGCTCCCAAGAGAAGACAGACTATGCACACACTGCACACAAAACGAGGTAGAGACTGAGCTACACTTCCTAACCGTCTGTCCACTGTACCAAGACATCAGAGACATGTACTTCCCTGCACGGATTACAATCACCCAAGGAGAGTTTGAAAACCACCAAATGTTTAGGCCTATAACATGTTTAAAACATTGAAATACTGGTGTTAACTTTCAAAAGTATAAAACGTCTCGGATGTATAGGCTAACTATCTCTGACAGACAATGCACAATCTTTTATAGTCTCACAAGATAGTATTACTCAAAGTGTTAATATAACACAGCTCTGTTTACATGTTTATTGTATTGTTTTATCTTGATTGTTTTGTTCCACTTTTGCTTTGGCAATGTAAACGTTTGTGTTTATGTTTTCTCATGCCAATAAAGCTCCTATGAATTTAATTTAATTGAGTTAGGCCGGCTAACTCCCAGCCCTTTATTTATGTATTTATTTGACAGGGACAATGCACATTAATCAACATTTCAGTTTTCACTTCCATGTAAATGTGCCAGAGTTAGCCATAAGCTAATTTACATCTGTAGTCCCTGAGCAGGCTCTTAAAATGGTAGTAAAACTGAACATACAATGACACATACAGTACAATACAATGCAATACAATACAATACAGATAAAAGAAAGACAGAGTGTATAGTGTGCCAGAACACAGCACCATGCGTTGATGCCATGTGTGCATATGTGCCAGCACCCAATGTTGGGGACAGTTATATGGGTCACGTGGTGTTGCGTGCTACTAGCCTACGTCACTCATAGTAAAGTCAGCTGTTCGCGAGGCGGCATTGCATGAATGGAAGGAGAGAGGGGGTGAACGGGGAAGGTCCAACTTCGTTGACCGCAATCGCTTTACTATTCTATGATTCACTGTGGTAATGAACCGTTTAACTTTAATAAAATATAACAAAAGCAGTACTCTGGCCTGGAGCAGTGATTCTCATGCAGACGACAACTAAAGTAGCGAGTCTGACAGCTAAACGTTTCCCCGCTTTAGCCTCTCGGCGTCTTATCAAGATAGACGCCATACATTGTCAACGAAAAGTGACACTAAACGTAAGGATTGGAGCCACGGAAGGACCCGACAAGGCACACTTTGGACGCGGAGCAAACGAGCAATGCACGACATGCAAAACAATAGAATGATCAATCACACATCAAGGACCGGAGCGCATCACAAATGACAGGCGGACGGTAACGTAACACAAACAACCCGAACCATTTCGTTCTGCTGTTGACTATTGGCTTGTTTGGAAGTGGACAGTTTGAGCTGGATCCGCAGCCGAGTGGAAACTGTCATTGTGTTGAATACGCTGTGGATGTGTGTGCGGCCCGCCGGGCTAACGTAACCTATTGTGTGTCAACTGTCAAACTATTAACGTGCGCTGCTGTTTGCGATCACCGATCGCTGTGGCTGTTTATGTGGCTGACTGGCCCGCATTGGATCCTCATTGTGACTGTGTCATTTGCCTGTGCATTCAAGATGAGTGGAACAAATGTTGGTTCAACCGTTGGGAAACAGGACAAGGAAAAAAGGAAAATAAATCTCACGGAAAAGGCTCTTGCAAATAAAATTGAATCAATTCAAAAGGAACGCAAAAGGAAAGTAGACGAAATAAAGTATTTGACAACCTCTATCCAGACCTCATGAAAGATGACAAAAACGTTTCAGTGGTTAAAGGAAAACTTGATGTTTTGATGCAACTGTCTCACACTTCAAATGAACTGCATGCCTCTTTAATGCCTCTTATCCCATCTGATGAACAAGGAAAGCAAAATGAATGGTTCTCAAAGGTTAACAAACGTACAGATGGTCTCATTGAGGATGTTAATGCCTGGTTCAAATTCTCACAAATAGGAGGACCTCAGCTAGAGGCTCCTGGCAGGCCTAATGAAAGCCCCCTGCAGCATGAAGCTGCTGAGGAGGAAAATGGAGGTGTGGGAAATGTGACTCAGTCACATCAAGTTGATGATGCTCAGTAGGATGTTAGACCATGTGACAGCATATCTAATATAAGCAGCAAAAATGGTTCAAAATCCATAAGGTCAAGAGTGTCCTCAACTACATCTGCACGTGTCAGAGCCGAGGCCGAAGTGGCTGCTTTAATGGCTCGGCAAAAGTTGCTTCAACAAAAGCATGCTCTTGAAGATCAAGAAGCTGAAATAAGAAAACAAAAGGAACAACTAGTTTGATTCAGACATGGCCGCATCTGTGGCAAAACTGAATGTCTTAAGAACCTCTGGGTCAGGGGTGCAGAGTGCCGCTTCTAGAAAATCGGGGCGGAGCGCCACTTCTAGGAGATCGGACGGAATGGTCTCCTACTTTGAAAAGGGCCTCAACATTAATGCTGAGCCATTTGTACAACACAAGGATGGAAGAGGACAACCTGCTGCAGTTGGAGGCGCACGACCAAAGGAAAAACAACCTGATGGAGCCAGACCTCCCCAGAGGCCCTCAGCGCTCACACAGAGACAGAGCATGGCCCCAGAGGCTACAGAGCATCCATTGTCTTTACATAAGGACATGCAACCTCTTTCTAGAAACACCAGCAGTGGACAGAACGACATGATTTCTATAATGAAAAAACAAAATGAGATCACTTCAATGTTGGTGCATCAGCAATGCATTACTTCATTGCCTAAAAGAGACATCCAGCTGTTTGACGGTGACCCTCTGCAGTATCATGGCTTTATGCAGTCATTTGAGCAGACCATAGAGCGGAGGACTGACAATTCCATTGATTCCCTGCACTATCTAGAGCAATACACCAGGGGGCAGCCTCAACAGCTGGTGAGAAGTTGTCAACACATGTCTGATGGCACTGGATATGCTACGGCAAAGGCCTTACTCCAGGAGCACTTTGGAAAAGAGCATGTAATAGCATCCGCATATATGGACAGAATATTCTCGTGGCCAGCAATTAAGTCCGAGGACGGGAAAGCCTTGCAAGCATACAGCCTATTCTTGCGAGGATGTTGCAATGCAATGAAAGACGTGCACAACCTATGTGACTTGAACACATCCGCAAACATGCTTGCTGTGATTAAAAAACTGCCCTACAAGTTGAGGGACAAGTGGCGAACAGAAGCATGTAACATCCAAGAAAGGCATCGCAAACGAGCCATGTTCACCGATATTGTGAGCGTGAAGTGAGAATCGCTACCGACCCTGTATTCGGAGACATACAGGATGAAAGCGGAAGAGCCAAACCATTGCCTCGTCTTCAGGCTAGAGGGAGTAGCTTCGCCACCACTTTCACAACTGTTGAAAGAGATTCTCATTGGGAGAACAGAAACGAGGACAGACCTGAGAAGACATGTATTTTCTGCAAAAAGGGTGGACACACACTGGAGTCGTGCACTCTATTGGAGAGGAAAGCTCACAATGAGAAAATGGAGTTCCTGAAAAAAATGGAGTTTGCTTTGGATGCTTGTGCACTGGGCACATCAGCAGACGGTGTCTTGCAAGAAATGTGGCAAGAAATGTGGCTCACGACATCCCAGCTTGCTCCACATCCACCCTGATGAGAATTCAGATGTAGAGAAAGGCGGGAACAACTCAGACAGAGCTCTAGTCATCAATACCGGTGGTCTTACTGGGGCCGGTGACCAAGATTGTAAGCTTGCCATCGTACCGGTTAAGGTGAAGTCAAGTAAAGGTCAAGGGTTAGTGGAAAGCTACGCCTTCCTAGACCCAGGGAGCTCAGCGTCCTTCTGTACAGTGGGTCTGATGGAGAAGCTTGGACTTTCTGGGAGAAAAACAAAGATGCTTTTAAGTACGATGGGCCAAGAAAAGGTGGTTGACAGCTGCATCGCATCCGACTTGGAAGTCGCTGGCTTGGACAGTGACCGGTACTGTGAAGTGCCCAAAATATTTGCACAACAACAGATGCCTGTCAACAGAAGCAACATCCCACGACAGCAAGATCTGGGAAAATGGCCTCATCTGAAGAATGTCTATCTGCCACAGATAGATGCAGATGTGGAGATGTTGATTGGTTTGAATGTTCCCAAAGCCTTGGAACCACTGGAAGTTATGGATGGAGGGCCATACGCAGTCAGGACAATGCTTGGATGGACTGTAAACGGACCACTCGGAGGGGATAGCAGTGACGATCCTGTGACTCAGTCTGTCAGCGTTAACAGAATCTCTGCTGTCACCCTTGATGAGCTCTGGAACCAGCAGTTCAAGACGGACTTCCCCGAAAACAGCCAGGATGAATTGCAAGGGCTGTCGAGGGAGGATCGTAAGTTCTTGGAAATGGCTGATGAGTCTGTGGAACTCGTGGATGGCCATTACATTGTTGGATTGCCACTGAAGGACAAAACTATCAGCATGCCCAACAATCGTAAGGTTGCAGAGCAACGCACCCTCAACCTGAAGAGAAGGTTCAGTAGGGATGCGTCATTCCATAAGGACTACACTGCATTTATGGACAACCTGATATCCAGTGGATACGCTGAGAGAGTGCCAGCTACAGGTCTCGAGCGGAGTGACTGCAAGGTTTGGTATATTCCTCATCACGGAGTATACCATCCCAAGAAAGGAAAGATCCGTGTTGTCTTTGATTGTGCAGCATCATTTCAGGGTGCATCGCTCAATGCACAGCTCTTGCAAGGACCTGACCTGACGAGTGGGCTGGTTGGAGCCTTGACCAGGTTTAGGATGGAGCCCATTGTTCTGATGTCCGACATCGAGGCCATGTTCCATCAAGTTCGAGTGCCAGAGGCAGATGTAGACTTACTTCGGTTTCTCTGGTGGCCTAATGGGGACTTCGATCAACAAATGGTGGAATACAGGATGGTTGTCCATTTGTTTGGCGCAACATCATCACCAAGCTGCGCTAACTTTGCTCTTCGGAAGTGTGCCGAAGATAATGAACAGCTTTTCCGCCAGAAAGTGTTTGAGACCATCATGCACAGTTTCTACGTCGACGACTGTCTTGCTTCCATAGCCTCAGAGGATGAAGCCATATCGCTCTACCAGGATTTGGTAAAACTCTGTGCCAAAGGAGGCTTTCATCTGACTAAATGGCTGAGCAACAGTCTCCATGTGTTGGCAGCAATACCGGAAGAGGAAAGAGCAAAGGAGGTTAAAGACTTGGATTTGGACCACGACATCCTACCAGTTGAGAGGGCACTGGGAGTGCGTTGGTGTGTCCAGTCGGACACCTTTAAGTTCAGCATAACCTTTCAGGACAGACCACTGACATGTAGAGGAATCCTTTCTACCGTCAGCTCTTTCTATGACCCTCTTGGAATTCTTTCCCCTGTGATCTTCACAGCTAAAAGGATTATTCAAGACCTATGCCAGAAGGGGCTAGGATGGGACGATGTCATACCAACATCTGTGGCACAGGAATGGGTCGACTGGCTCAAGGAGTTACATCTGTTGGAGGGCTTCAGCGTCAGACGATGTTTAAAACCACCCAACTTTGGAGAAGCAACCAGCGCCCAGTTGCATCACTTTGCTGACGCAAGTGAAGAGGGATACGGCACCGTCACCTACCTGCTGTTGCGCAACGACCATTCCCAGACCCACATTGCCTTTGTAATGGTAAAATCCAGGGTGACACCTTTAAAGCCTGTGACCATCCCACGGATGGAGTTGACTGCGGCTGTTGTGGCAGCTCGCATGGACAAGCTATGGAGGAAGGAGCTAAGACTGCAGTTGCAGGACTCCGTGTTCTGGTCAGACAGTACCTCCGTGCTGAAATACATTAAGAACGAATCATCAAGGTTTCGTATCTGTGTGGCGAACAGAGTCACAGAAGTCCTCAAGATGTCTGATCACAGTGGAGGTATGTGAGTACAGTATGTCTGATGCATCACAGTGGAGGTATGTGAGTACAGTGTGTCTGATGCATCACAGTGGAGGTATGTGAGTACAGTGTGTCTGATGCATCACAGTGGAGGTATGTGAGTACAGTATGTCTGATGCATCACAGTGGAGGTATGTGAGTACAGTGTGTCTGATGCATCACAGTGGAGGTATGTGAGTACAGTATGTCTGATGCATCACAGTGGAGGTATGTGAGTACAGTGTGTCTGATGCATCACAGTGGAGGTATGTGAGTACAGTATGTCTGATGCATCACAGTGGAGGTATGTGAGTACAGTGTGTCTGATGCATCACAGTGGAGGTATGTGAGTACAGTGTGTCTGATGCATCACAGTGGAGGTATGTGAGTACAGTGTGTCTGATGCATCACAGTGGAGGTATGTGAGTACAGTGTGTCTGATGCATCACAGTGGAGGTATGTGAGTACAGTATGTCTGATGCATCACAGTGGAGGTATGTGAGTACAGTATGTCTGATGCATCACAGTGGAGGTATGTGAGTACAGTATGTCTGATGCATCACAGTGGAGGTATGTGAGTACAGTATGTCTGATGCATCACAGTGGAGGTATGTGAGTACAGTATGTCTGATGCATCACAGTGGAGGTATGTGAGTACAGGGATGCATCACAGTGGAGGTATGTGAGTACAGTGCACAACCCTGCAGATCTTGCCTCCAGAGGTATGAGGGCGGAGCTGTTTCTCAAGAATGAGACGTGGATATCTGGACCTCCGTTTCTCATGCAACCAGAGGAGACTTGGCCTGTTAACCCAGACAACTTGGGAGAACTTCCCCTTGGAGACCCAGAGGTTAAGGTGTCAGCCGCCATCGTCTCTGTGGAAGAAGAGGAGGAAGATACTGTGGTACGTTTGATCAACCGCAGCTCATCTTGGAGACACCTCACAAGAGTAATGGCATGGATCCTGAGGCTCAGAACCTTACTTTGGAACAACAGGAAGAGGAGAGAAGTCACTGGACGTGATTCTCAGTCAGCATCAAATGGAACTCAACACAAAGATGTTCTTAACAAGGAGATTTGTCTCTCATTGGAAGAGATCAAAGGAGCTGAACTGGAGATCATTAAGTTCTGTCAAAGAAGACGGTTCTCGGAGGAGTTCTCTTGCCTCGAAAAGGGAGAGAGTGTGAAAGGGAAGTCACATTTACAGACTCAGTCCGAGGCTGGAAGATGGTGTGTTGAGAGTCGGAGGCCGACTTAGTAAGGCTGCCATGCCCGAAGAGTCTAAACATTAAGCCATAATAGCTAAAGATCTCCACATCTCAGACCTCATCCTACGGCAGATACATCAGGAGGTTGGCCATGGCGGTAGGAACCATATGTTGTCAAGGCATTTCTAGATGTGTCATCTGTCGTCGGCTACATGGAGCCGCAGGTCAACAACAAATGGCAGATTTGCCTAGTGACCACAGGGGAACCTCCGTTCACTTATGTCGGAGTCGACTATTTTGGCCCATTCGACATCAAGCGTGGCAGGAGTCTTGTGAAAAGATATGGAGTGATCTTCACATGTTTGACAATAAGAGCCGTGCACATTGAAGTTGCCTCATCTTTGGACACTGACTCATTCATCAACGCCTTGAGGCGCTTCATTGCGAGAAGAGGACAGATCAAAGAGCTGCGCTCTGACAATGGCACCAATTTCATCGGTGCAGAGCGTGAGCTGAAACGAGCCATTGAAGGATGGAACCTGCAGCAGATCAATGATGTGCTCTCTTTGAAAGGAATCAAGTGGACGTTTAACCCTCCTACCGGATCACATCACGGCGGAGCATGGGAGAGGTTAATTCGCTCCATCAGGAAGATTCTTAATTCCACCTTGAGGACACAGAGTCTGGATGAGGAGGGACTCCATACGGTACTCTGTGAAGTGGAGTCAATTCTCAACAGTAGACCTCTCACTAAGGAATCCACAGATCCGAATGACTTGGAGGCTTTAACACCCAATCATCTTCTGCTCCTGAAAGTCAAGCCCAGTTTACCACCTGGCCTGTTCCACAAGGAGGACAGCTATGCACGCAGTAGATGGAAGCAGGTGCAATACATTTCGGATCTCTTCTGGAAGAGGTGGGTTAAGGAATACCTGCCACAATTACAGGAACGGCAGAAATGGACAAAAATCAAGCGGAACTTCACCTCCGGCGACATAGTGCTCATAATGGATGATTCTGCACCGCGTAATTCCTGGATCATTGGGAGGATTACAGAGACAATTCCAGATCGGAATGGACTTGTTCGACAAGTCCGGATCAAGACCTGGACCAGCCTTCTATGCAGACCTGTGACAAAGATCTGCCTTCTTCAGGAGTCTATGGAGTCGTGAAGGCTTCACTCCTTTTCCATGGATTTGGATTAACTTTTTCCTGACATTGGGGTACTTGACTTTTTCATGACTTTGAATTCGGGTTTTTTGCGTGGGGTTCGTTTCAAGACCTGCAATGAACTATGAACTTCTTGCGCACACAAAAAATCGCAAAAGGCACAAAAAATGTGAAAAATAATGTAATGTAATGTATCCATGATGCATTGATATTAAATGGAAAAAGTACTTTGTAATTTCACTAATTTGTCATTAAAAGGAATACTTGAGCATACGTAGGCTACTTTGTCCACCACCGATAACTGGACACCAACATCAGGTAGTCTAAATTATTATCTATGTATTAGTACTAATTACCTAGTAATTATTACTGGTGGTTCATCAGCTGGTGGTTCATGCCTGATTTTCAATCGAGTGCTACATTGCCACCCTTTGTCCAATGGTTGTGGGCTTTGTGTCTAAGCAGGGTGACATAGCCCTCTAACATATTGCCACATTTCGTGAAAAACAACTGCATGGTTTGGCCTGGAGCGCTGACATAAGAAAATATGTATAATTCAAAATAGTGGGTGATCTAATGCTGCATTCACATGGAATCGGGCAAGCGGTAGACGGCAAACAGCAAAACCTGCTGGACGACACGGTAAAAAGATTAAATATTTTAACATTGATGCCGTCTGCCGCTACCGTCACCTGAACTGGCTGCCAGGCTGCCGTGCCATCCTGTTCCGTTTACCGTCCTGCTCCCGTCCACTAAAATGACTTACGGTTTGCCATCTACTGCTTGACTGATTCCATGTGAATGCAGCATTAGCCAGGGTCAGAGGTCAAAAGTCAGAACACGAAAGTTGTTCGACACGAGGAGACGCATATGTCTATCCAAGTTTTATTGTTGACGGTCAAACGGAGCTATACCTGTTCAAATTTTGCATTTTTGATTGAGTGCTATAGCGCCACCCTTTGGCCAATTTCCGTGGGCTTTGCGTTCTCACCGTTTAGCATACCCCTCTACCATATTGCCAAGTTTCACGAAATCCGAGTGCACGGTTATGCCAGAAATGCAATTTTGTTTTTAAGGGGCCAGGCACTTCGGGCGCGGCCCCTTAAAAACAGACAACTACAATAAGGGACCATTGGCCATTTAGCTTGACCCTTAATAACTTGTGAAAATTAATTTCTAATCCTTTCTTAGATAGGAGACGATTTGGCCAATTTTGAATATTGTATATTTTCTGTAAAAAAAAAATTAATTACATTTGACGCAGTGATGGTCTCATAATATAATTTGTTCTTGTTTTTAGTTTTTCTTTTGGAGGTTACAAAAATACCAGATACTCTGTATAGACTGTGTTAGCAGAGCTGCCATTACAGCGATAAGGAAGAGTCTAGATAGCCTGGAGCTAGTCGGAATAAACAAACATAACGGAGGAATAGAATGAGGACTCAGCACTTACATTCAGCTCGTGACCATAATAACTCGAGCATCTTTATTAGCAGCGTCATTATATACACATTGGGTAACAGGCATATCCGGTACTTCCGGTGTGCCACTTCAGAATAAGGGTTTATCATTTACATATATACAGACAATAAAGATCACATCTTAACAGACTGTCATCATGGGAATGTGTCGCCGCACTAAGAGGTGTTGGTAGAAAGAGTGAGACCACAGCATATCATGATGGAACAATCCACATCTTTAATGTCAATCCTCCGGCCGGCCGGCCTGCCAGCCAGGAGAAGACCCCCAAAACACTGTATTCTAGGTCCACTGGTGATCGTTAAGAAAAGGCAGGCACGTGCATAGGCTTCAGCCACTGCCCCTTTACCCGTCTATAAAAAACTGCCCTCTTCAGTCCATGAAAGTAGCATTTACTATGGTGAAATAAATGCAAAATGTGGCCGTTTTAAAGATGTTTTGACCAATCTGCCCAATCTGCTCAGTTAAAAGATTGTTGAATGTGTGACTTATATAAATACCACGACAAAATGGTCGTGCATCTGTTCCCAACGAGGCAGCCTGCTCATATCTCACCTTTGGAGGAGAGCTGGCTTGCAGAGCATGGCTTAATACTTAGGCTGATCGGCTGTGGGGCCAATAGGGCTATACTGTAGGCCAGTGTTTCCCAACCTGTGTACCGCGGTACTTTACTGTGCCGTTTGATGTGTCCAGGTGTGCCGCCTGATTTGACCGAAAATTTAACACTAACCCTAACACTATCCCTCCCCCGAAAGCAATAGCTATTGAGCTGCAGGATTCCTATTGTTGCGTCGTCGTTGTTAATTAGACGTGCGACAACAACAACCACGGAACAATAGACTCTAACGACCATCGGCTTGCACTGCAAGTGGATGAATCAACAGATATAAGTGGACACGCACAGCTGTTGGCAAACGTGAGATTCATTGATTGTGACGCGGATGGTGACTTCATCAGAGATAATTACCTGTTTTGCAAACAACTGCCTGGAAATACAACAGGAGAGGAATATTTGGAGAAATGGAATTTAACCTGGGAAGACTGTGTCAGTGTGTGCACTGATGGAGCGGCAGCTATGACCGGGCGATACAAGGGATTTGTTAGCCGAGTGAAAGAGATTAATCCTGACGTCATGGCTACACACTGTTTTTTACACCGTGAGGCGCTGGTTGCAAAGACTTTACCAAAAGACCTGTCAGTTGTGTTGGATGATGCAGTAAGCGTCGTTAACTTTATTAAAGCAAGACCACTGAAAAGCCGGCTGTTCGCCAAACTGTGCGAGGAAATGGAGGCGGAACATCAAACTCTGCTGTTGCACACCGAAGTTCGATGGCTTTCCAGGGGAAAAGTTTTGTCGCATGTATATGAACTGAGGGAGGAATTAAAGTGCTTTCTGTCCGCTGAGCAATCCAAATATGCCGAACTGTTTGCAAATGAGTACTGGTGTGCAAGACTAGCATACATGGCGGATATTTTTGTCCATCTGAATGAACTGGACAGGAAAATGCAAGGGCGAAATGAGAATATTCTTACAAGCACGACAAAACTGAACTCATTTCGGAACAAACTCGCCATCTGGCGGCAGGCTGCAGGCAAGGGCAAGCTGGACATGTTTCCTTGCAGCAACGCTGGATACAAAACCAATCGTGTCTTGTGTCGGGTCATTTCTGAGCATCTGGAAACTCTCGAGTTTTACTATATATATATATACATACACACATGCACACCCCCCGTATATCTAGGTGTGCCCCGAGATTTTTAGGCTATGAAAAGTGTGCCCCGGGACAAAAAAGGTTGGGAAACACTGCTGTAGGCTACTGTATATTGATCACAACATGAACGCCAGACATGCATTCTTCGGTAACTCCAAATGTCCCGTGAATCATTTAATATTTCATGACAACATATCATCACAAGAACGCATCAGTGGACTTACCATCTGACAAAGAAATTATAGCTGTGTCGTGTGTCCAGATTTGATCCATTTCCCCAGTCATTCCGACATACGATAGTGATATGATATTAATCAAATAATAATCATAAGCTCTGATGAAAGATATCAAGACCCGGCCCACAACAGCCCTGCCAATCGGGCTCAGCCCTGTTGGCACGACAGGTTGTGTGTCAGTCTGGCGAGTGGGAGACTGGGGTTCAATACCCGCTACCTGCGAAACACTACATCTGCAAAGGTGAGTGAGTGAGCAATTGTTCAATAAAAATGGCTTTTATAATATTCTTGCCAAGTTGTATTAGCCTTTAGTCTTGAGGTCAAATTTAAATAAATTAACTTATTTCTCATTATACGTGAGAAAAGGAGATCCTACAGATTGCTACTTTATTAACCAGTGGATCCATCGGATAGGGGCTTGCTTGCCAAAATAAGCTGATCTACAAGTTGTAACGCGGTGCGCAACCGATGCGCTGTTAGCTTGTAGATCTGTCCATTTGTAACATGTTAGTAAGGTTTCCCGACAGCGACCATAAACATCATCACGTTAGATTAAACGGGCGTGTATGTTCTACGCGAGGCAGAACCTGCAAGGTGGAAACACTTGGTAAAGAGGGAGTCCGCTGACTGTCAGATTCATGAGCTATACCTTTTTTATATTCAAATTTTCACGTGAGTGCTATAGCGCCACCCTTTGGCCAATGGTTGTGGGCCTCACCGTTTAAAGTAGCATAGCCCTCTACCATATTGCCAAGTTTTGCAAAAAACGACTGCACAGTTAAGCCAGAACTGCAAGTTTTGGCAGCCTCAGCCGATCTGCGTTGCTGATGCAAATACATGAATAAATAAATTGTGCGTGGCTGCGGCGTGCGTCTGTGGGAGCCGATAGGGAGAACCTAAATTTATCTTTTATGGATGGGTACCCGGTTCCCCAGCATTTTGTTATCGGTTCCTGCTTGGTCATGAGGTTCGGTACCCACCCCTACCCACGACCCTCTTTCCATATTGCAGAATTTCGTGTCAAAACTGTGAAAATGGCAGGATCTGTACGAACAATAAGGGATCTTTGCCCCATCGGACTTGACCCCAAATAATTATAACAATAATAATAACAAATAATAATAATGGATGTAATTAAAATAATAATACCTTGAGTATAGGTAGTACAGGTTAAATAAAAAAAATAAATACAAATGAGAAAAACTGTAGCAGTTTGCAGAATATAAAATAACCTTCATTCCAACGGACGCAAAATAGTTATTTATTTAGTCACAAGCTTTTACCATTGGTTCAATATTTATAAAACAGACATTTAGCCACTTCCAAATCCTGGAAAAAAAAGAAAACGGAAAGAAACAATACTGAAGAAACAAATCTAAAAGCTCACAATGTGCAGGGAAATGTGTTAACATCATCACACTTGGTTTATGAATCTACAAGCTGACAATGAACATGCTAGTATGTGTGGGATACACCCACAACAAATGTGACAACTCTCTGCCAATGCCAAACTTTCTGTTGCTATTGAATTGTTTTGAGTTTCCAAACGTATAAAGGTATAACGTCTGAAACATCCAACGGTATAATTAAACAGTGTTACCATAGAGAAATAATCTACCAAAGACAAAAACTTTCTCTGCCATGTTTATATAGGTTTTACATACAAAAATATAACAAGAAACTAAATTGTGGTGGTCTTTAAATTCGGATGGTGACAAATAATAACAATAAACAAAAAATAACACTTTGAGGGTAACACTTTGAGTTTTTCTTATTTCTAATTATTTGTCCGGCCCAACATTTTTTGTCATTGTCATGATTTGTCACAATCTGAGTTGGCTTTTTCCGAGGCTTAAAAGGTCTTTAAATAAATACTTTATGAAATGTCTATGGGGAAATGACTGTGACGCTCTATTGTCAGATTATGCGATTCCACTGCTTTAGTATCTAACTGGCATTGTCATCCTGGAATAGAATGAATGATGTTATATCATGTGTCAACTCAAATGGGTTCATGGGGAAAATGTGCATTTATTACTATTACAACTAACCACTTCTTCCCTGTATGATTCCTCCTCATTATCCTCAGATGTGCATTTCGACCCAAACATTTGGCACTAACTGCAACTAAAGGGTTTCCTTCCTGTATGAGTCCTCATGTGTCTATGGGCTTTCCCCTTTCATGAGTCCTTGTGTGTGATTTTAGAGTACCACTCCTACTAAAGCCTTTACCACACACGTTACAAGTGAAGGGCTGTATGCGTCCTCATGTGTGTTTTTAGATGACCACTCATAGCAAAGCCTTTACCACACACGTTACAAGTAAAGGGCTTTTCCCCTGTATGAGTCCTCATGTGTGATTTTAGATGACCACTCATAGCAAAGCCTTTACCACACACGTTACAAGTAAAGGGCTTTTCCCCTGTGTGAGTCCTCATGTGATGTTTTAGAGCAACACTTTGAGCAAAGCCTTTACCACACACGTTACAAGTAAAGGGCTTTTCACCTGTATGAGTCCTCATGTGTTTTTTTAGATCACCTCTATGAATAAAGCCTTTACCACAAACTGTACAAGTGAAGGGCTTTTCCCCTGTATGAATCATTGAGTGCCTCGTCAGATTTGCCTTAAGATTAAAACATTTGCCACAGTCTGTACAACTAAAGCGTTTCTTCCCTGTGTGGCTCCTCATGGAGTGAATATGTTTTGATGATTTTAAGTCCTTGGACAGATTGCTGCTCAAAGACAATCTTTGTCCTTCCACATGTTGTGTCTTGTGTGACTTCAGTGTGTTTAAAGTTGACTGACCTTCACTGGGCTCCTGCCACTCATCACTGTCTTCAGTGTCAGATTCAGAACAGTGTGAAGAGAGGAGCTGGTTGTCACTAGTTGGTTGTGATGTTCCACAGTCCTCTATATCAGCTTGTGTTTTCATGTGTTCGGTTGAGGTTCCGGCTACAGGCTCTGTCTCTCTGTTTTCATCATCATGATCATCTTCACTTTTCACTGCTAGTAATGTCAACGTTGACCCATCAGCCTCCATTGGTCTTTGAAGTAGCTCCTCTTTAATCTGTGGTGGTTGTGGTTCCTCCTGGACCAGACTGGAGCTCCTCTCCGGTTGTTTAGTGAAAACCTCCTCTTTACACACAGGGAGGTGCGGGACGGCTAGAAAAAAGACACAAAGAGAGAAAAACATTTAATGTTTGCATTTTTGGAGGAACATCATCTTCTCCATTTCTAATCAAAGACAGTTTTCAGGGCTTGACATTACATTTTTGAGCCACTTCTCATTTGGACAAGAACATTTACTTACTTGTCCAAGTAAAGATTTTAGAAGACATCTTTTGTTTGTATTGATTATAATGTTGCATTTGAATAGTTACAAATAAGTAATACATGTTCAACAGAAGGTTATGACAAAATTACACTACAAGAAAAAATGAAAAGACAACTGAAACAATTGACACAAACTCAAACTGGTTGTTGGAAGTTTCAACAAACATGTTCCAATAATACAATGATTTTTGAGTGTGTCATACATATAGTGTGTAGTGGTGACTCCAGGTCTCAATCTTGAATTGATGCATGATTTGTATAAATGCAATAATATAAAAAAATTACAATTTCTAAAAAAAAATATATACCATTTTTACTAGGACTCCCACCCGTGGGTCCTGGGACCCACTGCAGACCTAACAACATCACTGTCGTACATTCCGTTTCCTAGACAGGCTCTCTACCCATTCAGCTATGGCTGTCCCCCTCTAAGGCAGGGGTACTCAACGTTTTTGGCCGGGGACCCCCGGAAATGCTTTGGCAATGTCTCGGGACCCCCGCCCCGCCCCCTCCCGACCCCCAATATAAATTGACTGCTACAATAACCTTAATAATAGAGACAATACACCATAAATAAATACTGAAACCAGATATAATCATTAGGGAGGTGTATGCATGCACTATGTGTACCATGTAAACTCTTCATTTCCATTTTCCAGCCATTCAGTTGCAAAAAAAAGGTTATTATTTTTGTTTTAATAATTTGGGGACCCCCCAAAATAATTTGGCGACCCCCCGAGGGGTCCCGGCCCACAGGTTACTTATCATTCAATAAGGGTTTACTGAACAACTGAACAACCAGGAGTAGTTTGGTGACCACCGGAGAGACGGGTGAAAGCCGGAATGTAGACGGCAGCCGGGAGCAGTATGGGTTGGCGCCCCAGCCTGTGTCTTCCGTGAGGAGGAAGCCCTGGTGAGGCCTTTAGGAGGGCCATTCAAGCTGCAAGCGGAGTCTGCAGCACCACCGTTGCCCAGGTGGAGCCTGCAGCACCACCGTTGCCCAGGTGGAGCCTGCAGAACCATTGTGGCTCAAGAATCCACCAGTCCTGAATGAAGTGTCTGGTGCTGATTGATGATTAGAACCTTCCTGGACAGATCACTTTTCAACCCTTTGAGTGGACCAGTACCATGTCTCGTGCTTAAAATCTTAAAAGTCTCACGCACAAATATCTTAATAGCTAAACATGATTATGGGTTCAAACTTGTTGTTCTATACTTATGTAGCGGCACAAGCGGAAACATGCTGTGTGTCTGTGTCTTTTAGGAGACCATGAGTTACCAAACTATATTTTTATCCTTAGTTTCTGAATAACCCTTTAGTCTTGTTAGAATAATACTAATAAAAACATCATTGTGTTTTACCTGAGAGAGTATTGCACCACATCTTCCTACGTAGTAATGTCAAAGTTGACTCACCAGTCTCCTCTTCCTGTTCCTCTTTAATCTGTGGAGGTTGTGGTTCCTCCAGGACCAGACTGGATCTCTTCTCCTGTTGTTCCTCTTTAATCTGTGGAGGGTGTGGTTCCTCCAGGACCAGACCTCCTCTCCTCTCCTCATATTCAGATGAAACCTCTTTACACACAGACAGGAGGAGGGGAGAGACGGTAGCATGAGCAGAGCAACTCAAAGTGCTTTTGTCAACTCAAAGATTATTCTCCTATTCGTTTTGTCAGGATCGTTTAAAAAAAGAGTGTCTCGAGTCTCTTCACAATGCCTCGCAGAGCAAGGTGTTGAGTAGAGCCCGACATCGGTCTCAACGATGTATCCGTCATTGTTGGCGCCGATGCCCGACATCGGACATTATTTCACCGATGTGGCCAAAACATTTTTTTAATCATCATTAATGTAATCTACCCCCAACCACCCCTTTCCCCCCTCACTGTATATTTCCCTTTTTACCTCCTTTATGATGAATTCCTGTTGTGTTCTTTGGAAAAATAGAAGTGTATATTTGTACATCTCTAAATGTTTTGATGAATTGAACAAGATGGACCCTCTGGTAAACAAGTGTAATGCTTTTATTGGGTCGTCCACTCATAGTTAACAGTTTTTGTATTGAGTTGTGCTTGAAATGTAGTACTGTAATTCTGCAAACTGTTTTTGAGTGGTGCAAATCACTCCAACAACTGGCTTTGTTAGTTTACGTGTCCATGTGTTTGTTAGTACCAAAAAAATCACCCCTGTGTGAACTGAGTGGTGTAAGGTCTTATATAGCCTGATCAGCTGTGGTCACTGACGTAATGTCTCATTCCGGCCAATCACAATGCACCATGCTCATTTTTTGGTACGAACAGACACGTAAACTAACAAAGCTGAAATCACACCCGGGTGAACTGGGTGACCATAGCAACCATGCTCATTTTTTGGTATGAACAGACACGTAAACTAACAAAGCCAGTTGTAGGAGTGGTTTACACCACTCAACTAACAAAGCCAGTTGTAGGAGTGGTTTACACCACTCAAAAATGAGCATGGTTGTTATGGTCACTAAGTTCACACGGGTGTGATTTCATTACGTCAGGCATTACGTCAGACCACAGCTGATCAGTCTATATAAGACCTTGCACCACTCAGTTCACACAGGTGTGATTTTTTAAAAGCCACTGCGTGTGCCGTGCCTGTGACTGACCATTTATGTGACTCTCACCATTTATGCCAAATATCTTAATAGCTAAACATGATTATGGGTTCAAACTTGTTGTGCTATACTTATGTAGCGGCACAAGCGGAAACAACATGCTGTGTGTCTGTCTGTCTTTTAGGGGACCATGAGTTACCAAACTATATTTTGTATCGTTACAGTTGCTGGATAACCCTTTAGTCTTGTTAGAATAATACTAATAAAAACATCATTGTGTTTTACCTGAGAGAGTATTGCACCACATCTTCCTACGTACTAATGTCAAAGTTGACTCACCAGTCTCCTCTTCCTGTTCCTCTTTAATCTGTGGATGTTGTTGTTCCTCCTGGACCAGACTGGATCTCCTCTCCTCATATTCAGATGAAACCTCTTTACACACAGACAGAAGGAGGAGAGAGAAGGTAGCATCAGCAGAGGAACTCAAAGTGCTTTTGTCAACTCAAAGATGACATTTATTCTCCTATTTGTTTTGTCAGGATAACCATCGTTTAAAAAATAAGTGTCTTGAATCTCTTAACAACGCCTGGCAGAGCAAGAGCAGAGTAGAGCCTGACATCGGTCTCACCGATGTATCCGTAATTTTTGGCACCGATGCCCGACATCGGACATTATTTCACTGATGTGGCCGAAGTTTTTTTTATCATCATTAATGTAACCTACACTTGTCTTTTAGAATGTAATACGCCCTTATTAAACGCGCTCTTTTGGTTTGATATAAATTTCTTGCAGCTGCAGAGAATGAATTTAAAAGGCACTGTGCGCACCGTGCCTGTGACTCTGGAGCCTAGGCTGCAGCAGAAAACCCTGCCCTGCGAGTGACTGTCATACATGGAAGTCCAGCTGTCATTACGGACCCCTCGCCCTGAGAAAATGTCGTCCGTGTGCAGCCCGGGAAAATATATGAGAGATGTTTGAAAAGATCAGATATTTGAATAAACAAGCGTTTTCTGCCTGAACTTTTACATGGATGTGAAACTAGAGGACAATATCTCACTCCACGTCTTTGGAATTATTTATTGGGCGAGTACAAACGGAGCGCAGAGCACATTTATGCAACCCATGTCTCCTTGCTCACTGGGAGCGGAGGCATCCGATCTTTGGCTGTTCATACAGGAATATATGTAATTTATGTATGTTCACAGACATTCTAAGGCTAGTATAACTACTGGTAAATGTAGTTCAGTTCAGCTAGCTTAATGCTACTGTAGCTAAGCTGGTGTTGTTCAGAGTCTACTAACCTGCAGTGTGTAGATCGATGTCCATATCAAAATCAATGTCCAGCCGTTTGTTTTGTGTCTCCAGCAGAGTTTCTAGTGTCTCCATCTCTCTCTGGAAGAGGTTGACCATGAACTCTCCCACCGCGCTGAGGCGCTCCAACACAAACACTCTGACGCTAAGCTCCACACTACAAACATCAGCAGCGCCACGCTGCTGTTTGTCCACAACAAACAATATCTCCTCTCCTACCGACGCTAGCTGTTCATTTATCTTCAGCCGTACAGACTCCATTTGACGCTTTTCACCTCCTTTAGGAGACATTTCCACCAAGCTTTCTGTTCCTACTGTAATATAGAATGTGTAATAAAGGCAGAAATATCAACAATTCCGAGGCACGACAACATGTTTGTTCAACAACATTACCGTGGAAAACAACTGGCGTGGCCACGGGCAGTTTTCTTGCAAATCTAAGCTAGCAAATATAAGACTTCCGGGGGACGATCTCTTCAAAATAAGAGTACCCTCTAAAGTATTGAAAAAAAGATTAATTTGCACATTAAAACTATAAATTAAGCATTTAAACGATGCTATAGGACACACATTATGTTTCTGTGTAAAAATAAGTAATAATTAATGTTTCTGTGTAAAGATAAGTAATTAAAAAGTTATCTAAATGGATAAATGCTATTCACTGGAGTGCATGGACTTTATAAAGTGGACACTGGACAAAAATCCCTGCTATGTATCGACTAGTGTGACATATGCACATGTCCGGGGAGACCTCCTCTACAACACCACACTGTCCGCTAAGCAGCAGAGGTGTAAAACAAAAATTGGCACGCCATACAGCGAGGTGAAAGGTCAAAAACCATCCCATTTCCAGACTAAAGTGAACTAAAGTGGACACTGGACAAAACTCCCTGCTATGTATCGACTAGTGTGACATATGCACATGTCCGGGGAGACCTCCTCTACAACACCACACTGTCCGCTAAGCAGCAGAGGTGTAAAACAAAAATTGGCACGCCATACAGCGAGGTGAAAGATAAAGAAATATCCCATTTCCAGACTAAAGTGGACACTGGACAAAAATCCCTGCTATGTATCGACTAGTGTGACATATGCACATGTCCGGGGAGACCTCCTCTACAACACCACACTGTGTCCAGTGTCCACTTTAGTTCACTTTAGTCTGGAAATGGGATATTTTTTGACCTTTCACCTCGCTGTATGGCGTGCCAATTTTTGTTTTACACCTCTGCTGCTTAGCGGACAGTGTGGTGTTGTAGAGGAGGTCTCCCCGGACATGTGCATATGTCACACTAGTCGATACATAGCAGGGATTTTTGTCCAGTGACCACTTTAGTTCACTTTAGTCTGGAAATGGGATATTTTTGACCTTTCACCTCGCTGTATGGTGTGCCTGCTTAGCGGACAGTGTGGTGTTGTAGAGGAGGTCTCCCCGGACATGTGCGTATGTCACACTAGTCGATACATAGCAGGGATTTTTGTCCAGCGTCCACTTTAGTTCACTTTAGTCTGGAAATGGGATTTTTTTTTCTTTCACCTCGCTGTATGGCGTGCCAATTTTTTTTTACACCTCTGCTGCTTAGCAGACAGTGTGGTGTTGTAGAGGAAGTCTCCCCGGACATGTGCATATGTCACACTAGTCGATACATAGCAGGGATTTTTGTCCAATGACCACTTTAGTTCACTTTAGTCTGGAAATGGGATATTTTTTGACCTTTCACCTCGCTGTATGGTGTGCCAATTTAATTTTTACACCTCTGCTGCTTAGCGGACAGTGTGGTGTTGTAGAGGAGGTCTCCCCGGACATGTGCGTATGTCACACTAGTCGATACATAGCAGGGATTTTTGTCCAGCGTCCACTTTAGTTCACTTTAGTCTGGAAATGGGATATTTTTTATCTTTCACCTCGCTGTATGGCGTGCCAATTTTTGTAAAAACCTCTGCTGCTTAGCGGACAGTGTGGTGTTGTAGAGGAGGTCTCCCCGGACATGTGCATATGTCACACTAGTCGATACATAGCAGGGATTTTTGTCCAGTGACCACTTTAGTCTGGAAATGGGATATTTTTTTACCTTTCACCTCGCTGTATGGTGTGCCAATTTAATTGCTACACCTCTGCTGCTTAGCGGACAGTGTGGTGTTGTAGAGGAGGTCTCCCCGGACATGTGCGTATGTCAGACTAGTCGATACATAGCAGGGATTTTTGTCCAGCGTCCACTTTAGTTCACTGTAGTCTGGAAATGGGATATTTTTTTATCTTTCATCTCGCTGTATGGTGTGCCAATTTAATTTTTACACCTCTGCTGCTTAGCGGACAGTGTGGTGTTGTACATGTGCATATGTCACACTAGTCGGTACATAGCAGGGATTTTTGTCCAGTGTCCACTTTATAAAGTCCATGCACTCCAGTGAATGGACTTGGGAACTCCAGTGCATAGACTTGGACATTTATCCATTTAGATAACTTTTTTACGTTATTTCATTACTTATTTTTACACAGAAACATAATGTGTGTCTTCACAATAACTGTAATGTAATAATAATACTAATAATGTAATGTAATAATTATATAATTAAATACGGTTTTATTCTGAAAGCAACCGGATGTCTTAAATTTGCTAGCTCTCAAACAGGAAGTTCTAGATTTGCCAAAAAGACGGAGCCGTGGCCACGTGATGCAAATAAGTACTTCCGACCGGGTCAAAGTTTTCACGCACGCGCAATAAAGAATCCAGGCACTGTTGCCTTAATGCCTTTCGCCCCCTGGTGGTGGAGGTGTGTAACTGTCAGATAGATAGATAGATAGATAGATAGATAGATAGATAGATAGATAGATAGATAGATAGATAGATAGATAGATAGATAGATAGATAGATAGATAGTGTTATGACCTGGCTCTTGGGCCATAACAAAGGAGGAAGACACACAGCTGTTTAAAAGTGCACAAACCAATATTTATTTACAATATAATAAACGTATGCATCAAACAATACTAAAGTATTAAGTGGCTTGTGTTAATCAGTAGATCAGTAGTGTAAGTGAGTGGATGTGTGGTAAATGTAATGTAGGGTGTTGAATGGTGCAAACAAATGCTGCTGCTCTCATGGAAGGAGAGAGAGAGAGACCTGGCTCCCAAGCGAAGACAGACTATGCACACACTGCACACAAAACGAGGTAGAGACTGAGCTACACTTCCTAACCGTCTGTCCACTGTACCAAGACATCAGAGACATGTACTTCCCTGCACGGATTACAATCACCCAAGGAGAGTTTGAAAACCACCAAATGTTTAGGCCTATAACATGTTTAAAACATTGAAATACTGCTGTTAACTTTCAAAAGTATAAAACGTCTCGGATGTATAGGCTAACTATCTCTGACAGAAAATGCACAATCTTTTATAGTCTCACAAGATAGTATTACTCAAAGTGTTAATATAACACAGCTCTGTTTACATGTTTATTGTATTGTTTTATCTTGATTGTTTTGTTCCACTTTTGTGTAAACAAAACGTTTGTGTTTATGTTTTCTCATGCCAATAAAGCTCCTATGCATTTTATTTAATTGAGTTAGGCCGGCCAACTCCCAGCCCTTTATTTATTTATTTATTTATTTGACAGGGACAATGCTCATTAATCAACATTTCAGTTTTCACTTCCATGTAAATGTGCCAGAGTTAGCCATAAGCTAATTTACATCTGTAGTCCCTGAGCAGGCTCTTAAAATGGTAGTAAAACTAAACATACAATGACACATAAAGTACAATACAATGCAATAGTAGAGTGTATAGTGTGCCAGAACACAGCACCATGCGTTGATGCCATGTGTGCATATGTGCCAGCACCCAACACTATGTCCATATAAAAACACAATACAACAGATATAGAACACACTGGGACCACTGGCCAGGCAATTGATTGGCAATTGCTCAGGACCTGTGGGAAGCAAAGACCTAGGCCTATAGGAATACACACAGGCCCTAGTAGGCCAACTACAGGGCCTGTGACAACAGACAGACAGACAGACAGACAGACAGACAGACAGACAGACAGACAGACAGACAGACAGATAAGCTATTTGCACACTTTTGACAATTTGAATCCATGATGCATTGCTATTAATTGGAAAAAGTACTTTGTAATGTCACTAATTTGTCATTAAAAGGAATACTTGAGCATACGTAGGCTACTTTGTCCACCACCGATAACTGGACACCAACATCAGGTAGTCTAAAATATTATCTATGTATTAGTACTAATTACCTAGCAATTATTACTGGTGGTTCATCAGCTGGTGGTTCATGAGCTATGCCTGATTTTCAATCGAGTACTACAGTGCCACCCTTTGTCCAATGGTTGTGGGCTTTGTGTCTAAGCAGGGTGACATAGCCCTCTAACATAATCCCACATTTCGTGAAAAACAACTGCATGGTTTGGCCTGGAGCGCTGACATAAGAAAATATGTATAATTCAAAATAGTGGGTGATCTAATGCTGCATTCACATGGAATCGGGCAAGCGGTAGACGGCAAAACCTGCTGGACGGCACGGTAAAAAGATTCAATATTTTAACATTGATGCCGTCTGCCGCTACCGTCACCTGATCTGGCTGCCAGGCTGCCGTGACGTCCTGTTTCGTTTACCGTCCTGCTCCCGTCCACTAAAATGACTTATGGTTTGCCATCTACTGCTTGACTGATTCCATGTGAATGCAGCATTAGCCAGGGTCAGAGGTCAAGAGTCAGAACACGAAAGATGTTCGACACGAGGAGACGTATATGTCTATCCAAGTTTTATTGTTGACGGTCAAACGGAGCTATACCTGTTCAAATTTTGCATTTTTTATTGAGTGCTATAGCGCCACCCTTTGGCCAATGGCCGTGGGCTTTGCGTTCTCACCGTTTAGCATACCCCTCTACCATATTGCCAAGTTTCACGAAAACCGACTGCACGGTTAAGCCAGAAATGTTTTTAAGGGGCCAGGCACTTCGGGCACGGCCCCTTAAAAACAGACAACTACAATAAGGGACCATAGTCCATTTAGCTTGGCCCCTTAATAACTTGTGAAAATTAATTTCTAATCCTTTCTTAGATAGGTGACGATTTGGCCAATTTTGAATATTGTATATTTTCTGTAAAATTTTAATTTTTTGAATTACATTTGACGCAGTGATGGTCTCATAATATAATTTTTTCTTGTTTTTAGTTTTTCTTTTGGAGGTTACAAAAATACCAGATACTCTGTATAGACTGTGTTAGCAGAGCTGCCATTACAGCGATAAGGAAGAGTCTAGATAGCCTGGAGCTAGTCGGAATAAACAAACATAACGGAGGAAAAGAATGAGGACTCAGCACTTACATTCAGCTCGTGACCATAATAACTCGAGCATCTTTATTAGCAGCGTCATTATATACACATTGGGTAACAGGCTTATCCGGTACTTCCGGTGTGGCACTTCAGAATAAGGGTTTATCCTTTACATATATACAGACAATAAAGATCACTTCTTAACAGACTGTCATCATGGGAATTTGTTGCCGCACTAAGAGGTGTTGGTAGAAAGAGTGAGACCACAGCATATCTTGATGGATCAATCCACATCTTTAATGTCAATCCTCCGGCCGGCCGGCCTGCCAGCCAGGAGAAGACCCCCAAAACACTGCATTCTAGGTCCACTGGTGAAAAGGCAGGCACGTGCATAGGCTTCAGCCACTGCCCCTTTACCCGTCTATAAAAAACTGCCCTCTTCAGTCCATGAAAGTAGCATTTACTATGGTGAAATAAATGCAAAATGTGGCCGTTTTAAAGATGTTTTGGCCAATCTGCCCAATCTGCTCAGTTCAAAGCTTGTTGAATGTGTGACTTATATAAATACCACGTTAAAATGGTCATGCATCTGTTCCCAACGAGGCAGGGCCGGTCCTGAGCAATCTGGCGCCCCAAGCAGGATTTTTCGCGGCGCCCCCCCCCCCCCCCCCCCTCAAAAAATAAAAAAATAAAAAAAGTTTTTTTTTTTTTTTTTTTTTTTTACTTTGTCCCAAAAATTGAGGAGACACTGTGGAGGCACTGGGGGGGACAGTGGGGACACTGTGGAGGCACTGGGGGTCCATTGGGGAGGCACTGTGGGGACACTGGGGAGGCTCTGTGGAGGCACTGGCGGGACACTGGCACTGGGGAGACACTGGGGAGGCACTGGGGAGGCACTGGGGGGGCACTGGGGAGGCACTGGGGGGGCACTGGGGGGACACGGTGCAGACATATGCAGAGCATGGCTTAATACTTAGGCTGATCAGCTGTGGGGCCAATAGGGCTATAATGCTACTGTATATTGATCACAACATGAACGCCAGACATGCATGCCTCGGTAACTCCAAATGTCCCGTGAATCATTTAATATTTCATGACAACATATCATCACAAGACTTATCATCTGAAATAAATTATAGCTGTGTCGTGTGTCCAGATTTGATCCATTTCCCCAGTCATTCAGACATACGACAGTGATATGATATTAATCAAATAATAATCATAAGCTCTGATGAAAGATATCAAGACCCGGCCCACAACAGCCCTGACAATCAGGCTCAGCCCTGTTGGCACGACAGGTTGTGTGTCTGTCTGGCGAGTGGGAGACTGGGGTTCAATCCCCGCTACCTGGAAACACTACATCTGCAAAGGGGAATGAGTGAGCAATTGTTCAATAAAAATGGCTTTTATAAAAATTAGCCTTTAGTCTTGAGGTCAAACTTAAATAAATTAACTTCTTTCTCATTATACGTGGTAAAGAAGGAGTCCGCTGAGTCAGGTTCATGAGCTATACCTTTTTATATTAGAATTTTCACTTGAGTGCTATAGCGCCACCCTTTGGCCAATGGTTGTGGGCCGCACCGTTGAAAGTAGCATAGCCCTCTACCATATTGCCAAGTTTTGCAAAAAACGATTGCACAGTTAAGCCAGAACTGCAAGTTTTGGCAGCCTCAGCCGATCTGCGTTGCTGATGCAAATAAATGAATAAATAAATTGTGCGTGGCTGCGGCGTGCATCTGTGGGAACCGATCGGGAGAAACGAAATTGATCTTTTTGGGTGGTTACCCGGACGTGTTGTTTTTGGCAGCACATTTCTATCTTAGTTTAGTCATAGTCTTTGGACTGAAACTTCATTTAGTTTTCACTGAAAATATAATCAAAACACATCATAATTGCCTACAATATTGTAAAATATTGCATATTCCGCTGATGAATTGAACAATTTGTGGACCCTCTTGTAAACAAGTGTAATGCTTTATTGGGTCGTCCACTCACAGTAATGGAGTTGGAACAACAGATGTTCAGGAGGCGGAGGAACACACCTTGACCACACCTTCACGCCAATCTCCGCCCTCCACGCCAATCTACCTGAGCCTATACTTATACCCGCCCAATACAACCCAGAATCCTCTATGCTTTTCGTAGTACGTGGCTAGTACGTTCCCGTACTAGCCAACCGCATGTACTACGACTACCTAAAGCCAAAGAAACCCAAAAGTTTGTCTCACCGTCCCCATGGACTCCTCCGTTGTCCGGGAGCACCCAGGGGAGCCCGACGCCCGCTGGCGCCGGGAGCTCGCCCTCAGTTGTCTCCGACACCTCCAGCACCTCCCGTGCTGCTGTCGCCGAGAACCCAGCCGTCGCCGCTTCGGTTCCGAGCGCCGCCACCGCGGCCCCTCAAACCGACGGATCCAACGGACCTCCCATCCCGCCGTCCGGCCACGCCACCACGGCGTCCTCAGTCCTGCCACGGACACACTCACAGAGCAGCAGCACCAGCGGTTCGCCCTCTCACCGCCGCCACCGCCGCCGCTTCACGAAAAGGGAACGCGGACCACCGTCCGCCGTCCTCCCGCCGTCCTCCCAGCACAACGCTTCCCGCAGCTCTGCTGTTTCGCGCCACCTCCGTCAGCCACAACTACCCAGCCAGCCACAACCCGTCATCACGGATTGGACCGTAGCAGGTCTCCAGCGACCGCTCCGTGCTCGCAACATCACGTTCCCTCGCACCACCAACAAGGCAGGCTTGTTCCAGCTCTTCTGCAACACCAACGACCTGACGACAACAACAACAACAACTCCGGGGCCTTCCTCGAGCCGGACGCGCGTCAATGACGTCACGAGGACAACTGCCGATGACGTCACCCGCCGATCCAGGCGGTCCCGAGCCAACCCAGCCTCTTTCCCCCCCGCCACCTCCAGCGTTGGGTATCTTACATTATATTCAGAATATACTTTTCATTACTATTACTTATTCTTGTCAAGTTTTAAGTTTTGTGTAGTGTCGGTCACCCACCCTCCAGCGTCGGGTGTCTTACACTATATTTGGAATATATATACCATATATATCCAATATATACACGTTGTATATGTGGGGTAATATGTGTATACATGTATATTACCATTACTTTAACTTGTTCAAGTATTAAGTCTATGTAGTGTTAGTTACCCAACACTGCCCACCTCTACCTCCTCCCTCCCCCCCTCCCCCACTCCCGCCACTTCTCCCCACCACCTTTTCCACTTTCAGCACGATTCCTTCTAAGAGCGCAACCCTCCCAAGCTCCCTCCTTCCCTCCAGTACAATCAGTGAAACCCCTCCAAAACCCCCCACCTCAGCGCCTGCTCCCCACACCCTCACGTCCCTCCTGTCCCTCTTGTCCTCCTTCGTCTCGCAGGCCGCACCACCCCCCACCCCTCCCCCCCCGTCCCTCCTCCCCACTCAAATTTCCTCCGTCCCCCCATCCCTCGCCGCCCTCGTGGCCGCATTGACCCAGGCTCTGCCCGCCTCGCCCCAGGCTACGCCAACCTTCCCTCAGGCTCTGCCCGCCTTCCCTCAGGCTCTGCCCGCCTGCCCCCCCTTCCCGGCCCCCTCCCACCCTACGCTGGCTCTCCCCAGCGCTCACACTACGCTGCTACCCCCCAGCGTCCTTTCCAACCCCTTGCTTAACAAGGAAGTGGCGAACGGATTTATGATCGGCCCATTCTCCACCCCACCCTTCCCCACCTACCGCATCAGCCCCCTAGGCATCGCCACCAGAAAATACTCCGGCAAGAAGAGGATCATCCTCGACCTCTCCTCCCCCCACAGCACCTCCACCCCCAGCGTCAACAGCCTCATCCCCAGCCCCCCTTTCTCCATGCAGTACGCCACCATAGACGGCGCCATCAACCTCATCCGACTCGCCGGTCAAGGCGCTTGGCTGGCCAAAGCCGACGTCACCGCAGCATTCAAGATCCTCCCCCTCCACCCCGACTCCTGGCACCTTTTTGGGGTCTCCTGGCAGGACGCCTACTTCTTCGCCGTCCGCCTCACCTTCGGCTGCAAGAGCAGCCCGAAGCTGTTCGACACGTTAGCCGAAGCCCTCTGCTGGATCCTCACAAACAATCACAAGCTCCCCTATGTCACCCACCTGCTAGACGACTTCCTCGTCGTCACTCCCCCTCACGCACCCCCCGCTTCCGGCCTCACCACACTCACCTCCGTCTTCAACAACCTCGGCGTCCCCCTCGCCCTAGAGAAGACCGAGGGCCCCTCGACCTCCCTCGAGTTCCTGGGCATCACCTTGGACACGGTCTCACTCCAAGCCTCCCTGCCCCCCGACAAGCTCAACCGCATCACTCTCCTCCTCTCCAACTACCTGAACCTCCCCCAGTGCAGCAAGCAACAGCTCCTCTCCCTGCTCGGCCATCTCAATTACGCAATACGCATCATCCCCCAAGGCCGCTCCTTCATCTCCAACCTCCTCCACCTCTCCACCTCAGTCCCCTCCCTCCACCACCAGGTCACTCTCGACTCCCCCTGCCAAATGGAGCTGCGCCTCTGGCACCTCCTCCTCTCTAACGGAATCACCTTTTTCTACAATGACTTCATCTCCTCCCCCGAAGACCTCCAACTCTACACAGACGCGGCCCCCTCAGTAGGCTTCGGAGGCTACTACGCCGGAAGGTGGTTCTCCTCCCCCTGGCCCGACGAGCTCCACCTCCTCGACCCCGACCATTCCCAATCCTCCACCCTCTACGAACTCTACCCCATCGCCGCAGCCCTGTGGGGCTCCGAGTGGACTAGCAAAAGTGTCCTCATACACACAGACAACCAGGCCGTGGTCCACATCATTAATAAAGGCCGCTGCTCCTCACTCCCCGTCATGTCCCTCCTGCGCCGCCTAACCTGGCTCTCCGTCACCCACCAGTTTCTCCCCCGCGCCGCCCACGTCCCTGGCCACCACAACTCCATCGCTGACTCCCTTTCCCGTTTTCTGTTCCAGAAATTCAAGACCTTGGCCCCGCAATCCGATCCCCTTCCAGTCCCGGTCCCTCCATTTTCCGACATCATCTTCCCCTAGAACACCCTCTCCACCACCTCATCCTCCAGTCCCAGCGCTCCATCCTGCTGAGCGTAGCAGACTCCACCCTCTCATCCTACCGGACAGCGTGGCACAACTTCCAGTCCTTCCACCTCCGCCACAATCTACACTTCCCCTCACTCGATCTCCTCTTCCTCTCCGCCTTCATCAGCTACAGCGTCTCCACCCTCTCCTCCACGATCAGAGTCTACCTATGCGGCATCAGCTTCTTCACCAAACTCCTAACCGGTTCGCCCCATCCATTCACCCAACACCCCCAAATCATCCTCCAACTCAAAGGCTTGCAGCGCGGCGAACCGCGGCTTCCTCCCCGGCGCCTCCCCCTCACCATAGAGATCCTGGCCTCCTGCATCCACACCATCCGTTCCGGCTACGCCAACCAAACCCTCAACTCCACCCTCGAATTCATGTTCCTCCTGGCCTTCTACGGCTTCCTCCGTTGCTCGGAGTTCACGGCCGCCAACCAGAACTTCAACCCCGCAATCCACCCCTGCCTCTCCGACTTAACCTCCCACGACCACGACACGCTGGTCTTCACCCTGAAAAGAAGCAAGTCCTCCCAGCATCGCCCAATTCCCATCTACCTCTTCCGCATCAACTCCCCCACCAGTCCTTTCGAATCCCTGGTCAACCACGCCCGCCTCAGACAATCCCAGCACGCTCTCCCCACAGACCCCCTCTTCACCAATGAACACGGAACCGTCGCCACCCGCTGCTGGTTCCTCCTCCACCTCCGCCAAATCCTCACCACCTCAGGCTACCCGTCGGAAAACTTCTCCGGCCACTCCTTCCGCATCGGCGCCACCTCCACCGCCGCCAGCCGAGGCCTCCAGGACCACACCGTCCGCCTGCTCGGCAGATGGTCCTCCCAAGCCTACCTGACCTACATCCGCTCCTCCCTCCACGACATCAGACAGGCCCACAACTCCCTGGCCTAGTGGTCGCCCCCCGTCTTCCTTTTGGGGATCACGCCTTGACGTGTACCGCAGGCTGACCGCCACACGACCCCCTCCCCAAAGACTCCAGGGTCGGCGACCCCCCCGGAACCCACGCCCCGCTCCCCCCACTCTCCTCATCAATTCATCATTCATTCAATAAAATCTTTAAACCTTCCACAATGTGTGTTCATTCCAACTAGTGAAATGGAGTTGGAACAACAGATGTTCAGGAGGCGGAGGAACACACCTTGACCACACCTTCACGCCAATCTCCGCCCTCCACGCCAATCTACCTGAGCCTACTTATACCCGCCCAATACAACCCAGAATGCTCTATGCTTTTCGTATCCCACCTCCATCCCCATCACCACCTCAGGACCAGCAGCATCTCCACTGCTCCATCTCCTCCTCCCTCTCTCCTCACCTCCTCCCTTCCTCAGAGTTCCCACGGGGGGATCACGCCTTGACGTGTACCACGGGCTGACCGCCACACGACCCCCTCCCCAAAGACTCCAGGGTCGGCGACCCCCCCGGAACCCACGCCCCGCTCCCCCCACTCTCCTCCTCATCATTCCATTCTTTCATTCAATAAAATCTTTAAACCTTCCACAATGTGTGTTCATTCCAACTAGTGAATTGTATTGAGTTGTGCTTGAAATGTACTGTAATTCTGAAAACTGTTAAATAAATATTTCAATCAATCAATCAAAGAATAAAAGTTATGCATCAGGGTTTGTAGGAAAACTGACCAGTCACGTGACGTCTCTGATCAAAGGAATCTAATCAGATGATAGAGGCCGACTGCATTATTTTCAACGGAGTAGGTGGCATACTATGTAAAACAAGCCCTTATCAACCGGAATAATCAAGGATAACTACCGACTGAGCCGTTGGGTCAGCAGAGCATGCCCCTACTAAGTCGAAACAATCGTACTGATCCATACCGATAACTGCGGTCTTGTCCATTGATAACAGTCGAAGCGGGTGCTCTGACAGTGTACAGATGGAACCAAATAGACCCGTTAGGGTCCATTTGTACCCCCATTGGTAACCCGTACACTTCGGTGCAGGCGCCTTAAGTCCCTGTGGGTTGCAGTGTTGTGTGACTTTATAGCCTACTGTGATTGTTTGCTAAAGCTAAACACGTTGTTGTTGTGTATACTTGTGTTGTTTGGCCTACAGGGTTTTCCCTTCAGTTAGGCTGCCTTAAGAGTTCCGTTTGTTGCGGAACGGCCGGGATACGGCTACTTATTTTTTTGTTATTGTTTGTACCCGTTGTTGCGCTGTCCGCAGCTGCGGGGGTTAAGTGGAGGCTCCATCCAAGTTGGTGGTAGTCCTGTCAATTCCGCGTGGGTTCGCATGCGATGTAGTTATCCACACTAGTATTTCTAGTGGAGTCACAAAGCGATATTTTCTTTAACTTGTCCTCCCTCCATACCGGGTGTATTGTGAGTAGGTGAGAAGAAGCTGTTTGCTTCAGTCACGTGAGTTCCCTCAGACCGCTGTGCGCAGCAGGTGGGATTTGTTTTTGTTACTTGCTATTCTGCTATTCCCTCTCATACGTTCGCGTATAGTGAGTAGACGTTTTGATTAACATTGTTATAGCAGTAGGCCTATGCACTAAATTTTAGTGCATAGGCCTACTGCTATTTACTACCCCTGGTGCTACGCTGTCCGCAGCTGGCAGGGTTTATTTTTGTTGCGTTAATTATTCCCTCTCATACGTGCGCGTATAGTGAATAGATGTTTTGGTTAATATTGTTATAAAGTGTTGCATACGGCTATCTGCTACCCCTGGTGCTACGCTGTCCGCAGCTGGCAGGGTTGTTTTGTTATGCTAATTATTCCCTCTCATTATCTCATACGTTCGCGTATAGTGAGTGGATGTTTTTGATTAATACTGTTATACATTTGTGCATACTGCTATTCGCTATCCCTGGTGCTACGCTGTCCGCAGCTGGCAGGGTTGTTTTTGTTATGCTAATCCCCTCTCATACGTTTATGTATAGTGAGTGGGTGTTTTGAGTTTCGCATATTATTACCCCTGTTACCACACTGTTCGCAGCGGGTTGGGGTTTGCGTTTTTCTGTTCCCTCAAGTACGTGCGCGTACGGTGAGTAGGGTGGTTTTCCTTGTATATTGCGGCCCCTGATACTGCTGTTCGCAGCTGGTGGGGTTCCTGCATATCCCTCGGGTGCGTTCGCGTACTGTGAGTAGGGTGGTAATTGAGCTACTATGGCTTCCTACGTCTGCTGCTGTTGTCAGGCAGCCATGGACCCCCGTGATGGCCACCGGGAATGTCCCGTTTGTTTGGGCAGAGCCCATGTGCGGCGGGACGTTGAGGACCCCTGTAATGCTGCCATCGACTTGCCCTATGCCGAGAGGGCTCGGCGTGCAGCGCTGGGGGGGAGTTGGCTCCCCCTGCCCAGGAACCGGTGCTTGGCCGTAGTGACAGGCTTTCTAGAAAACGCCATCGGCGTCGCTCAGGTGACCATGATTATAGGAGGTCTCGTGAGCACACCTCTCGGGCCCCTAAGCATTCTGCTCACGCCCAGGAGGTCGGGGAGACGCAGGGTGCCACTCAGAGGGAGATTTTGGCTGCTATTCAGTCCCTCAGTGAGCGGATGGGGAGGTTTGAAGCTGAATGCTCCTCAACTGCGGTGTCACATGAGACTGTGTCCTCGCAGGAATCTCCCTTCAGGGGGGTGCCTGGCCCGGAGGATGACCCAGATGTGCTTTCCATCCATGCGCCTGGCTCCCTTACTGGCAGTGGTCTACGTTCGGACCACGCTTCAGTCTCAGACAGCACCAGATCTGCGCTCTACGAGGAGGAGGTGGCAGAGTCCGCTCCGGACGTCTCGGCTAGTGAGACGCTGGTGTCGCACGTGTTATCGGCAGCTAAACTATTGGGTATGACACGTCACACTTACAGCCCCGAAGTCTGCCTCTTCGGCGGGTGTCTTCAGTGCGGTGTCCCAGGCTCGCTTGTCCCCTACTGTTCCAGAAGCAGAGGGGTATTCGGGGATGCTAATGACTAACTGGGGGAAGCCTGATAGTGACTCCTTATTTAATGCTGGGTGCAGGGGTCTAGCAAAGATGGCTTATCCTCCCGAGTCCGGCTTGGGAGACATGCCACCGGTCGAGCAGGGCATGGCCGCATTGACCGATCTTGGCCCTGACCGAGTTACCACTGTCCCACGTTGCCCCAGTAAGCAGTGCGAAAAGACGGATCGTCTGGTGTGTCGCACGTACAATTCAGCAACCCGTGCAGCTCGCTCGGGGAATGCATTGGTCCTCCTCTTGGCTGCTTTAAGTAAGACAATGGGGGCGGAGGACACAGACTCCCGGTCCCTGATAGATTCTCAGCCAAAACACGCGGGACATTGGCGCCACCATGTCATCAGCCATGTTGGCTCGTCGTCAGGTCTGGCTGGCTCAGATGCGTCTCCCTGAGAACATCAAGAAAGAGCTGCGGGAGAAAGCAGTTGTGCCGGGCCATGTGTTCCATCCAGACTTCCAGGAGACACTGGACAGAACTGAACGCTGTGCTCAGACACGGGAGAGCGTTCAACGGTTTCGCCGGTCTGTTACCTCCAGACTCGGACCACGGCGTTCCTATCAAGGCTCAGGGCCCCACCAAGGAGACAAAAAAAGAGAAAAACAAATAACAACCCTACACCCAACCCACACCCGTGTCACTGTAGAGATCCACCAGGATCCATAGTGATTATGACTGCTTTAGTTAGATATTAGTATTGTTTAACACACACACACACACACACACACACACACACACACACACACACACACACACACACACACACACACACACACACACACACCTATGATAAACTGTATTTAGCCAGGGTAATACGCTTGAGCAATGTTTTGAATTGTGATATATTACTGCTGTGTTTGACATCCTCTGTCAAGCCATTCCAAATCTTCACCCCACAGACAGAGATACACATACTTTTTCGAGTGGTATTTGTACTGGGTTGTTGGAAGTTTAAGTCCCATCTCAACTGGTAGCCCCCCTCCCTGTCCTTAAACCATTGCAGGATGTTTAAAGGAAGTAATTTTTTTCTTACTTCTTCTACTAAATCAAAAAACTTCAGTGTACGTGACCTTGAAAACAGTTAATTTGTGTGTTCATAAAAATCCACCTTGTGTACTATTCTAATGGCTCTTTTTTGCAATGTGGCTAGAGGCTGGAGGTTACTTTTATACGTATTTCCCCAAACCTCCACACAATAGGATAGATATGGTAATATTAGTGTATTGTATAATGTCATCAGTGACTTATAGTTTAATACATACCTAGTTTTGCATAGAACACCAACACTTCTAGCTATTTTGGTCCGGACATATTTAATATGGGGTTTCCAAGTGAATTTATGGTCATTAATTACTCCCAAGAAGGTATTCTCATATACTCTTTCCAATTTTATGTTGTCTATCTTTAATTCCACAGATATGTTTGAGTGTCTTTTTTTATTCCCAAAGATCATAAATTTGTTTTTTTTTCAAATTTAGTGATAGTTTGTTTCTGTCAAACCATAGTTTCAGTTTGCCCAATTCCGTGGAGACCTCCTCCAACAGCTGCTGTAAGTCCTTTCCGGCGCAGAAGATGTTGGTGTCATCGGCAAACACAACATATTTCAAAGTACTTGATACTTTACATATGTCATTAATATATAATATAAAAAGTTTAGGTCCTAAATTAGAGCCTTGCGGTACGCCACATCTGATGGGTGAGCTGCTTGACCTGTACTCACCCATCTGGACATACTGTTGTCTGTTTGTAATGTAACTTTTGATCCAATGTAGCCCTACCCCTCTAATCCCATAACAAATTTGGAACTGTCTGTAAGCTGAATTGCAGCTATCGGCAGATAATTAAATAAATACCAGATCATTAAATATATTTAAAATTGTCCAAGTGCACAGATCACACTTCAAGAACATATTTGTTTTGATTATTTACAAAATTATGGAGCTGGGTAGGATCTACCAGTGGTGCAGTTGAATGTATAAGATTGCCCTGTTATTGAAACATGTATTATTTTCACAGAAAAAGGCCCAAAAGGGATCTACAGAAAAAGAGGCATCCAGCCAGATGATTGAAGAACTTAAACGGCAAATGGAAGGAAAATATTCACCATCTTCAGAGGTAAAATATAATTGACTATTTAGAAACTTGTGTTTTTGAGTTGATGTAGTAATTTTCCTGTGACTTTCGCTGCAACAGAGGAGACTGATTATTCGATTTTCTGTGTTTTGGTATAGTTAACTAACTCAAATGAAGATTCTGATGAGGAGGTGCCCAGGAACTGGAGCGCAGCTCGAAACAAAATAAAAGCCCTTCAGAGGGAAAACAGAGCCCTGAAGGAAGTCAACGTGAAACGTATCCTAGATGCTATGACCGGTATTTAAATAAAAAACTAATAATCTTGCCATGTCTGCAGAAAACGATAAAGGCCAACGGTCATGTATGTTTTGCCCGATGGTTCTTGGTTTACCTATGATCCTAGATTACTATTTCTATGCATTTGTGCATTGTTTTCCTTTCATGGTGGCAGCGGTGGCCGAACGGATAGCGGAGCGGTCTTGATACCGGAAGGTCGCCAGTTCGAATCAGCTGTCCGACACGTTAAAATTACCACCGCTGAAGTGCCCTTGAACAAGGCATTGAACCACTACGATGAAATGTGTTCTATGAGCAGGGCCTGGCTGGAAACAAGTTCTTGAGCTTAGCCCAGATACCCTGGGTAAATATAGTAATCATTGCATTTCATTTAATTTCATACTGTAGTTGCTCTGGTTAATGCTTTCATTCCCCTGTCTTTACATCTTCATTCCCTGACCCTGTATAGAGCTTCCAGTAGTGGTTGCACAGCTGAAGCACGTGATCAAGAAACTCACGTCAGATCCTGCCTCTACCTCCTGCATGTCACCCACACCATCCTCCTGCATGTCACCCACACCATCCTCCTGCATGTCACCCACACCATCCTCCTGCATGTCTCCCACACCATCTGCATCCTCCTGCATGTCACCCACACCATCCTCCTGCATGTCACCCACACCATCCTCCTGCATGTCACCCACACCATCTGCATCCTCCTGCATGTCACCCACACCATCCTCCTGCATGTCACCCACACCATCCTCCTGCATGTCACCCACACCATCCTCCTGCATGTCACCCACACCATCTGCATCCTCCTGCATGTCACCCACACCATCCTCCTGCATGTCACCCACACCATCCTCCTGCATGTCACCCACACCATCCTCCTGCATGTCACCCACACCATCCTCCTGCATGTCACCCACACCATCTGCATCCTCCTGCATGTCACCCACACCATCCTCCTGCATGTCACCCACACCATCCTCCTGCATGTCACCCACACCATCCTCCTGCATGTCACCCACACCATCCTCCTGCATGTCTCCCACACCATCTGCATCCTCCTGCATGTCACCCACACCATCCTCCTGCATGTCTCCCACACCATCTGCATCCTCCTGCATGTCACCCACACCATATGCATCCTCCTGCATGTCACCCACACCATATGCATCCTCCTGCATGTCACCCACACCATCCTCCTGCATGTCACCCACACCATCCTCCTGCATGTCACCCACACCATCCTCCTGCATGTCACCCACACCATCCTCCTGCATGTCACCCACACCATCCTCCTGCATGTCACCCACACCATATGCATCCTCCTGCATGTCACCCACACCATCCTCCTGCATGTCACCCACACCATATGCATCCTCCTGCATGTCACCCACACCATCCTCCTGCATGTCACCCACACCATCCTCCTGCATGTCACCCACACCATCCTCCTGCATGTCACCCACACCATCTGCATCCTCCTGCATGTCACCCACACCATCTGCATCCACCTTCATGTCACCCACACCATCCTCCTGCATGTCTCCCACACCATCTGCATCCTCCTGCATGTCACCCACACCATCCTCCTGCATGTCACCCACACCATCTGCATCCTCCTGCATGTCACAGTCTGCGGCCATCACTCAAGTGGTGTCTGATGAGATGGTAACTACCCCATAAGGCAGGGGTGGGCAACTTTGACGATGGAGAGGGCCACAATATTTCCACACGCACTCCAGAGGGCCACATTGCATATTACTGTCGTAGCAAAAATAGCTGATCTACAAGCTCAAAACGCGTCACGCTGTGACGCGTTTTGAGCTTGTAGATCAGCTATTTTATGCTATTGTTGCTATATTTTTTTGCTATTTTTGAATTGGAATCCTGAAAACTAAAATTTTTATGTAATTTAAAATGCATTTAGTTATAGTTATGTTACCTTTATGAACTAAAGACCATAACATTTTAATACTAGTCATTAGCTGAAATCAATAATGTATCAATGTTCGGATATTGACCTCGGGTCGCATTAACTGAAGGTGTGGGCTGCATGTGGCCCCCGGGCCGCCAGTTGCCCATGTATGCCATAAGGCATTTTCTTTGTATTTTTCTACACAAGAAAATGTTGTAGATCTGTGACTTAATGTGGAAAATCTGGTGGTTTTACTCATTACCTGGAAAGAAAGCATGCTCACAAACTTTGTGGTAGAGTTGTATAGTATTTGCCGTCTCCTTAAAAGTTTCATTGGGAAATGGGATGATGCCTCAGATGTTCGTCTATAAATATTCACTGCACAGATGAATATAATGTGAGTCTTTGAGAGTAACGCATGTTTTATTTATTTTTTAGGTGCCTCTTATGCCTGGGTCTGAGGTCACCGTCGTAAAACGGAAATTGAAGACTCTGCGGACTGCAAATTCATCCGTGTACACAGGGGATCTAGCCGTCCTGGTCTTTGGCAGGGAAACGCTGGCCAATTCCAGTTTGACCGGGAAGCAGTCGGGGGCGCACAAAGACCTGGAGTCCAAGCCACCACTAGACCCTAGCAAGCTTGAGGCTACTGGTGAGTTCTTTCAATATGGACAAACCATAATGATTCGCACACACTGCTTATCAAAATCACCCCCTCCCCACTTTGTGGTGTTAATTATGGATGGTGGATAATATGGGGTGACGGCAAAAAAAAATAATGCTTTATTTTCTGTGTTTTCCCTCACAGGTCATGTCCAGGCGAAGTATCCTGACCTCGCCATTCAAGCCATGAGGTGCGTCATCAGGAAGAAGTGCAACAATCTGGCGTTCGTGTGCAAGAAAGTTGAGAAGAAGGCCATGTAAATAATTGTCCCTGTTTTTTTTTGTTTTCCTGTGTATTTCCTGTGCACTTCAGGTTGAATTGGGACAGTTTCCCTGTTATTTTGTACAGGGGTTGGCAACGCGTGAATCTATTCTACGTCCGAACATGGTAACGCCCCGCTGCCTCAGATTGGCCTACCAACACTGCCCATCTTGTCCCATCATGGTCTCTCTTGAGTGTCCTCCGAGAATGACAGCTGCGCGACAGGCTGCAGCCTTGCAACTAACTTTGTAACTTATTTTTGTAGAGACAAAGAGACAAACTAATATCGTTTATGCCGTTTGCTTCGATTGACTAATAATTATAGTAAACTAATACTATTATACTAAAAAAAGAGTATCGAGGGACAGTACAGTACAGTACAATAATGTTTCAAGTTTACACATGCAAATTACACTATAATCAACAGTAACGCACTTTATTTAGAACACACAATCAATTATTATATCAAAACAAACGGCATAAACAATATTAGTTTGCCTCTTCTACAAAAATAAGTTACTGTTGCATGTGCCAAGCTGTCATTCTCTTGTATTATATTGTACTTGTATTATTTCCCACCACGGAGTAACCTTGCGGCAGACTATCCAGCGATTCCAGTATGTTTCCTCCACCTCGGAGGAAAGTCTGGTAAGACGTGCAGTGTTGGTAGGACAATCAGAGGCAGGCAGGGCGTTACCATGTCTATGCTCGGACGTAGAAAAGATTCACGCGTTGGGAACCTTGACATTAACCCATTCTGGGTGGGAACCCCCTTTGGTGTTAGCATTATGTTATGCTTTAGCTATTGAAAAATAGCAGACCTACAAGTTCACAGCGCGGCACTCGTGCCCCTTGTAGGTCTGCTATTTTCTTTAAATAGCAGACCTACAAGTTCACAGCGCGGCACTCGGTGCCGCTTGTAGGTCTGCTATTTTTCAAAAATAGCAGACCTACAAGTTCACAGCGCGGCACTCAGTGCCGCTTGTAGATCTGCTATTTAAAAAAAAAAAGCAGACCTATTTTTCAATAGCTAAGTATAACATAATGCCTAAAACACCAAAAGGGGTTCCCGCCCGAAATGGGTTAAGGCCATGTTTTCATTTTATAGTGTGCCATGTTTTCATTATATTTCCAACTGATTTTACAGAAACATTTTATTTTAAATCGGGATGTAACTCAGGGCAATACGCCTGCTATTTTTTGAAAAATCACAGGTCTGATTGGGTTAACTGATGGGAAATGTTTACTCTATGTGCCAGTTATCACCCTCCGTGCCAAAGTTCGCCCATGCACATGGTTGCCTACCTGCAATCTATTGCGACCGCAGTGAGCATTTACTATGAGACCCAGCAGATCCTGTCTGTCTGTCTGTCTGTCACGCTGTAACACCACCCGCCCGCCACCAGAGGGCGCAGCTGTATCACACACATGCGCACACACACACACACACACACACACAAACAACTTAACTTATTAAAAAAAAAACTTAACTTAAAAAAAAAACGTAAAGAAAAAACTTTAAAAAAACAACTTAACTTAAAAACAAACTTTAAAAAAAAACTTAAAGAAAAAACTTTAAAACTTTAAAAAAAAACGTAAAGAAAAAACTTTAAAAAACTAAAAACTAAAAAAAAAACCTTGAAGTACGTAATTTATTCTAATTGTTGTTATTGCAATTTACGAGCTGCGTTCGCTTCCCGCGTTCGCGCGTCTTACTTGTTTAATATGTACCCAGTATATAATGCAATAATGCAACCTAAAATAAAAATAAAATTCCATCATGTTGAATAGAAAATAAATTAAACTCCATCACAATGAACTATTAATGTGTATTCTATTCAGTCATGTTGATATTGTCAGATTATACATGTAATTCCTCTGCTTTTGCATCATTGTCATCCTGGATTAGACTGACTGATCATTATGACTTAAACTAAAGGCTTTTTGCCTGTATGAGTCTCCATGTGTCTATTTAGATTACCCACCTGAGTAAAGCCTGTACCACAAACTGTACAAGAGAAGGGCCTTTCGCCTGTATGAGACATCATGTGTGTTTTTAGATGACTTGTGTTAACACAGCCTTTACCACATACTGTACAAGAAAATGGCATTTTGCCTGTATGAGTCATCATGTGTCTATTTAGATTACCCACCTGAGTAAAGCCTGTACCACAAACTGTACAAGAGAATGGCCTTTCACCTGTATGAATCCTCATGTGTGTTTTTAGATCATTGTTGCGAGGAAAGCCTTTACCACATACTGTACAAGAAAATGGCCATTTGCCTGTATGAGTTATCATGTGGGTTTTTAGAGTACCTGCCTGAGTAAAGCCTGTACCACAAACTGTACAAGAGAAGGGCTTTTTGCCTGTATGAGTCATCATGTGTGATTTTAAATTCCCCTTTAGATTAAACATTTTGCCACACACTGTACAATTAAAACTTTTCTTCCGTGTGTGACTCGTCATGGAGTCAGTTTGTTCTGACGATTTCAGATCCTGGGACAGCTTGTGCTGTCCTCCCACATTTAGTGTGTTTTGTGATTTCAGTGTGTTTAAAGCTGACTGATCTCCCCTAGTCTCCTCCCACTCATCACTGTCATCAGTGTCAGATTCAGAACAGTGTGAAGAGAGGAGCTGGTTGTCACTAGTTGGTTGTGATGTTCCACAGTCCTCTACATCAGCTTGTGCTTTCATGTGTACAGTTGAGGTGCCGGCTACAGGCTCTGTGTCTCTGTTTTCATCATCATCTTCGCTTTTCACTGCTAGTAATGTTAACCTTTGTCCACCAGCCTCTTCTGTTGTGTGAAATAGCTCCTCATGTTCATCTTTAATCTCTGGAGCTTGTGGTTCCTCCTGGACCAGACTGGAGCTCCTCTCCTCTTCAGGTGGAACCTCCTCTTTACACACAGGGACGTGCAGAAAGTCTACAAAAAAATAATACAATGTGTTATATGGTCTAGGAGCAAAGGCCCTGCAATGTATTCAAAAATACATCCAGATTAGCTTGTAGAGCGGCTATTGTCGGTGCAAAGGATACATTTGGCTTTACACTTCAGGCATTATATTTTGCCTTATGGCGGCGTTTGCTCGCTGAAAGTATCTGACCTACAAGCAAGCTCACAGTGCGTTGTGATGAGACACGCTGTGGACTTTATCTTTCGGCAGAGCGAAACTGTCGTCAGAACTTCTTCAGTTCGGTCATGACTGTCGTTTGAGGAAATGCAACACAGTTGTAAGAACGAGACGGGATATTATCAAATGTAGCATATTTGTCATTTACACTTAAACGCCTCGTTTTGAATGATGTTGATATGGTGCTGCACTAGTATAGCCTTTGCGTTATTGATTGTTTGTGGTTGGTGGCTGGAATTTTGTGATGTGTGTCACCTTGCATTTCAAAAACCACTGCTTGCAAATTATGACTCATGATTACACACCTAAGTAGCCTACCACACCCGGAGTGAGCATGTTTTTGGGGGGGTTTGCGTTCTTGTATTCTTGTTATCGGACCCTACAAACCATCCCGCGTGCTCAGATCAGTCAACGCAGGGAAGGTGGAAGTTCACTAAAAATGCCGGGACAGCGCTCCACACATCCCAAACTCTTCTCCCTTCTGGCTCCAAAACTATGGAATGGGCCTGGGCAGGCTTAGCGGTCCAGACACCTTGGCTGGTAATCCAGCATGACAGTGTGCCGCGGGTTCGAGTCCCGATGCCGACAAACTTTACTGTCTGTCTTCCCCCATCCCTCTCCCTGTTTCCTGTCTACCTACTGTAAATCTATCAATAAAGGCAGGAAAAAACCCCAAAATATCTAAAAGGAAGAAAAAAAAAAAGACGTAACTTAGATAGCATTTTATGTTGACATTGCACTATATAGTGTATACACATAGTTTAATTGTATAAATATTCCACTGTTAGGTTCTTAGTTTACGTATGATTCTTGATGACAATTGACCTGTAGCTAAGCCCCTCCCCAAACTGCTATGGTCCAATCACAGCTAAGCATAACATGGGTTAGACAAAGCTCTCCACCAATAGTTTCCCTATGTGATAAAACATTGTTTTAAAAAATAAATGTTGCACACATATTTTTCAGTGCATATGGCAGGCCTTGTTGACGGATTTGTTAGAGATTTTGAAGGTCTGGTTCCAAAAATGAACCAGTATTTAATGTGTAAAATCCATATTTACATTGGAATGAATGAGCCTGGCTGGAAAGTGTCTAAGTGGGAGAGGGCTTTGCTAAAGGTGAATATTTGATGCATTACCATGTTTTGTTCTTGCTTACTGTAAATCACTCTGGATTAAGAGCATATATGCTAAATGCCTAAATTGTATTCAACTTTACTACAGGTTTAAACCACAGTAAATAAAACACTACATACCTATCTTGTACAATTTTACTACAGGTTGCATCCTTGCATCAAACAGTCCATGTCTCTGGTCCATCTCTGGCTGCTCCTCTGACAACGTTGAATGTCTTTTGGAGGCCATCTCTCTAGACACTGTAGACCTCTCCCTGTGGTGCTCTGTGGAAATCACCAGCAGAAAGACCTATCATTATACTACATATTCAAACTTTACCAAGTCTATTGTCTTGTTCAGTATAAAGGAGCAGTCACTAGTTGTTCGAGTGCTAAAATAATTGTCCCCATCCTGATTTGAACATCAGGTGAACATACATTGTATATTGAATGTGTGGTATCGTGAGCTTGTAAAACATGACATGGCATAGTTTGAATGCTGATTAACACAGCGAACGCTAATCGCGTATCAATACGTTATCAATTAATCAAACGTCCGGTGCCAACCACGTATCCATACGTTTTAATCACTTTTTTATAGCATACTTTCATTCATCTTTTTACCCACCCGGACAATGAAGAACCATCCCCCTGTCATTGCTGCTTAGTCCCGCTCACGTGATAAAAAAAAACCCCTCCCCTCCTGAAAACAGGAGGGCGGCCGGGCCGCTTTACGTGTAGAAGCCAGTGTAAAATGGATGCGCCCATGCCGATCTAGTCGGTGTGTGAAAATAATCAAATTTCACCTAACCTCGCCTCACCAGGCTTTCCACCTCGGACATTTCACCCAACACTATAATACTCGATTCCCCCCTCCCCTCCTGTTTCTCCAGGAGGAGGATCTTGCGAGATGGGGGCTCTCCTCTGTCTCTCGGAAAAAAACATGATGAGCGGAACGCTGCCTAAACACATATGCACCGGATCGGCATTGCATAACGTCTGCAACACACATGGACAGATGCATGTTTCCTTCTTCATACTGTAGCGACCAAACGATCCCCGAGCCTACAATACTACGAACTAACCACAGTATCGAGGGGCCGCCACGACAACAGACAGTGTTCCGTTGGTGGATCACGTATCGCCATGCAGAGCCGTCATAATCGGAGATCGCTCGGACGTGTGATTGTAACGCTTTTTTATTCATTATAATTGTAGTGATAAGACCGCAATGAACGCGTCGGGGACGTAATCGACCCGGGTGTAATGTATAACGAACTTTTCCGCGTCCTAAACCGTGGTGTTGTGATCTGTGGAAGTCATTTTTTCCTTGTCGTCGACATCACAGCCGTGTGAAGCTTTTTTTTTTCTCCATCGCCCCCATGCTGCATGCCCAGGCATGTTCCCCTATACTAGCTGGAAAAACAAAATCAGCTGATGATGACAACGCGTCTCACCGTTATACTATAGTTCTGAACCGAACGGTGGAATGGGACTTTTTATAGCCGCACGGATCAAGACTTTTGCTGCCCAATGTGCCCATGACCCCCCCCCCCCCCCAATGTTACTGCGATCAAAACAATGAAAGCAGTGAGATAGATTAGGCGAGGCAATCATCATCATAATCATCCTCATCTAAAGAAAGCAGAGTTATGAAGGTTTATTGTCAGACATTGACAGGCAGATATAACAATAAACACAATAAATATGCTATACATCCTATACACCGAATGAAAGCCCTGAATGTGTACTTTTACAAGGAAAATAGTACATTGATCCCATGTACAGTTTGTCATAAATTGGTTACTGGGTGGATGCACATTGCGCCCACCAACCGCGCAACTGTAGAGAACAGTTGCACCGCTCACTTCACAGGGGTGTGATTTTTATTATTACAGTAGAAGTTTACAGACCAAACTGTAAATAAAAGGTTTACATGACTTTCTGTCTCAGTCCGTATATAGCGAGCTGTAGTGAATAAGTACAGAACAGTTGCAACGCTCACTTCACAGGGGTGTGATTTTTATTATTACAGTAGAAGTTTACAGACCAAACTGTAAATAAAAGGTTTACATGACTTTCTGCCTCAGTCCGTATATAGCGAGCTGTATTGAATAAGCAGAGAACAGAATAGTTTTTTTCTTATGAAAGCAGAGAGTCTTCTGTTTCATACGGTATATAGTATTTATATGTCGCTATAGGCCTTATTTTGTGAATATTGAGGAGTTCACGTCCATGTCTTCTCTGAAGTTATCTGGTGGGCACAAGCTGCATTCAATAACCAATTACTGTCTAACTGTAGATGGGATCAATGTATACTGTTTTCCTCGTAAAAGTACACATTCAGGGCTTTCATTCGGTGTATAGGATGTATAGGATATTTATTGGGTTCAATTTTACATCTGCCTGTCAATGTCTCTGACTTTAAACCATCCATAACTCTGCTCGCTGTTCAAGATAACCACTTCCAGGCAAATGCAGGTGTTGCAAAAAGGTCAATATCTCCAGAATGGAACATGGTAAAATCAAAATGTATTTTTTAAATTGAAGTGGACAAGTTCAGCTTTCTTTTGATGTATGCGTGTGATTCTCGCTATAAGAGAACATTTTGCTGTGGGCCCCCGAACAAGGCCTTTGTGCAATGTGAAACGGTAGCAACATCAAAATAGGCCTGCCAAGATCCTGTAGCAATCAAAGTGTTAATCGTGATTAATACATTTTAAACTGAGATGCATCTGATTAAAATGTTTATTCGTTTGACAGCCCTGCTCAATATGAGTAGAGCTAGTAAGTATTTCTTAAAGCAGTATTTTTTAATACCTATTTGAAAGATGTCAACAGTCACCCACCAGCCTCTTCTGGTCTTTGAAGTAGCTCCTCTTGTTCATCTTTAATCTGTGGAGGATGTGGTTCCTCCTGGACCCGACTGGAGCTCCTCTCCTCTAAAAAAAGTATCAACAGATTACTTTTTGGCCACATTTTCCAAAATTCAACTTTGATGGTGCGCTGACTGCGCTCTGTGCTGTAAATCAGAGGTTCCCAAACACTGGTACTAGTACCACTGGTGGTACTTGAGCCCCCTCTGGTGGTACACAGAGGAGTCGCCCCAAAAAAGGAGAAAAAAGACAAAAGTGGAATGAAATATTTACATTACTAAAGGTAGTTCTTCTGGTTGAAATGAGCATGACAGCACACCTAGCCATTAATAGAAGATTTGAGAACGGATTAATCACATTACAAAATATCATCAGTTGTGCTGACTAGATTAAACATAGTTTTGTCAGAGCAGCAGCATTATTGGCTTTCGTAACTGTACCAAAGCCCGCCCATATTGCATACCGTGTCCAGATTGGCCACACCAGTTCTCTGGTGTAGGAAATGGGCGTACAATTGAGCCTCTCCAGACCGTAATCCGCCGGCAGGCAATTTTTTGATTCGGTCTGGCTTATTAGCCAGGCTACTCAGATTAGCCAACACAGGGAAGCTGGAAGTACATTCACTAAAAACGCTGGGACAGCGCTCCACACGTCCCAAAGTCTTTTCCCTTATGGCTCCAAAACTATGGAAAGGGCCTGGGCCGGCTTAGTGGTCCAGGCACCTTGGCTGGTAATCCAGCATGACAGTATGTTGCGGGTTCGAGTCCCGATCCTGACAAACTTTACTGTGTGTCTTCTCTGCCCATCTCTCTCCACGTTTTCTGTCTACCTACTGTAAATCTATCAATAGAGGCAGAAAAGCCCCAAAAAATATCTAAAAAGAAAAAACAAACAAACAAACAAAAACTATGGAATGTACTTCCCATTGCAATCAGAACTGCAGACTCACTCCCAATCTTCCACCGTAGCCTAAAATCCGAACGAGTTGAATGTTAGGTATTCTCCAGCAGGTTAGTTGTTAATCGCACATTTCCCATCAGTTGGTGTGTCGGCACTATATATGGTGGTAGGGGTGAGAGAACGTGTGACATCACATGACATCATCAGGGATGGAGCACGTGACATCATCAGGGATGGAGATCCCTGATTTCATCAATATTAAGCCCATACTGTAAATGGAGATCCCTGATGTCATCAATATTGGCCAGCAACTCTACATCTGACCTCAAACCCTAAGATCTCCATATATGGAGCTGACCTGTTCTGACATGCCATATGTTGATCCTACATCCATCCTTCCTCTTCGATGTCTCCCTTTTGACCGATACCTATCCATTTAAACTCTAGACGGGCCTGCCCCAAAGTTATTAGTGCAGCCGCGCCGGGCAGCCAGCGAAAACTAGAGTTCTTAACAGGCCCGGAAATTAAGATCTTACCCCCCATGCCAAAGCACCAGAGCTTGCCCAGCAGTCTGCTGTCACCCAGGTGGATGTGTGCACGTGACCTGAGGTCGTTTCTCGCCCTCAGGCATCTTACTGGTACTGAAGTAGAATTAACTGCAAAGCTTATGTGAACCCATGTGAACACATAATACATTTTGATCAAAGCAGGGGTTACTGCATCAACGCATTCACATTGTTAATGCTAAAATCGATTCATATCGGTTCATCTTTACACTCTCAGTACCGACCCACTTTCACCAATAAAACAAACTAGAATTTCGCGGGCCTTCGGCCCGCTCATCCTAGCGCCACACGTCGCAAATGGGAAGAAGGCAATAGCGGAAGGGCGATACGCGATACTGTTATTTTGTTTGTTTTTTTTACTTGGAAAAGCAAACATGTTTTCATATATCCAGTTGCTTCGAAAGCGCAAACTTGTCAACCTGGCTGAGTGGCCCTATTGTTTGTTTTGCTTGTTTTTATTTCCATCTAAAAGCAAGAATTGCAAGTGGCAATGTTTCTATATACCAAGTTGCTTGGATGTCGTAAATGTGGCAACCTAGCGGGAATAGTATACTGTACTCCACTGTGCTGTACTCCACTGTACTTTGCTGTGCTGTACTGTACTGTACTGTACTGTACTGTACTGTACTGTACTGTACTGGACTGGACTGGACTGGACTGTGCTGTACTGTACTCGGATGTACTGTACTGTATTCCACTGTACTGTACTGTACTCCGCTGTGCTGTGCTGTACTGTACTGTACTCAGCTGTACTGTACTCCACTGTACTGTACTCCACTGTACTGTACTGTACTGTACTGTACAGTGATGTACTGTACAGTGATGCACTGTACTGTACTGTGCTCGGCTATACTGTACTGTATTACACTGTACTGTACTGTACTCCACTGTACTGTACTCCACTGTACTGTACTCAACTGTACTGTACCGTACTGTATTCCACTGTACTGTATTTCACTGTACTGTACTGTACTGTACTGTACTGTACTCTGCTGTACTGTACTGTACTGTACTGTACTGTACTGTACTGTACTGTACTGTGCTGTGCTGTGCTGTGCTGTACTGGAATATACTCCACTGTACTGTACTGTACTGTACTGTATTGTACTGTACTGTACTGTACTCGGCTGTGCTGTACTGTATTCCACTGTACTGTACTGTACTGTACTGTACTGTGGTGTACTCCACTGTAATGTACTCCACTGTACTGTACTGTACTGTACTCGGCTGTGCTGTACTGTACTGTGCTGTACTCCACTGTGCTGTACTCGGCTGTACTGGACTGTACTGTCCTCCACTGTACTGTACTGTACTCCTCTGTTCTGCTCTCTTCTCTTCTCCTCTGTTCTGCTCTCTTCTCTTCTGTACTGTACTGTACCGTACCGTACCGTATGGTTCGGTACCATAACGTACCGTACTGGACCGTACTGTATCATACTGAAGTGTGCCATACTGTACTATACGGTACTGTACAATACTGTACGGTACAATATTGTCCCGTACTGTATGCTACTGTACTGTTCCATACTGTACTGTGCTGTGCTGTGACTTACCATACTGTACTGTAGAATACTGTGCTGTACCATGCTGCGTTGCCCTGTGTATGTGCGTGAACGTGCGTGTGTGTATGTGTGTGTGTGTGTGTGTGTGTGCAGTGAAAAGGGGAGGTGCCGAGGAATGAGAAAGTTGTGATGTAATTTGCATCACAGCGAAATGTTGCGCAATAACAGTGTGTGTGACATAAGTAATATTTGTACAGTAAATATGACAGTTGCGTGGATGCAATGTAGTGCAGTTGGATTCTGGGAGCGTGCAGATTTTTTTTTGCATGGAGAGATGTGTGTTAACAGTGTGGTTTGGTGGCCCAGGCGGTGGCGTAACAGTCTGGGCACCCGACTGGTAATCCAGTCGCAGTGTGCCGCGGGTTCGACTCCCGAGCCCGACACGGCCTTTACTGCATGTCTTCCCCCATCTCTCTCCCGTTTCCTGTCAGCCTACTGTCTGTCCCTTCAAAAAACAATAAAAAAAAAAAAAAAGTGTGGTTTGGTAGGAGAAGGAGCACGGATAGACGGCCATGTGCTTGTGTACCCCCTGTCTATAGAGCGTCGCAGTCCCGCCTCCTACCCTGGACCAGGAAATGAAACCAAATGCATTTTCCTCATAGACATTTCTTAAAGTATTTATTTAAAGACGGTTACGCCGCGGACAAAGCCAACTCGAGTCGTGACAACTCATGACAACACAAACAATATTTTGGACCAAACAAATAATTAGAAAGAAGAAAAAAACGGCAGGTTACAACACTTTTTTTGTTGTTTTTCTTCTTTGTAATTATTTGTTTGGTCCAAAATATTGTTTGTGTTGTCATGAGTTGTCACGACTCGAGTTGGCTTTGTCCGCGGCGTAACCGTCTTTAAATAAATACTTTAAGAAATGTCTATGAGGAAAATGCATTGGGTTTCATTTCCTGGTCCAGGGTAGGAGGCGGGACTGCGATGCTCTATTAGGGTAGAAGGTTAAGGACAGAGTGATTTAAACTTACTGAGATCCAGGTGGTCTTCAGGTTCCCGTTTAAGGTGGTCTTCAGGTTCCTGTTTAATAGAAACAGTCGTGGCTGGAGAACTGATCTTCACCTGCAGACTGGACTCCACACACTGGTCTGGAATGAAGGTGACATTAGTAACAACTTTAATAATAAGGTTGTTCATGTGTTATAAACAGCATAACACCCGTCTGAACCAAGTGGCGCTGTACTGTACTCGTGCTGTAGTACTGTACTGTACAAGCCGCCCTCCCTGGTGTGTGTGTGTGTTAGGCTGCGCAACAGTGACACTTGGTAGTCAACAAACGCTATAACGCTATTTCCGTGCTTGGACGGACAGACAGACCCAGCCAGGAAGTCAGGGACACACATTGCTGTGCATTGGAGTGGCTGCACCACTTAAAAATGAAATAACAAAATGAAAGCACATCTATAAACTAAAGCAGTATTTTTTCATTGCATAATTGAAACAGCCAATCAGCTTGATAACAGATTAATGATCCTGAAATAGATATGAAATAGATATGACAGAGTAGCAGCATCTCTGCCTCCCAGCCTCCACATCAGTGTACAAACACACATTTATATTGGCAGGCAATGTCCACAACGGTAACAACATTGATTCATGCAGGTCTCCGGACATCTCAGCCATTCTCGAAAATGAGGAGGTGGAGAGGGGTTTCTAACTTTACGTTTCTGGGCGTGACTGTGGCCGACGACCTGTCCTGGAGGACCACCATCAAATCTGCTGTGGGGAAGGCACATGAGGAGGTGGAGAGGGTTTCTAACTTTACGTTTCTGGGCGTGACTGTGGCCGACGACCTGTCCTGGAGGACCACCATCACCTCTGCTGTGGGGAAGGCACATGAGGAGGTGGAGAGGGTTTCTAACTTTACGTTTCTGGGCGTGACTATGGCCGACGACCTGTCCTGGAGGACCACCATCACCTCTGATGTGGGGAAGGCACAGCAACGCCTTTTCTTTCTAAGGAAACTTAGATGGGCAAAACTCCCACAGAGCCTGTTGATCAACTTCTACCACTGTGCAGTAGAGTGTGCTCACCAACTGGTGTGGTTTTCCACACCAGTCTGCACCAGGGCAGAGAAGGAGGGCCTCCACAGAGTGGTCAAGGCTGCAGGGAGGATCATTGGGACCAGCCTCCCAGAGATCTCCACAGTCTTCACCTCCCGCTGCCTACGCTGTGCCAATAACATCCTACAGGACCAGTTCCACCCAGCACACCATCTTATCCAACGTCTGCCCTCTGGTAGGAGATACCGATCTATCTGGTCCAGAACCAGCAGACTGACCAACAGCCTCTACCCACAGGCTGTCAGGCTGCTGAATGAACAACCTGCCCCCCGCTTCCCCCATCCCTGACCCTCCTCTATAGTATTATAAGTGTACTGTACTGGACTTGGACTATGCATTAAACTTTGCATTGCTGAACTCTATTATTATTACACTGCACTATTACGTTGCACTTTGTACTTTGGCATACAAATAAACGCACTGTAATACATAATACCCAGTGGTGAAGCTCAACTTGCATTGTTTCGTGCAAGCAATGACAATAAAGATCTATCTATCTATCTCTATATCTATCTATCTATCTATCTATCTATGTATCTACAAGCTGCTCAACGTGTGTGGTATCGTGACCTTGTAAAACATGGCATAATCTTGGACATAGTTTGAATGCTGATTAATCGTGATTCATATATTTTTAAACTGAGATTAATCTGGTTAAAATGTTTAATCATTTGACAGCCCTACTTAAAATGTATTTCAAAATGTAAAAGTATTTCTTTAAGCAGTATTTAGTTAAGCAGTATTTTTTATTGCGTATTTGAAAACAGTCATTGACCCACCAGCCTCTTCTGGTCTTTGAAGTAGCTCCTCTTGTTCCTCTTTAATCTGTGGAGGTTTTGGTTCCTCCTGGACCAGACTGGAGCTCCTCTCCTCTTCAGGTGAGACCTCCTCTTTACACACAAGAATGTGCAGAAAGTCTAGGAAAAGATACAAAGACTCTATAAAAGGTTTGAATCTTGTACCTCAGTGCGGAGTAGTGGCTGGAAAATGTATCAACAGATTACTCTTTGGCCACATTTTCCTAAATTGAACTTTGATGGTGCGCTGACTGCGCTCTGTGCTGTATGGCCGTTTGTTTACATTGTAGTGTTCTCATAGAAGATGTGAGACGAGCTGAATGTTAGGTCAGTGAGTCTTCTTCAGCAGGTTAGTTAATACTGAAGTAGAATTAACTGCAAAGCTTCAGTGAACCCATTCATACTTTTACTGCCGAACGGTCGTCCCATAACAGGGTCATATCGGTTCATCTTTACACTCTCAGTACCGACCCACTTTCACCAATAAAACAAATAAAGACAGAGTATTTTAAACTTACTGAGAGCCAGGTGGTCTTCAGGTTCCCGTTTGTCTTCAGGTTCCTGTTTAAGGTGGTATTCAGGTTCCTGTTTAAGGTGGTCTTCAGGTTCCTGTTTGTCTTCAGGTTCCTGTTTAAGGTGGTATTCAGGTTCCTGTTTAAGGTGGTCTTCAGGTTCCTGTTTAATAGAAACAGTCGTGGCTGGAGAACTGATCTTCAACTGACTGGACTCCACACACTGGTCTGGAATAAAGCCTAAAGGAATACAATAAATAATTGAATAAGGAATTTCCATGTGAGATAACTTTCATAAAAAGGCTGCCGCTGATCATGTGTCATGAATAATGACTATAATATATTTATGATATTAAACTTTATAAACAGCTCCTGTATAAAACTGAACCAGACTAAATTAATTTAAATTATGAATCAGCATGTTGTTTTGGTTTGTTTTTTTTAAATGAAAAATGAAAGAACAAAATGAAAGAACATCTAGCAAACAGAATCTTTTCATTGCATATTTGAAACAGCCAATCAGTTTATTAACATATTAATGATCCTGAAATAGATAACACAAGTAGGTATAATATTGTTGCTGTGAGGTGGAAACCTCTTATGTCCAAAACTGTTACTTTTCAGAAAATCAAAATCAAAAGCTTGTAGATCGGCTATTTTGGTTACTTTTGGGTGACACTAGAATGATGATTAGGACATTAATTTACAAAAAAACATAAAAGGTTAAATTATGTGAGAGAGAGCGCATTTTCTGGCACCGGCGGCAGCAGTCTTGACACCCTACCCAGGGCCCAGACCCTAACCTCACAAGGAAGACACGGCTGTCTCGGGAGCCATGGGTGAGTTTTAACGAAACATGTAGATCTCAGGATTCACATGGAAACGGTGAGGGCCTCACAGAACGGAGACCAGATGTCTCCCTTTGTGTGGGACAGTCCCTCATTTCTAAGACTTTTCAAGCGTCCCACAAAATGGGACCCTATTCCACATTGTGACTGACAGGCATCAATAGGCCTATCTCACAGCATTTCCACGCCCCCTTTTGGAGCTAATGGTGTTATTTTTTCTGCGGTCCATAGACTTCCATGTTAAAAGAGGTATTTTCACAAGCCACAAACTACCGTTTTGTAAAGGTAAGGCTTATTCTACTTATTTGAGTTGTTATACCATTGTGTTTTCTTCATATTATTATCGGTCTTTGACATTTTAACATTAGGAAATGTACTTAGATTCTCCAGAGAAAAAAAGTGTAAATGCCTAATGTTAAATGACACCACTAGCTACCGGAAGGGGGCGTGGAAAGAGGGCTGTGAGTGTGAGATAGGCCTATGTTCAAATGCTCTAATATATAGTCCCCTAATGGTTGACTTTATGTTGTAAAGCTTCCTGATAGATGCATTTTTAAGCCTTTAAAATGAGCAATATCCCCTAAGCTACAGTACCAAGTCGGCCATACCACTTATGACCACAGAAAAAAAAGTGAGATGCCAGAGGGGTTTAATAACAAAATGATAGGCAATAGTAGGCCCATCGCACGCACGCACGCGCACGCACACGCACACACACACGCTGCAATTGGTGACGACAATAAGCAACTGGGAAATGTAGTTCAGTTCAGCTAGCTGTGTGTGTGTGTGTGTGTGTCACACATACCTGCAGTGTGTAGATCGATGTCCATATCAACATCAATGTCCAGCACTTTGTTTTGTTTCTCCAGCAGAGTTTCTAGTGTCTCCATCGCTCTCTGGAAGAGGTTGACCATGACCTGAGCAGCCAAACTGAGGCGCTCCAACACAAACACTCTGACATCAAGCTTCACACAACAAACATCAGCACCACCACTCTGCTGCTGTTTGTCCAAAACACACAATATGTCCTCTCCCACCGACGTCATGTGTTCATTTATCTTCAGCCGTACAGACTCCATTTGACACGTTTTGACCTCCATTATGAGTTGTTTTTAGCAACAATCCGTTTATTTCACACCACGGTGAAAAACAACCAGAGCTAAAGACTAACAACCTCCATGCTGCAGCGCTAACAGCAACAGCAACAACAACACGCGTTTCCGGATCAACGACTCAACGTGTTTCGAGCGCATGCGCATCAATGGATCCTCCAGTCCGTTTGCTCAATGCAAAGGTTCTGCCTTTCGCCCCCTGGTGGAGGAGGTGTGTAACTGGACGGACGGGTTGAATACTTTATTAACAGTTTGTGAAAGAAAGGACAGAGGTACATTTGCACAATAATCTAAAAAATGATCTAAAACCATGATCTTAAAGGATTACATAAAAGCCCTGAGGGCTTGTTGACAGACAGACTAAATATATCTTGGCGTCATAATGCCTGATTTATATACATAGGCCTATAAGTGGTGGTGTTAAAAGTACTCACTTTTTTAGTAGAAGTAACAGTATTGTTAATTGGAAACACAGATACTTCACCTACTGTCAGTGTTGGGAATAACACGTTCCTACCGCGTTACGTTACGTAAAGAAACTATTTTTTGCAGTAACTATTAACGTAACTACCGTAAATCCTCAAATACATTCCTTCCTTCAATAAAAAGCTGTCCCCCTATTAATTACCAGGGGTGGCGTTGAATTAAGTATATAAAAACCGTCCTTCTTTTATTAGGTTTTTTGTGTATTTTTTTTTAAGTGCCGTAGCCTATCTGTTACCTTCGCTGCCCTGGCTGGCTGTCACTATAGTGTCCAGATGCCGGTGGTCGCGTTGCTCACACTCGCGCACAACGCAACAAATTAACAAACAAACTTCGGGAGAGAACGCCACTATAAGCACTTTTCATGGCCACGGACAATAAAACTAACGAGAGCACTCAGCACAGAGCAGCAATCTAACTGCGGAGGGAGGAAAATGACACAAAACCAAGCAAGTGAGAGCTGTTTGTGACATGAGGTGCTGCGAGCTCGCAGATCTTACGCTTTATGCAACGAATGTATAGGCTACTGTAGCCTACGTTCGTTCCATAAAGGGTAGATCCGCTACCGTTTGGGGGCTGCATGCTGAGCAGCCCCCAAACGGTAGTGGATCTAGCCTTATAGAACGAATGTAGGCTACAGTACATTCGTTGCATAAAGCGTAATAGAACGAATGTAGGCTACAGTACATTCGTTGCATAAAGCGTAAGATCTGCGAGCTCGTAGCACCTCATGTCACAAACAGCTCTCACTACTTCCCTCATCCTCCTACTCCTCTCTCTCTATCTCTCTCTCTCGCGTCTCTCTCTCTAACGCAACTCTCTCTCTCTGATGCAACTCTCTCCCCCGTTGAAGTTACAATAGTTGGATCAGTGTTGCACTGTTCATATTAGCTGCTTTGATATTATAGGAAATAGCCTACCATACATTTTATTTGTATGTTATTATTTGCATCTGAACTTGTCACTAGCCTAACTGTAGGCCTAGATACATACCATAGCCATGTGCAGTAAATAGGATAGTAAATAGTACTGTGGCCAGATTTGACTGAGGGACTGCCATTGGATTTTTTTTTCATGTCATATGAAAGCAGGGAATCATAGTTTAAAATTGACATTGGTTGTTCAAGTTAAATTGATGTGTTGATTTTATTATGGTATTTACCATAGGCAATATGCCAATATTGTTATAAAAAAAGTTGAAATGACCAGTGAGCACCCGCAACTGCACTTTAATATTTTATGAGGACTTGGTTTCAATAAATGAGTCCAGTACATGTTAGAGGGTTCTAACTGTCTAACAGACCCAAAATGTGATTTATTCATTATGATCGGTTAGAAAAGTAGAAATATAGGCCTCCTTCTTATAGCTGCCTCCTTCCAATAAAAGCCCGGTATCAGAATCGGTTGAGACAAATACAAGCCCCAGATTATAAATGAGGATTTACGGTATTTACCATTCCAAATTCAATAACAACGTTATAGTTACTGTGATTGCTTTACCTGCGTTATGTTATGTGATCCAACCAAGCGTGCAGCGTGCACAGAACGAAAATACGTCGCTTGGATGCACCTGGGACGTATCCTCAGTGATGTATCCCAAGGTCATCAGGGTTTCGGGTCTCGCGAACATCATACCCTCGGGTGACCCAGCCGGGGTGATCAAGTCCAGACTTACGTCCCAGTAGTTACCCTCGATCAGACACACTAGGGAAAGACCAGGGCCACACAATCCATTGGGTCCACTCCGGAACTACTCTGCCATGACTGGGAGGTACAATTCTGGACTAGGCTCTGTGGGTTGACTCCTGTCCGGGCCCCTCCTATATCTCACCAGGTCCACTCCTGCTCTCACCTAGCCTCGGTCCCAGGCTTACTTATCTGCGAAAAGAAAAGCCTGGTCACAACGTAAGGCAGAGAAGCTATCGGGCGGATGTATCCGTCAGCTGTATTTCCCCCGGATACGATATTTTCCCGACCAATCACAACACTTGTTTCATTCACGGAGAATGTAAATTGATTTGTAAAGCATCAACGTCATTTCCTTGGGCGATACTTCCGCTAAAATCCCACAACTTCCGATGATAGTCTTTTCAGCGTAGGTCTTGCCCAGTGTGGCTCTCACCAGGAGTACCGCCAGGACATGTGCGTTGCACCAGACTCCCAGCACCAGACACTTCATTCAGGAGTGGTGGTTTCTTGATATCTATATCTGTTATCTAACAAGTGACTAAGCGGGTGAGGCGACCTGCTGCTGCTCTGTGTCTGTGTGCTCTGCTTTGCTCTCAAACATCATGAAACATGCATGAGCATGCAAAAGCCAGAGCCACAGTGTTGTGGTTTGTGTGTCTCTGTGTTTACCCCATGTGAGCACGTCGCAGAAGATGTGATGATTGGTTAACGTAGGGCAAGAATTTCAGGATAAGCCAATCACTGACCAATCACAGAGCGTTCTTGCACCAAACCCGGAACCATGTCATTACTCGCATGGGGTAAACACAGAGACACACAAACCACAACACAGCACACACACACACAAAACGGCGACAGGCACAATGGCAAATACAGACAGCGGGAGCTTTTAAACTTGGAAATACAGCCATTATTTTGAATTTGTGAAGATAAAGTAGGCCTACCCTAAACATATCAAGGTAAAATGCAAGTTGTGTGGAGGACAGAAACCAAAGTCCACAGCGATAAAGAGCAATGCCAATTTATTAAAGTACCTTAACAAAGTTCATGGCGCGACAAAACTTGTCGCCAAAGACCCGACCTCTACCCCCACCCCCACCAGTGACCCAGATGGCTACAATAAAGATGCCTGTCAAAATCTCTGAAACTATCTTTGAGTTTTATTGTTCCACTACATTGCATAAGGTAAGCTACAATGAATAACACAACCCAACGAAAACCCATTTTTGGCGTCTTCACTCTTCTGCCCTCACTTCAATATGTACTTTGCTCATCCAATCAAATCATCACTATGGGGCGATCAGCCAATGACAAGCCAATGTTTGTGTTCACACAAACCCGGAAAGCTGGGCATAGCGCCCCTCAAATAATAGACGGAAAGAGGGGGGCAGGGGGGACATTCCAGGTACGAAAAGAAGCTTGAGATGGTGGGATTACGTCCACTGTGAGATCTCAAGCAGGCAGGCATGAAGAACATTGAAGACCCCTGCTCTAATTGCAAGATGCATCTACAGACATGGTGATGGGCCCCAGTGCAAATATTTTGTTATATGTTTATATGCTCATTCTAAACCTATTGTTGCTGTTTTTCACATAACATAGCCAACTATAGCTGAAGACATTACAGATTTGAGGCATTCACCGCTTTTATGACATTTCTGAGGCAATTCATGTTAAGTAGGTTATTTTACAATTTACAATTTACAATTTAGGCATTTAGCAGACGCTCTTAATCCAGAGCGACTTACATTAAGCAATAACAAAAGCATGGCATACATCACATATATAAAAAGTAGTTATCATGAATCATGCGTAGACTAAGAACGTAACAGTGGAGTATCTATGTAAACTATACATACTATACTATACTATATAATATATTATACATGTGTACTATAAAGTGCTATGACTACATAAAGTGCAATTCTAGAGCTGTCTACGTAACAAGCTATAAGTCTGTTTAAAATACTATCTAAGTCTACATAATGTGCTATCTAAGGGGCTAGGCTAGGGCAAGTGCTACGGGCCATGGTGGAGTCTGAAGAGGTGGGTTTTCAGACTACGGCGGAAGATTGGGAGTGAGGCTGCAGTTCTGAGTTCTGGGAAGTGCATTCCATAGTTTTGGAGCCAGAAGGGAGAAGAGTTTGGGACGTGTGGAGCGTTGTCCCGGCGTTTTTAGTGAAGGTACCTCCAGCTTCCCTGCGTTGGCTGATCTGAGTGCGCGGGAGGGTTTGTAGGGTACGATCATACTTGTGAGATATGGGGGGGCCATGCCTTTGGTTGCTTTGAATGCCAGCATCAGAGTTTTGTATTCTGTGCGGGCAGCGACCGGGAGCCAATGGAGGGAGCGGAGAAGGGGGGTGACGTGTGAGAATTTTGGCTGGTTGAAGACCAAGCGGGCTGCGGCATTTTGGATCAGTTGGAGGGGCTTAAGTGCACATGCCGGTAGGCCAGTAAGGAGGGAGTTACAGTAGTCAAGTTTTGACAAGACTGTTGTCTGGATTAGGAGCTGGGCTGACTCCTGGGTGAGGAACGGTCTAATTCGTCGTATGTTGTAGAGTGTAAACCTACAGGATCTAGTGACAGCTGTGATGTGTGTTTTGAACGAGAGCTGACTGTCCAGGACAACACCAAGGTTCCTGGCTGTCGGGACAGACTTTACCAGGGCGTTGTCTACGGAGATAGTTAGCTCCCGCATAGGGCAGGACTTAGCTGGGAAGAACAGAAGCTCAGTCTTGTCTGGGTTCAGCTTGAGGTGGTTGGAAGACATCCACTGTGAGATGTCAGCCAGGCATGCAGTGATGCGTTCTTCTACCTGGGTGGCAGAGGGGGGGAAGGATAGAAACAGTTGTGTGTCATCGGCATAGCAGTGATAGGATATATTGTGAGCAGAGATGATGGTGCCAAGGGATTTAGTGTACAGTGAGAAGAGGAGGGGACCAAGTACAGATCCCTGTGGGACCCCAGTTTGGAGGGTGCGGGGGAATGATAGCAAACCTTTCCAAGAAACCTGGTAAGTTTAAACTCAACATACAATGTCAAAAAATATGATATTGTTGTATTCAATAAAGGTAGCAAAATAAAATGGTATGTTGTTGTTTCTTATATTCATTACTTGGTATTGTTGTCAGTCACTTTATTGTCAGGCTTGTCAGAGTATTCTAGGTCCAACTCACATGTCCCATAGCAATTAGTGATGCACAATATTATCAGTAGCATATTGATATATCGGCCGATATTAATTATAAAAGCATTATTGGTATTGAACCGATTTTCACAGATATTTTCCGCCGGTATTGACTGATATTTCAGCAATGAGCTCAATATAAATATAATATCTAATAATGTAATATATCGGTATTGGCCGATTTGACCCTGCTGTATATTATTGGATATCGGATCTCTGTAATTAGAGATGAGTGTGTGTGGGGACAGAGGAACGGCTCGCAGTATAGCCAGTACAACGCAAACGCGCTATTCCTAAACTGCCTCCCGTAGCTCCCCCCGTTCCCCTGCCTCCCCGTTCCTCTGCCCCCCACCCCTTCCACCCACACACGTCACGGCCAGGAGGACACAGGGGTCGACAGCAGTGCTCAGTGTGGCTTTGCTCCGTGGTGGTTTTGCGAGCTGAGCTCCAGACAGAAAAACAAACAAACTCCCGAAACAGAGCAGAGGGAGAATGACAGAATAAAGGAATGAAATAATAGAGACGACATAAATATAATAGGAAAGGAAAAGAAAATGAACAGAATGGAATATAGGTAGATATGCGGTAGAGAGAAAGCAGAGGGAAACAATGGACGAATTTGGAGGGTAGGAGATATGAGCATGGTGATGGACTATGAGCGGCGCCACCAAAACCACTAAATATGGACTATGAATGAACCTACAGTGCCCAGAACCCCCAGAACCTACAGTGAGATCCGTAACATATACAGTATATTACTGCAGGGCCGTGCAGAGAGCACTGAGGGGACAGGTGCTCAAAGCCCACAAAACACCACATCTGTAGGTTTTTGGGGTGGTCATTTTGTGGGGATCCCTCGTGCCATTTCACACCAGAAATGTAGTGCATTGGATGTCTTAATATTCTAATGGGGAAAGGTGTTCCACAATAACTTGGTCCATGTCATTGGCCTACGTTCTCATTACCATGTACAAATGAAAAGGGCCACGTATGTTGTGTTGGGCAGGCCAATGCAAGATTTGTTTTTGGCTTTTTGCCTTTATTGATAGTTACAAGTGAAGATACCGTAAATCCTGTTTTAGGAACCCGGGCTATTATTTGTCTCAACCGATTCCGATACCGGGCTTTTATTGGAAGGAGGCAGCTATAAGGAGGAGGCATTTATTTCTACTTTTCAAACTGATCATAATGAACAAATCACATTTTGGGTCAGTTAGAACCCAGTAAAATGTATTGGGCTCATGTAGCCTATTGAAAGTTCTCATGAAATATTAAACAGTGCAGTTGCAGGTGCTCAATGGTCATTTTAACTGTTTTTCCATTATTGGCATATTGCCTATGGTAAATACCATAATAACATCAACACATCAATTTAACTTGAACAACCAATGTCATTGTCATTTGAAGCTATATGATTCCCTGCTTTCATATGACATGAAAAAAATAAAAATACAATGGCAGTCCCTCAGTCAAATCTGGTCACAAATATACCGGTATATAACTTCAACTGAGATAGACTACCACATTAGGCTACTGTGGTAAAGGCCTACAGTTAGGCTACTGACAAAAAAAACTAAAAAATACTAAAAATGTATGATAGGCTATTTCATATAATATCAAATCAGAACAGTGCAACACTGCAGTGATCCAACCATAGACTGTAAAAATCCAAGGCTTCAACGGGAGAGAGAGAGAGAGAGATGTGTTAGAGAGAGCGTCTCTCTCTCCAACGCGCGTTAGAGAGAGATCGCTCTGCGATCTGCCGTTTATAGAACCAACGTTCGTTGCATGAAGGGCAGATCTGCGGGCGCGCAGCACATCGTGTCACAAACTCATTACTCACTCATTGTAGTAGCCGTAGTAGGCTGTGGGATAGATTTCACTTGCTTTGGTTTTGTGTAATTTTCCTCCCTCCTCCGCAGTTAGACTGCTGCGCTCATTACCGGTAGTTTTATTGTCGGTGGCCATGAACAGTGCTTATTGGCGTTCTCTCCCGAAGTTAACTTTGCGGTGCTCGCGAGCCGAGCACCGCGGCCACCGGCATCTGGACAGTGGACGCTGACGTGACAGGCACAGTCAGCCAGAGCAGCGAAGGTAACAGATACGACACTTGAAAAAAAAAAACCCTGGCTCAGAAAAGGAGGCCGGAATGTATTACTTAATTCAACGCCATCCCCGGTGATTAATAGGGGCCCGGTAATTAATAGAAAGGAGTGGTAGACAGGAAAGAGGGAGAGAGAGAAGGGGAGAGACATGGAGCAAAGGTAGTCATGAGCGGGACTCGAACACGCAACGCGCTGTCAGGCCAGAGCCTATATGTGGCATGGGCCTGGACCACTAGGCCAGAGCCTATATGTGGCATGGGCCTGGACCACTAGGCCAGAGCCTATATGTGGCATGGGCCTGGACCACTAGGTCAGAGCCTATATGTGGCATGGGCCTGGACCACTAGGCCAGAGCGCACCCAAAGTGTTTTTCATTAACCTGGGCATTTCCCAGAGTATAATTTGTCAGGATTCATTGTTCCTTGTTGTGTAATAATGAAGGGATCAATAAAAAAGGCTATTTATTTACTTTACCTCGAATGTCTGGTTTGGTTTGTGAAATAAGGCTGAAAAAGGCTAAGTTATACTTTTTGTTAACAGCACACACCTGACAAAAGAGCATTGAAATTAAATAACTTTGATAGTAAAATACAAATAGAATTGTTTAACTGCAATGCATACATGTACAGTATGTGGCTGTTATTGTCTGAAGGTACATTATGTAAGATGTAGCAACACCCTGATCTACACAAACCCAGCAGCTTGTGAGCACTTTACTGCACCATCATTTACTGCATAGCAATGAACATAATTATTGCATGAATGTGAATGAATAAGACACACTGATGCTCATATTGTACTACCAGTAACCTATGAGCTGGAGGGAATAATGCAAGCTAAAATAAAAATAAAATCCCATCATGTTGAATAGAAAATAAGATCCAAAGATCCAAAGATCCAAATTAAACTCCATCACAAGGAACTATTAATGTGTATTTTATTCAGTCGTGTTGATATTGTCAGATCATACATGTAATTCCTCTGCTTTTGCATCATTGTCATCCTGGATTAGACTGACTGATCATTATGACTTAAACTAAAGGCTTTTTGCCTGTATGAGTCTTCATGTGTCTTTTTAGATGACTTGTGTTAACATAGCCTTTACCACATACTGTACAAGAGAATGGCCTTTCGCCTGTATGAGTCATCATGTGTGTTTTTAGAGTACCCGCCTGAGAAAAGCCTGTACCACATACTGTACAGGAGAAGGGCTTTTCGCCTGTATGAGTCATCATGTGTCTTTTTAGATGACTTGTGTTAACATAGCCTTTACCACATACTGTACAAGAGAATGGCCTTTCGCCTGTATGAATCCTCATGTGTGAGTTTAGATTACCCGCCCGAGTAAAGCCTGTACCACAAACTGTACAAGAAAATGGCTTTTCGCCTGTATGAATCCTCATGTGTGTTTTTAAATTCTGCTTTAGATTAAACATTTTGCCACACTCTGTACAATTGAAACTTTTCTTCCGTGTGTGACTCCTAATGGAGTCAATTTGTTTCGTCGAGTTCAGGTCCTGGGACAGCTTGTGCTGTCCTCCCACATTTTGTGTGGTTTGTGATTTCAGTGTGTTTAAAGCCGACTCATCTCCTCTAGTCTCCTCCCAATCATCACTGTCATCAGTGTCAGATTCAGAACAGTGTGAAGAGAGGAGCTGGTTGTCACTAGTTGGTTGTGGTGTTCCACAGTCCTCTACATCAGCTTGTGTTTTCATGTGTACAGTTGAGGTGCCGGCTACAGGCTCTGTGTCTCCGTTTTCATTATCATCTTCACTTTTCACTGCTAGTAATGTCAACGCTGATCCACCAGCCTCTTCTGGTCTTTGAAGTAGCTCCACTTGTTCATCTTTAATCTCTGAAGCTTGTGGTTCCTCCTGGACCAGACTGGAGCTCCTCTCCTCTTCAGGTGGAACCTCCTCTTTACACACAGGGACGTGCAGAAAGTCTACAAAAAAATACAATGTGTTACGACCAAATACAAAGTATTCAAATAGGATAAGCAGATTAGCTTGTAGAGCGGCTATTTTCGGTGCAAAGGATACATTTGGCTTTACACTTTACATTTATATTTTGCCTTATGGCGGCGTTGCTCGCTGAAAGTATCTGACCTACAAGCAAGCTCACAGTGCGTTGTGATGAGACACGCTGTGGACTTTATCTTTCGGCAGCGCGACACTGTCTTCAGAACTTCTTCAGTTTGGTCATGACTGTCGTTTGAGGTAATGCAACAAAGTTGTAAGAACGAGACGGCATATTATCGATTGTAACATATTTGTCATTTACACACCTCGTTTTGAATGATGTTGATATGGCGCTGCACTAGTATAGCCTTTACGTTATCTTGCATGACTTTGATGTATCAAAAACCACTGCTTGCTAATTATGACTCATGATTTCACACCTGATTGTGTTCCTTTAAGTAGCCTACCACACCATATTCATATAATAGGTCCTCACTAATAATCATGATAAAATGGCACCATTTTTCTCTACTCAGTCTGTGTCTCATAGGAGGGCTGTCGGCAGTTTAGAAACCGTCTTCCAGTGACATCATCATTAGGCAGATTCTTTTTAAAACAAGATTTTTTTACAAAAATCTTTAGATTTTCATTATCATGAGAACGATGGCTTCCATTTTCACATTGCAACTTTTCAGGAATAGAAAGCCTGCAGTTTCTATTAGCTTGGATTCCCCATCGATGATGTCACTGGAAGATGGTTTCTGAACTGCCCACAGCCCTCCTATGAGACACAGACTGAGTAGAAAAAAATTGCGCCATTTTTTTACGATTATTAGTGAGGACCTATTATATGAAGATAGGTTGAAAAGTGGTGAAGTGGTCCTTTAAGCAGTATCTTTTTTTGCCTATTTGAAAAATGTCAACAGTCATTGACCCACCAGCCTCTTCTTGTCTTTGAAGTAGCTCCTCTTGTTCATCATTAATCTGTGGAGGTTGTGGTTCCTCCTGGACCAGACTGGAGCTCCTCTCCTCTTCAGGTGGAACCTCCTCTTTACACACAGGAACATGCAGAAAGACTAGGAAAAAATACAAAGAGACTCTATAAAAGGTTTGAATCTTATCCCTCAATGCGGAGTAGTGGCTGGAAAAAGTATCAACAGATTACTCTTTGGCCACATTTTCCAAAATTGAACATTGATGGTGCGCTGACTGTGCTCTGTGCTGTATGGCCTTTTGTTTACATTGTAGTGTTCTCATAGAAGATGTGAGACAAGCTGAATGTTAGGTCAGTGAGTCTTCTTCAGCAGGTTAGTTAATACTGAAGTAGAATTAACTGCAAAGCTTCAGTGAACCCATTCATACTTTTACTGCCGAACCGTCGTCCCATTTATAATAGGCTACCATCAATGTAGTCACATTGTTAATGCTAAAATCGATAACAGGGTCATATCGGTTCATCTTTACACTCTCAGTACTACCCACTTTCACCAATAAAACAAATAAAGACAGAGTAATTTAAACTTACTGAGAGCCAGGTGGTCTTCAGGTTCCTGTTTAAGGTGGTATTCAGGTTCCTGTTTAAGGTGGTCTTCAGGTTCCTGTTTAATAGAAACAGTCGTGGCTGGAGAACTGATCTTCACCTGCAGACTGGACTCCACACACTGGTCTGGAATAAAGGAATACAATACATAATTGAATAAGGAATTTGATGTGATATTAATAACTTTCATAAAAAGGCTGCCGCTGATCATGTGTCATGAATAAGGACTAATATATTTATGATATTAAACTTTATAAACAGCTCCTGTATAAAACTGAACATGACTAAATTAATTTAAATTATGAATCAGAATGTTTGTTTGTGTTTTGTGTTTGCGTTTGTGTTTTAAAAATGAAAGAACAAAATGAAAGAACATCTAGCAAGCAGTATTTTTTCATTGCATATTTGAAACAGCCAATCAGTTTATTAACATATTAATGATCCTGAAATAGATAACACAAGTAGGTATAATATTGTTGCTGTGAGGTGGAAACCTCTTATGTCCAAAACTGTTACTTTTCAGAAAATTAAATGAAAAATAAAAATGAAAAGCTTGTAGATCGGCTATTTTGGTTACTTTTGGGTGACACTGTAGAATGATGATTAGGACATTAATTTACAAAAAAACAGGTTAAAGGTTAAATTATGTGAGAGATTGCGAGTGCATTTTCTGGCACCGGCGGCAGCAGTCTGACACACCCCAGACCCTAACCTCACAGGGAAGACACGGCTGTTTAGGGGGCCACGGGTGAGTTTTAACCAGCGACGCTGACAACCCAAACCCTAACCCTAACCTCACAGGGAAGACACAGGTGATTTTTAACTGGCAACGCATATCGGGAGCCGCGACTGTTGTCGGCAGTTGCGGCGTCGGCCGCGAAACGAACCAACACTGCCACGGAACTCCACTAATCCCCCCCACCTTCCCGGGCAGGTGCGTCTGATCGCCGGTGCCGGAGAATGCACTCGCTCCTTCTGAATTATGGAGATACAAGGTTTCTCTGCCCGGCAGCAACGATAAAAAAGTAAACCCAGCTGATATGATAGAACAGTGAGAATCATGTAGATCTCAGGATTCACATGGAAACGGTGAGCACAGAACAGAGACCAGATGTCTCCCTTTGCGTGGGACAGTCCCTCATTTACGAAATGAGACCCTGTCCCACATTGTGACAATGTGACTGACAGGCATCAATGTTCAAATGCCCTAATATAGTTAGTCCCCTAAGTTGGCTTTCTGTTGTAAAGCTCTCTCAATGTCTCTTTTCCTGATAGATGCATTTTTAAGCCGTTTTAAGCCTTTAAAATAACATTAGCAATATCTCCTAAGCTACAGTACCAAGTCGGCCATACCATTTATGACCACATTTATTTTTTTTAAAAAGGGAAAAAAGTGAGATGCCAGAGGGGTTTAATAACAAAATGATATGCAATATTAGGCCCATCAGGCGCGCGCGTGTGCACGCACGCGCGCACGCACGCACGCACGCACGCGCGCACGCACGCGCGCACGCACACACACACACACACACACACACACACACACACACACACACACACACACACACACACACACACACACACACACACACACACACACACACACACACACACACACACACACACACACACACACACACACACACACACACACAGCTGTAATTGGTGAGGACAATAAGCTACTGGGAAATGTACTTCAGTTCAGCTAGCTTAATGCTACCTGTAGCTAAGCTGGTGTTGTTCAGAGTTTACTAACCTGCAGTATGTAGTTTGGTGGTGGTGTGTGTGTGTGTGTCTAGGCTGCGCAACAGTGACACTTGGTAGTCAACAAACGCTATAATAATATTTCCGTGCTTGGACGGACAGACACAGACCCAGACCCAGACAAGGACACACATTGCTGTGCATTAGAGTAGCTGCACCACTTAAAAATGAAAGAACAAAATGAAAGCACATCTAGCAAGCAGTATTTTTTCATTGTATATTTGAAACAGCCAAACAGTTTAACATATTAATGATCCTGAAATAGATAACACAAGTAGGTATACTATTGTTGCTGTGAGGTGGAAACCTCTTATGTCCAAAACTGTTACTGAACTGAAAATTAAAATGAAATGATCTGAAAAGCTTGTAGATCGGCTATTTTGGTTACTTTTGGGTGACACTGTAGTATGATGATTAGGACATTAATTTACAAAAAACATAAAAGGTTAAATTATGTGAGAGAGAGCGAGTGCATTTTCTGGCACCGGCGGCAGCAGTCTGACACCCAACCCAAGACCCTAACCTCACAGGGAAGACACAGCTGTTTCTGGAGCCATGGGTGAGTTTTAACCAGCGACGCTGACACCCAAACCCTAACCTCACATGGAAGACACGGGTGATTTTTAACTGGCAACGCATATCGGGAGCCGCGACTGTTGTCGGCAGTTGCGGCGGCCGCCACGAAATGAACCAACACTGCCGCGGAACTCCACTAATCCTGTCTGATCGCCGGTGTGGGAGAATGATTGATTGATTGATTGAAATAATTATTAAGAGTTTGCAGAATTACAGTACATTTCAAGCACAAACTCAATACAAAGACTGTTAACTGTGAGTGGATGACCCAATTAAGCATTACACTTGTTTACAAGAGGGTCCACCTTGTTCAATTCATCAAAACATTTAGAAACGTACAAATAGACACTTCTGTATAGTCAAAGAACAGAACAGGAATTCATCATAAAGGAGGTAAAAAGGGAAAAGAAACATATACAAGCATATGCACTCGCTCCTTCTGAATTATGGAGATACAAGGTTTCTCTGCCCGGCAGCAATGATAAAAAGTAAACCCAGCTGCTATAATAGAACAGTGAGAAACATGTAGATCTCAGGATTCACATGGAAACGGTGAAGGCTTCACAGAACGGAGACCAGATGTCTCCCTTTGCGTGGGACAGTCCCTCATTTCCAAGACTAAGCATCCCACAAAATGGGACCCTGTTCCACATTGTGACTGACAGGCAGCAATGTTCAAATGCCCTAATATAGTTAGTCCCCCTAATAGTTGGCTTTCTGTTGTAAAGCTTCACTCATTGTCTCTTTTCCTGATAGATGCATTTTAAGTCTTTAAAATAACATGAGCAATATCCCATAAGCTACAGTACCAAGTCGACCATACCACTTATGACCACATTTAAAAACAAACAAAAAATGCCTGAGGGTTTTAATAACTAAATGATAGGCAATATTAGGCCCATCAGGCAGGCACACACACACACACACACACACACACACACACACACACACACACACACACACACACACACACACACACACACACACACACACACACAGTGATGTAAATAGGTTTTCAATGTAATGGGTCCCGGGATGCACAGGTGGTCATTCAACTGAGTCCCAAAAAAATCTTATGAGTCCCCAAAAAAATCACACCTGTGTGAAGTGAGTGGTGCAACTCCGTGAGGGGTTCGCGGGGGGTGGGGGAGTTCCAGACCCCCAGGAATGGGCCGAGGGGGCCGGGCCGGTTCCGGCGTGCCGCGCCGCGTCCGAAACGGTTGAGAAATGACAGAGTTACCGTGTGGCGGTCCCTCTACTCAGTAGAGTCTACTGTACTGTACTGTCACTGTAATGTATTGGCACCCCCGAAAGCATCATATATACAGTTAATACGTGCGTGTGTGTTTGTGTGTGCGTTAGGTTGCGCACAGATGGTGAAAAACAACCATGCTATTTTTGTGCTCATACCCAGACACCCAGACACACACATAGCTCCGTAAGGGAGTGGTTGCACCACTCAAAAATAATATTAAAACATTTTTTATTTTTTATTACAAAAAATATATATACAAATATAAAATAGGCCTATACAGTATATGTTTTTATGTAGGCTAGTAGTATTAGCAAGCACAACTCAGTAAGAAATACTAATAGTGGGCAACAGTGGATTTAACATAGCTTAATATACCAACCAAAAGTTGTTTGCCGTTGCAATTATTGTACTTAGCCAAAATGCGAATAGGCATGCCATTGTGGATGTAAAATAATTGCTTTGGAAAAGTGGAACTTAGAAGTCACTTGAGTCCCTGTCTACAGGGAAGAATGCCCTGCCCTACACAGTACACACGCATACACACGAGACAAAAGAGAAGCGTTTATACAGCTGCCATTAATAGTGCCGTTGATTGCCAGGTCAACGAGGCTCGTTAACCAGCTGACTCATATTTGCGTTGAAAGCGCATCCACCGAGCTCAAAGCAAGTTGGAGTGAGAAGTGAGCGGAGCAACACACTAAAATCAGTCGTGGATTTATTTTGGCCGGTCAATTTGAGATGAAAAGGTAGTAGTACTAGCAGACCTGTATATGTATAACGATCAATATTATTCCAGAGTGGTCCAAGAAATACGTTTAAGACGATCGAGGGCTCATCATGTCGTGGCTCTCTCTCTCTCTCCGTGTGTGCGTGTGTGGGGGCGGGGGCAGCGGCGGCCGCCGGGGGGGGGGGGGGGGGGGGGGGGAAGAGTGTGACTGAGAGAGTGCTAGACTTCCACGTAGAACAGTGTGTGACCGAGAGAGTGCTAGACTTCCACGTAGAACAGTGTGTGACCGAAATAGTGCTAGACTTCCACGTAGAACAGTGTGTGACCGAGAGAGTGCCATAGTCTTCAGTGCAGCCAGGATAAAGTTGCGTCCACAGGACGCAGAGGTTGTTGGTTTATTGCGTCCCATAACTATAAAGTGCGTTTTGGGATGCAAAACGCACCCTATTTACATCACACACACACACACACACACACACACACACACACACACACACACACACACACACACACACACACACACACACACACACACACACACACACACACACTGCTGCAATTGGTGACAACAATAAGCTACTGGAAAATGTAGTTCAGTTAGCTTAATACTACCTGTAGCTAAGCTGGTGTTGTTCAGAGTTTACGAACCTGCAGTATGTAGTTTGGTGTGCGCGTGTTTGTGTGTGTCACACATACCTGCAGTGTGTAGATTGATGTCCATATCAACATCAATGTCCATCACTTTGTTTTGTTTCTCCAGCAGAGTTTCTAGTGTCTCCATCTCTCTCTGGAAGAGGTTGACCATGACCTGAGCAGCCAAACTGAGGCGCTCCAACACAAACACTCTGACATCAAGCTTCACACAACAAACATCAGCACCACCACTCTGCTGCTGTTTGTCCAAAACACACAATATGTCCTCTCCCACCGACGTCATGTGTTCATATATCTTCAGCCGTACAGACTCCATTTGACACGTTTTGACCTCCATTATGAGTTGTTTTTTTTTTGCAACAATCCGTTTATTTCACACCACGATGAAAAACAACCACAGAGCTAAAGGCTAACCTCCATGCTGCAGTACTAAGAGCAACAACAACACGCACTTTACTTCCGTTTCCGGATCAACGTGTTTCGAGCGCATGCGCACCAATGGATCCTCCAGGCCGTTTGCTCAATGCAAAGGCTCTGCCTTTCGCCCCCTGGTGGAGGAGGTGTGTAACTGGACGGACGGATTGAATACTTTATTAACTGTTTGTGAAAGAAAGACAGAGGTAGGCCTACAGTTATACAATAATCTAAAATAATAATCTAAAACCATTATCTAAAAGGATATAATATAAAAGGCCTGAGGGCTTGTTTCAGACAGACAGACAGACAGACAGACAGACAGACAGACGAACAGACAAACAGACAGACAGACAGACAGTAAAAATAACACAAATACAATATCATGAAAATATATACAACGGTATGTAGGCCTATGTACAGAATAGGAATAAATACATACATAAATAAATACAGATTTAATAATAATAATAATGAATGAATAAAAAGGCTATGTATTAGTTTGGTCAGCAGCTGCAATGTTGATGAGTTTCATGTCATTTAATCCTACAATCAGATAAGACTTTTCTGTTGGCTGTCAAGGGTTGGTATTGCAACTCTAGATGCCAGATAGCAGAAATAGCAAAAGAGACAATTATGTCTACATATTTACACATTGCATATCCAAACATGATAGAAATAATAAGGTGCATGATCATAGCAGCTGGTTTATACTGGTTTATCATGACATGATGGAGCTTTGTTTCATCATAGGCCTATTGTACAATGTACATCCCACACAAATATGAGATTATACTATTTGCAGAGTAATGTGCTAAATGTTATAAATAATGTATTTTACACACTGTGACTGAACCAAAGCAACACTCAGAGACTGTAGACCAGGGGTGCCCAGACTTTTTGACTTAACACTTTGATTGCTGGAAGATCTCAACAGGCCTATTTGGATGTTGCTGCCATTTAACATTGCACAAAGGCCTTGTTCGGGGGCCCACAGTAAAATGTTCTCTTATAGCGAGAATCACACGCCTACATCAAAAGAAAGCTGAACTTGTCCACTTCAATTAAAAAAATACATTTTGATTTTACCATGTTCCATTCTGGAGATATTGACCTTTTTGCAACACCTGCATTTGCCTGGAAGTGGTTATCTTGAACAGCGAGCAGAGTTATGGATGGTTTAAAGTCAGAGACATTGACAGGCAGATATAAAATTGAACCCAATAAATATCCTATACATCCTATACACCGAATGAAAGCCCTGAATGTGTACTTTTACGAGGAAAACAGTAAACATTGATCCCATCTACAGTTAGACAGTAATTGGTTATTGAATGCAGCTTGTGCCCACCAGATAACTTCAGAGAAGACATGGACGTGAACTCCTCAATATTCACAAAATAAGGCCTATAGCGACATATAAATACTATATACCGTATGAAACAGAAGACTCTCTGCTTTCATAAGGAAAAAAATTGTACTGTAATAATAAAAAAATCACACCCCTGTGAAGTGAGCAGTGCAACTCTACTTCTCTACTTATTCACTACAGCTCGCTATATACGGACTGAGGCAGAAAGTCATGTAAACCTTTTATTTACAGTTTGGTCTGTAAACTTCTACTGTAATAATAAAAATCACACCCCTGTGAAGTGAGCGTTGCAACTGTTCTGTACTTATTCACTACAGCTCGCTATATACGGACTGAGACAGAAAGTCATGTAAACCTTTTATTTACAGTTTGGTCTGTAAACTTCTACTGTAATAATAAAAATCACACCCCTGTGAAGTGAGCGGTGCAACTGTTCTTTATAGTTGCGCGGTGCAACTGTAGAGAACAGTTGCACCGCTCACTTCACAGGGGTGTGATTTTTATTATTACAGTAGAAGTTTACAGACCAAACTGTAAATAAAAGGTTTACATGACTTTCTGTCTCAGTCCGTATATAGCGAGCTGTAGTGAATAAGTACAGAACAGTTGCAACGCTCACTTCACAGGGGTGTGATTTTTATTATTACAGTAGAAGTTTACAGACCAAACTGTAAATAAAAGGTTTACATGACTTTCTGCCTCAGTCCGTATATAGCGAGCTGTAGTGAATAAGTAGAGAAGTAGAGTTGCACTGCTCACTTCACAGGGGTGTGATTTTTTTATTATTACAGTACAATTTTTTTCCTTATGAAAGCAGAGAGTCTTCTGTTTCATACGGTATATAGTATTTATATGTCGCTATAGGCCTTATTTTGTGAATATTGAGTTCGGGTCCATGTCTTCTCTGCAGTTATATCTGGTGGGCGCAATGTGCATCCACCCAGTATCCAATTTATGACAAACTGTACATGGGATCAATGTTTACTATTTTCCTCGTAAAAGTACACATTCAGGGCTTTCATTCGATGTATAGGATGTATAGCATATTTATTGTGTTTATTGTTATATCTGCCTGTCAATGTCTGACTATAAACCTTCATAACTATGCTTTCTTTTTGATGATGAGTGCCGCCTCGCCTAATCTATCTCACTGCTTTCATTGTTTTGATCGCAGTAACATTGGGGGGGGGTCATGGGCACATTGGGCAGCAAAAGTCTTGATCCGTACGGCTATAAAAAGTCCCATTCCACCGTTCGGTTCAGAACTATAGTATAACACGGTGAGACGCGTTGTCATCAGCTGATTTTGTTTTTCAAGCTAGTGTAGGGGAACATGCCTGGGCATGCTAGCCTGGCACGGCCAGACTCATAGCGAGGGTTCACTGATGTTTCCTCCGGGGAAGAATCTTCAGTGAATCCCCGCTATGAGGCTGGCCAAGCCAGGCTATGGGCATGCAGCTTGGGGGCGATGGAGGGGGAAAAAAGCGTCACCCGGCTGTGATGTCGACGAGAAGGAAAAAATGACTTCCACAGATGACAACACCACGGTTTAGGTCGCGGAAAAGTTCGTTATACATTACACCCGGGTCGATTACGTCCCCGACGCGTTCATTGCGGTCTTATCACTACAATTATAATGAATAAAAAAGCGTTACAATCACACGTCTGAGCGATCTCCGATTATGACGGCTCTGCATGGCGATACGTGATCCACCAACGGTAGACCTCTCCTCCTGCAGGAGAAACAGGAGGGGAGGGGGGAATCGAGTATAAAAGCCAATAGGTGGAGGAAAGCCTGGTGAGGCGAGGTTAGGTGAAATTTGATTCTTTTCATACACGGGCTACATCGGCATGGGCGCAGCCATTCTACACTGGTTTATACACGTAAAGCGGTCCGCCCTCCTGTTTTCAGGAGGGGAGGGGTTTTTTTTTTTTTGGTTTTTTTTTCTGATCACGTGAGCGGGACTAAGCAGCAATGATAGGGCGATGGTTCTTCATTGTCCGGGTGGGTAAAAAGATGAATGAAAGTATGCTATAAAAAAGTGATTGAAACGTATTGATACGTGATCCGCACCCGACGTTTGATTAATTGATAACGTATTGATACGCGATCCGCGTTGGGAGTGTTAAGAGCTACTTTAATGACCGGCCAGCTCAACAAGATCTACCCACAAAGAAGTATGATCTCATTGCTGTGTCCCAGCTAACATGTCCAAGTGGGCCCCATATGGGGTGCATGTGTGCTTATGGGTACCAAGTGGGCATGGGCTAGAACTGGGCAATTATACTGGGTTCCAGGTAGGTTCTATGTGGGCTAAGTGGGCATGGGCTTGAACTGGGCAAATATCGTGGGTTCGATATGGGTTACAGATGGGCCAAGTGGGCGTGGGTTAGAACTGGTCACCCATGTATGGGTCCCTTGTGGGTTATATATGGGCTAAGTGGGCATGGGTTAGAACTGGGCTCCCATGTCTGGGTCCTATATAGGTTACGTATGGGCTAAGTGGGCATGGGTTAGAACTGGTCACCCATCTATGGGTCCCTTGTGGGTTATATATGGGCTAAGTGGGCGTGGGTTAGAACTGGTCACGCATGTCTGGGTCCTATATAGGTTATGTATGGGCTAAGTGGGCATGGGTTAGAACTGGGCACGCATGTCTGTGTCCCATATGGGTTATATATGGGCTAAGTGGGCATGGGTTAGAACTGGTCACCCATCTATGGGTCCCTTGTGGGTTATATATGGGCTAAGTGGGCGTGGGTTAGAACTGGTCATGCATGTATGGGTCCCTTTTGGGTTATATATGGGCTAAGTGGGCATGGGTTAGAACTGGTCATGGATGTATGGGTCCCTTGTGGGTTATATATGGGCTAAGTGGGCATGGTTTAGAACTGGTCACGCATGTCTGGGTCCTATATAGGTTATGTATGGGCTAAGTGGGCATGGGTTAGAACTGGGCACGCATGTCTGTGTCCCATATGGGTTGCGTATGGGCTAAGTTGGCATGGGTTAGAACTGGTCACCCATCTATGGGTCCCTTGTGGGTTATATATGGGCTAAGTGGGCGTGGGTTAGAACTGGTCATGCATTTATGGGTCCCTTGTGGGTTATATATGGGCTAAGTGGGCATGGGTTAGAACTGGTCATGCATGTATGGGTCCCTTGTGGGTTATATATGGGCTAAGTGGGCATGGTTTAGAACTGGTCACGCATGCCTGGGTCCTATATAGGTTATGTATGGGCTAAGTGGGCATGGGTTAGAACTGGGCACGCATGTCTATGTCCCATATGGGTTACGTATGGGCTAAGTGGGCATGGGTTTGAACTGGTCACCCATCTATTGGTCCCTTGTGGGTTATATATGGGCTAAGTGGGCGTGGGTTAGAACTGGTTATGCATGTATGGGTCCCTTGTGGGTTATATATGGGCTAAGTGGGCATGGGTTAGAACTGGTCATGCTTGTCTGGGTCCTATATAGGTTATGTATGGGCTAAGTGGGCATGGATTAGAACTGGGCACGCATGTCTGTGTCCCATATGGGTTACGTATGGGCTAAGTGGGCATGGGTTAGAACTGGTCACGCATGTCTGGGTCCCTTGTGGGTTATATATGGGCCAAGTGGGCATGGGTTAGAACTGGTCACCCATGTCTGGGTCCTATATTAGGTTATGTATGGGCTAAGTGGGCATGGGTTAGAACTGGGCACGCATGTCTGTGTCCCATATGGGTTACGTATGGGCTAAGTGGGCATGGGTTAGAACTGGTCACCCATCTATGGGTCCCTTGTGGGTTATATATGGGCTAAGTGGGCGTGGGTTAGAACTGGTCATGCATGTATGGGTCCCTTGTGGGTTATATATGGGCTAAGTGGGCATGGGTTAGAACTGGTCACACATCTATGGGTCCCTTGTGGGTTATATATGGGCTAAGTGGGCATGGTTTAGAACTGGTCACGCATGCCTGGGTCCTATATAGGTTATGTATGGGCTAAGTGGGCATGGGTTAGAACTGGGCACGCATGTCTATGTCCCATATGGGTTACGTATGGGCTAAGTGGGCATGGGTTTGAACTGGTCACCCATCTATTGGTCCCTTGTGGGTTATATATGGGCTAAGTGGGCATGGGTTAGAACTGGTTATGCATGTATGGGTCCCTTGTGGGTTATATATGGGCTAAGTGGGCATGGGTTAGAACTGGTCATGCTTGTCTGGGTCCTATATAGGTTATGTATGGGCTAAGTGGGCATGGGTTAGAACTGGGCACGCATGTCTGTGTCCCATATGGGTTACGTATGGGCTAAGTGGGCATGGGTTAGAACTGGTCACGCATGTCTGGGTCCCTTGTGGGTTATATATGGGCCAAGTGGGCATGGGTTAGAACTGGTCACCCATGTCTGGGTCCTATATTAGGTTATGTATGGGCTAAGTGGGCATGGGTTAGAACTGGGCACGCATGTCTGTGTCCCATATGGGTTACGTATGGGCTAAGTGGGCATGGGTTAGAACTGGTCACCCATCTATGGGTCCCTTGTGGGTTATATATGGGCTAAGTGGGCGTGGGTTAGAACTGGTCATGCATGTATGGGTCCCTTGTGGGTTATATATGGGCTAAGTGGGCATGGGTTAGAACTGGTCACACATCTATGGGTCCCTTGTGGGTTATATATGGGCTAAGTGGGCGTGGGTTAGAACTGGTCATGCATGTATGGGTCCCTTGTGGGTTATATATGGGCTAAGTGGGCATGGGTTAGAACTGGTCATGCATGTATGGGTCCCTTGTGGGTTATATATGGGCTAAGTGGGCATGGGTTAGAACTGGTCATGCATGTATGGGTCCCTTGTGGGTTATATATGGGCTAAGTGGGCATGGTTTAGAACTGGTCACGCATGTCTGGGTCCTATATAGGTTATGTATGGGCTAAGTGGGCATGGGTTAGAACTGGGCACGCATGTCTGTGTCCCATATGGGTTACGTAAAAGTGTCACAAATGCACCCAGAAACGATATATTTCCAATGTTTTAAAATAATCAATGGGTATGTATCCCCACTTACTTTTTCGACCCGATTTCAACGGTGGTGGTCTCATCTCTCTACGATGTTAGGAAGTGTAAACGCCTCCTATCGGTCCCTAGCCCTCGAAACATGTCTGGAAAAAAGTGAGACCATTTTCGGACTCAACACGACGAGCTGAACACGCTGATATGCGTTTCCCAGCACACGGAATTACGGTTCTCTTAATTGGCTAGTTAATTGGTTAGTGTTCGACGCGTGATAGCTCGGTAACGATAGGTCCGCCAGCCAAGTAATTTACATGGGCACGTACAGCTCTCCGAGATCTACGCTCCGATTGGTCCGCCATTCTTGTGCGACACCCGTAGCAAGAGTTCTCCAACTCTGACCTGTCATCCACAAGCGTTATAGACATGATAAACCTTAGAGTGTATTGAATGGTGAAATGCTAACCCTAATTTTGAGAACCACACGTCCGTGAGCGGGGAGACACATATTGGCGCGTTTGTCTCATGGATAGCTAAGCGTGGATGTAAGGCACGCCCATTTTCGACCCTTGTGGGCGGAGCTATCGCGCGTCAAAGTCTAACCCTAGTTTTCTGAACCGCATGACCGTGTGCGAGGAAACGCATATATGCGTGTGCGCATCATCGAGCCCTACGTGTGGATGTGAGCCACGCCCCTGTGCGACCTTTGTGGGCGGAGTTAACCACTCTTAATTAGGTGTGCTATGGACTTTATCCCTATTTTTAAAAAAGACAACTTGGCCGGACTTACCTTTCCACGCTGAATCCAACGGTACCATCCCCGTTCCTGTGCGACATCGGGAAAGTTCCGAAAGGTGGCGCCAAATTTCCCAAAAAACATAATCCTATATAGGACCCATAGGGAAAGTACTGGGTCCTATATAGGACCCAGACATGAGTGACCAGTTCTAACCCATGCCCACTTAGCCCATACATAACCTATATAGGACCCAGACATGAGTGACCAGTTCTAACCCATGCCCACTTAGCCCATACATAACCTATATAGGACCCAGACATGAGTGACCAGTTCTAACCCATGCCCACTTAGCCCATACATAACCTATATAGGACCCAGACATGAGTGACCAGTTCTAACCCATGCCCACTTAGCCCATACATAACCTATATAGGACCCAGACATGAGTGACCAGTTCTAACCCATGCCCACTTAGCCCATACATACCCTATATAGGACCCAGACATGAGTGACCAGTTCTAACCCATGCCCACTTAGCCCATACATAACCTATATAGGACCCAGACATGAGTGACCATGTCTGGGTCATGTCTGGGTCCTATATAGGTTATGTATGGGCTAAGTGGGCATGGGTTAGACCATGCCCACTTAGCCCATACATAACCTATATAGGACCCAGACATGAGTGACCAGTTCTAACCCATGCCCACTTAGCCCATACATAACCTATATAGGACCCAGACATGAGTGACCAGTTTTAACCCATGCCCACTTAGCCCATACATAACCCATACAGGACCCATACAAGGGTGACCAGTTTTGCCTTGCCAAAAATAACTGAACGTATAAAGGTTTAAGCATGGGATAAGTCGGCTACGCCCACACACACACACACACACACACACACACACACACACACACACACACACACACACACACACACACACACACACACACACACACACACACACACACACACACAGTTAGAGCATATCTGGGTAAAGAACTGCAGAAAGTAAGCAGCTGACAGCAAGTTATCATAAATGAAATCTGTACCAGCTTTTTTCTTGAAAGTAATGATAAGTTACAATAAGTGTAAGTGTTCCTTTGATGATCTTGGATGTGAACAACAGTGTATAAAGTCTTGATAGATATGGATGGACGAACAGTCGGACGGACGGACAAAGAGAGAGAGTACCGGCCATTGTATAAAATTGTGTTGCAGATGGAAGCTTTTCATTGATTTCATGAGCTTGTAGAGCTGCTATTCTGGGCAAAATGGGCGGATATTTCCCTAGGGAGGGAATTATGTATAAGATTATTATCGGAAGTAGGCAGCCCATGCACACACGTCAAACTAGTGAATAGCAGTTAGGCGTGCACATCTTGTGTGCGGGACTATAATGCCTATGTCCAGCGATGTGCTGTGGATATTTCAACTAGTGGGGCTATGTCGCGCACACATGCACACTCACGAGTGATCACCGATTGAAATATCCTCTTAAATGTAGACCTAATATACCCACAATATACTGTATATCAACTGTAATGGGCAAACTTTAGTTTTAGTGTTTAATTATGCATTTACCTTGCAAACGTCATCTCTGAAATTGAATTAGTTTATCATCATAAATCCATCAGCCACCTACAGTACAGTCGACTCGACACAATGGACCTGGCCATCACCATTGATATGCATCCAAGGCCGGTCATTCCTATTGTTTCAAGCTGTGACACAGGTGCGAAAACTCTGAATGGCTGTGCAGGCTTGCGGGCAACGTGCGTCTTCAAACTACTAGGGTGGCCTCCAGGGCAGCCCTATGTACGTCATTCCATTGAGTGATGTCGCAACAGAGAGAGGAGGGAGGGACGGAGAGAGAGGAGAGAGAGAGAGAGAGAGAGAGAGAGAGAGGGAGGGAGGGAGGGAGGGAGAGAGAGAGGGAGGGCGGGACAGAGACAGACAGACAGACAGACATACAGACAGACAGACAGACAGACAGACAGACAGACAGACAGACAGACAGACAGACAGACAGACAGACAGACAGACAGACATGATTTGGGATGGGGGAGGAAGGGAGAGAGAGAGAGAGAGAGAGAGAGAGAGAGAGAGAGATGGAGAGAGAGAGATGGAGAGAGAGAGTTCTTTACACTGCATATATAGACCAGTACATGACCTCACCTATAAGTTATATGCAAGCAAATTAGAAGGATAAAAACACAGAAACACAGCGAGGCTCCAAAACCAGATCAGAAAGAGAAGAGCAGTTTGTCATCATTCCCCACTGTACACAATCCTCCCCCCACTTTACACAGAAATCCTCAAGATTGTCCACCATTTTATAGTAGGTATACTTGTCCGGTACAAGTAATAAATCTTTCTGGACAAGGTTATTAAAAGTGTACTTGTCCGGTGGAAAAGTTTGTGACAGATACATTTATTGGAACCCCTCACATCTGAGGTATTATTATTAAATAAAATGTTGAGGATGTATAATTTGCTCTGTCTGGTAATTGTATTATTGTCCACTGCTCTGCCAACTGCAGCAGGCAAATGTGTGTGCATGGCATGTTCTAGTGAGGGAGAGAGAGAGAGAGACTGAGAGGGAGAGAGAGGAGGGGTGGGGGAGGGAGAGAGAGACAGAGATGGGTGGGGGAGGGAGAGAGAGAGAAAGTCAGACAGACAGACAGACAGACAGACAGAAATCCCATACTAATTTGAGGAGGGTGGGATTGTGCCTGTATACATGTCTGATAAATCTGTCAACTAATTAGTTGGATAAATGGTAAATGGTGCATTTATATAGCGCTTTCATCCAAAGCACTTTACATAGATTGTCCCAATACCCATTCATACACCAATGGCGGAGGGAACCATCCAAGGCACCAACCTGCACACCGCAAGCATGCAGTTTAACTGCCCTATAGGGTTCAGTGTCTTGTTCAAGGACACCTCAACACTATCTCTGTGGGAGCCTGAGATCGAACTGGGAACCTCACGGTTCCATCCGGCAGGTTCTACCGGCCATTCTACCCTGAGCGAGAACCACTGCCACCGGGAGGATGCACAGACAAGGTGTGCCTCCCTATTGGTCCGACTGTGCTTAGACCGACACCCTACCCAAAACCCTAACCTAACCCATAACCGCAAGCACGGCGCATGTCGTACCAACGCATGCCGGGAGCGACGGGTGATTTCAGCATGTCGGACCTTTAGTATGTCTGCATGGAACCCACAAAATTTGCCCAGTTCAAGCTCATGATCACTTAGCCCACATAGAACCCACATGGAACCCGGTATAATTGCCCAGTTCTAGCCCATGCCCACTTCGTACCCAGAAAGCCTGCATGTGCAGGGCCCACATGGACATGTTGGCTGGGTGAGGATACGTCCCAGGTGCATCCATGCAATGTTTTTTGTTATATTATTATTATTATTATTATTATTATTATTAATCACACACACAGAGAGAGATCACAGAACTGATATTAACCATTAATGCCTAAATGCTTTAAAATACATTCAGAATCAATGTTCAATGTTCCTGTGCTGAATGAGAGACGGTTGCAAGGCCACGTGACCGAAAGGCGAAATGTGATTGGTTGCCCTGCGTCTGGTGATATTCCCCCTGACGTCAATTCTGTAGCTCCTCCTCTCTTGTTTGAATCTACAATCTACAATCTACAATCTATGTGACGGTCCGCTCCGCAGATTCTTGGATTAAACTAAACCGACATGATCAGTAAAATGTTGTTGGACTATTATGAAGTAGGCCTAGTACTCGATCTATTCCTCGGATTGAATACACTTTAAGACAGGAGATGAACAGTTGGAGCCAGGAGCAGTGACTTGCAGTAAGTAGCCTACATTGCAGTTGTTTTTTTCCCTCCATTTTCCCCAGCCAGTATATGCTTGTATAATTTAGAGTGTTGAACAATGTTGTCTGTTCTGTTTGTGTTGATATATTTTTTGGTGCACATGAATGTTATTCAATGAGTAGGCCTATGACTGCAGTGTCAATGCTAATGCTATTGAAATGCTAACCTTTGCTTGCAATGGGCCAGTAGTTGGTTAGCTTAGCTTAGCAGGCTTAAGCTACTAGGCTTGTGTGTGTGTGTGTGTGTAGTAGTTGGTTTCTGCGTTCGTGTGCAGCCTCTTCCAGTAAAGATATGTCACGGACCCCTGGGGGGGGGGGGGGGGTCCGCGGACCCCTGGGGGGGTCCGCGACGCATAGCCAGGGGGTCCGCGAAATAATTCAGATTTGTTTTCCTCCTTCCAAAAATTGCCTATATATTTTTGGGGGGCTATTGCATTGGTGTGTGTGTGTGTGTGTGTGTGTGTGTGTGTGTGGCTAGCATTTGGAGATGGATGAGTTCATAGGGTGACTGAATAACAAGTGAGTTCAAATGTATTTCTCAGTGAAGTTTAAGAGCATTAAAGTTCTGTTTAAGTCAGTGGTTCAAGAAGTGGGGTCCTTGAGGGAGTTCAAGGGGGTCCCTAGCTAAAGGATGGATAGTACAGTAACCAAATGGACCCTTACAGGTCTGTAACTCTGAGAGTGTTCAAATGGAACCAAATGGACCCTTACATGTCTGTAACTCTGAGAGTGTAACAACAAATGGAAACAAACGTACCTTAACATGTCAGTTTGGTTCCATTTGTACCCTCAGAGTTAAATTAAAATGGTGGTCCCAGAGAATTGTGGGTCCTTGAAAGAAAATATGGTTGAGGAAATTTGAGAAAATCTTCTCTTATGGGGTGTCAATTTTGGGGGTCCTAGAAGTACAGTAGGCCCAGGCTGTGTTATGAATTTATACAGGGGGTGTGTTTGTCTGTGTGTTTCTTTTGGGTAATTGATTCTTCTCTTTTACTTTTTTTATTTGTCCAAGTAAATTGGAAATGAAGATGTCCAGCCACAAATGACAAGCTGTGGTCTCTGTGTTCATGTCTGGAGTTGTATCCATCATAACATATTATGTTGCATAAGGTGAATTTGAGTTTTTAATTGTTAGTGTAACATTTCTACATGAGACCAGATTCTACAAAATGTCTTCTAAATCCTGACATTGTTTTGAAAAAATAGCAGATCTACAAGCTCGTAGTGTATGAGCTTGCATATATGCTATTTTTCAATAGCTAAAGTATAAAATTATGGTTAATGTGGTTAAATGCTAAAGTCCCAGGTCTTAGTGGGTTAAATGGTGAAGTTTAGCAAAACATTTTATATACACTAGTAAAAGCATGCCACATCATACAGCTGCTATAGAGCGCCCAAGTCCTGACGTCACTCGCTCATCCCCTGGTTCACGGAAGTCATTTCTCTATGGCGAATAACATGGGGTCATCTTAAAATCGTCTCATGTAAGAGTTGTGGTCCAAAAATAAACAAGCTGTCTCGGAGGTGTCAGGGAGGTGTCTCTGTATCGTTTATGATAGTCAGTCACTCGTATATGATAGTCTGTTTCTAGCGAAAATGTAACTAAATTAGCAGCAGTAACAATAGAGTTTTCTCTCAGTCAGTTGATTCTTCATATCTGAGTGTAATGGCCCGGGATGACATATTTATTTTTCAATCACAGTTCTTATATGAGGCGATCAAAATCCCCTTTATGGGGATTACAATGCAAATAAAAAAGTACATGAACCCGTGGATTTGCACCCTCTACCGATATTGACGTCAGACTTTGGTGCTCTAAAACTGGAAAGGAAAGGAAGTGCAACAAATCTGAAAATAGGCCACAGTTATCATTTCACATCGTTTTTTTAATATTGTCTAGGCTCCTGAATTTTGTTATTCCACATTGAAAACAAGTTGCCTTTACAAGGTGTACTACAACATATGTGTAATTAAGTAGGCAATGAGATGATAGGCTTATGCTAGCCTATGCCATTCAAAGGTTTGGCATCATATTGCTTTAACTTCCCTTCCCTGTCCCCTTCCCCTGTTTGTGTGCTCTTTCTTGAAGACACATGCAATGTCAGAAGCTCACAAAGGCAGAGACTTCTGCCAATCTGATGTACAGACTGATGCTGAAACTTCCCAAAAGTGACCGAGGAGGTAATGTTGTGTAACAAAGGCTGTAGTTCTAAAACCTTTTCATGTCAAGGCATGCCATCGGAAATATAGGGCCCTGGGGGTCCTTGCACCGCACCCCAACCCAACCCCTGCATTAGAATACAGATCACCATAACTAAGAGTGTACAAATAAAACAAAATGGACCGCGAGGGTCCATTTGGCTCTCAGTTGCAGCAACATAAGGGTCCATTTGGTTCTTAACTATCCATCATTTATCTGGAGACCCCTTGGAACCCCCCCCAAGGACCCCTGGGGATCCCCAGACTCTGCATGTCATGTGATTCTTTATTTCTCCTGAGCTGTTTGACATGTATTGTGGCCCACACCATGCTATTGCTTAAAGTTATTTTTTTATGTTTGCTAAAAGGTATGTTTTTTTTAATTGAATGTAGGCCACTGCAAAAACATGGGACCTACTCCTTCCTGTGGAATGAACAGCTGTGGACCGACTAAATGTGTCCCAGAGAGTGATCCGCACACAAGTAGCCAACAGGACGCAGAGTATGACCTGCAGCCCCAGTGTCTCTCCTGGAGGTTCTCATGCAAGTATGTAAACTATGGAATTAAATGTATTTCATTTCTTTAAACGTATACAGAGTATTACATCTTGAAATGTAAAAATATGTGTAGGAACCGCGAGTCCCAGTGCGAATAGCTGCCCACCTGAAACCCTGATCAGCTGCTAGAACCCTTAATGTGACCAGCCTCATGCGGGACGCAGACGGAGCCGCCCCACTGGAACCAGTTGTAAGTTGAAGTCTCGTATTCACTTCAAAATGTACTTTTGTCTTTCTAACTTGAAATGGTGTTTGGCAACACATTTGATGTTTGATGTACACAAGTAGAAGCATGCCACAGTATTTCAGCTGTCTTAAGTGCTGAAAAGGGATCACAACAATTCTGAACACAGGCCACCGTTTGTATTTCACATAGAAAACACATTTGCCATATTAGCTCAAGACATTTAAAATTACTGTTTTTTTTCTGTTCAGAAAATAATCCTCAATATGCAGCAATAATATCTTTAAAGACCTTAGCGATTCTTGATGTATAATTAACCCATTTACACCTGAGGACATTTCTACAAATGCCTTCTAAATCAGTTTTCTAAAATACCTTTTGTTTCTATGTCAGTCATTTTTATGTCAAGGACCCCCAAAAATATATGTAATTGGCTGCCGAATCCCATCTAAAACTATGATGTTCCAGGGACCCCTCAGAAGCAAATATTTGCTATCTGTTACAAAATCTGATACACAAAGAATCAAGCTAGCATTACTAAGTCAGCTTCTTGTTATTTTTCTAGGGACACTAAAGAAGAACGCAGTGGCAGTCACAGGACATTCACCAGAAGGAGGGAGAGAAGGCTCTGTCAAAGTGGTTCACAGGAGCTCGAGCTTGAGGTGGGAATATAGTTGAAAGAGCTCAGAGATCACTTGAGAACACACAGGACAATGGGGCACAGCCCCAATAGAAAAAACAGACCACACACACACACACGCAAACAACTACCTCCTGAGAATAACCCTCTTTTAGTTCAAATTGAGAGTGCAAGTTTAATCTGTCAAAGTCAAAAAGGTTCCTCTTACTTTTTGTGTTCAGAATATTTAAATTCCTCATGTAGTCTGCCCATGTATACCCTATTCTAAAATGATTGTTTAAAAGAGTGAAAGTGATATTCACTTTCAAACATGTTTGGGGTAATTTTAACAGCTACACAGGCTTCTGTGAAGTGTGAACACCCCATACAGTTTAAGTTGCTTGATTCAGTATTTCACTCACTCACTCATCCCATGGCCTAGGGGGGTGTACAGGTGTCATGGTGGATGCTTGGGCACTCGGGTATCTCCAGTGCTTTCGATCTTCTGTTGTGCATATCAGGGTTTGAAAGCTGCAGCCAGTCCACTCCTTGATGTTGTCCACTCAGGACTTAATCTGCCTGTCTACCTCTTCTCCACTTTCCCTCCACTGTCCCCTGTACTTTGGTCTTTGACAGGGAGGGTATGTCTTGTGACATGACCATGAGAGTAGAGGCTCCTGTTCTCCAGCATGGGTGGTAGCTAAACTGTCTTAACATAATCATTTGTCCGGTCTTCTTATACGATATATGTAGAATTCTTCTGTCACACTTGCTTTCAAACGACTGTATGCTGTGCTCGGTATCCGCTGTAAGTGTCCAGCTTTCAGAGCCAATGGAATAGGGTGGAGAGTACAAGTGACTTGTAAAGTCTGACCGTCACTGAGAAGCTGATTTATTATTTGTTATGTTTCCAAATACTGTATAGTCTAGTCATGGCTGATGTTGCTATCCCAATTCTTGCTTTTATCTTTTGTGGAGCTGCCATCTTCACTCACAAAGGACCCAAGGTATATAAGTCCTTTACTTCCTACAGGCAAGTGGCCTGTTCCTTGGTGATATATGTATGGCTGTGGCTGGTGACCAGGATATTACTTTTCTCTTCATCTCCATGCCATATGCTCTGCCTTGTGTTTCCTCATAAGTTTGATGTCATTGGAGATGGTAGGGTCTTCCTCTGATGGATATGGAGGTGTGATATTCTATGAGTGCTTCCTCCATGTTGTTTATAAGAACTGCACTGCTTGGGTATAGTGCTTGGATTACAATGTTGTGGTACAGGTCGTGCTGGTGCTAAAGGTGCTTCTCAATCAGTATTCTGACTTTGAATATCTCCTTTTTGGTCTAGATCAAGATGATCTGCAGCATTACTTTGCTAGCCAGACAGAAAAAACTGTTGTTTCTGTAGTTTTGTCACTGCCCTGCATTCCCTTTCTTGGGGTCTTTTATTGGGTACATTGCTTGGTTTCCCATATCTTTTGGTAGATGCATGTCAATGCTATTATCTTGTATTGCCCTCCATGCTTCCAAAGCTCTGCTGGGACATTATCGATAGCAGGCTCTTTACTGCCTCCTCGACTTCAGCTTGAAGTATTGGGGCATCCTACCACATGCACTACTGGACTTAATGGCACTAGTATGTTGAGATTTGGTCTTATTGCACATTTGTATAGTTCCTAACAATACTCTGTCCATCACTTGGATATTGCTGCTTTCTCGGTTAGTAGAGAGTCATGCTTGTCTTCTATTATTGTGGCTGTATGTTGGCTGCTTTATTGTTGCCCTGTCTTCTCCCTGCATCTATGCTTCCACACGTGGATTATGTGATCCACTTTACTGCCTCCCGGTAGATCTAGGACAGCGGTTCCCAAACCTTTTTGGCCATGCACCCCCTGTTACCTTCTGACCTAACTGACGCACCCCCCACACATGGAAATATAAATTGCATAAGCTATATAGAGACATACATTTCCTATTTATCCACATATACATGCACATATATGAACCTGAATATGGCATATATGCAACATATGATATGTGCTGCATATACTTGCCATATATTGGCACAATATGTTCATATATTTATAATAAAACCATAGCACCACCATTTGCATGTCGCACACCCCCTAGAAGGCGCTCGCGCACCACAAGGGGTGCACGCACCACAGTTTGGGAACCACTGATCTAGGATGTTATCAGTGGGCCATGGTTTGTTTTTCTTCCTGTCCTGCCATAATACTTCAGTTGGGGTTTCTATAAGTGCTTCCTCCATATTGTCTGTCAATATATATGTCTTGCAGTAGGCTAAGTGTTGTTTTCAATTAATCTAACATGATTAAAATTGAGTTCAAAGTTACCATAGGTTTACATAGGAAGGAGGCGTGTCTGATAATATGAATATCAAATATTTAAATACTGAATCAAGCAACTTAAAAACTGGGTGCTCACAAGTTAGTGAACCTGCCTGGGGACCCAGAGCCCCTGGTTGTCCCTGGCACGATGCTAGGCCAGCGATGTGTCAAAGTGTGTCCCTGAGCAAAATTTGTAACCCCTAATTGCTGCTTGAGCGCCAGCTCCCAGAGAGAATGGCTGCTCCTTACTCATAGTTGTTAAAGGATGGGTACAGTGACAAAAAACACCCCAATGTTAGAATGACCCCAAACATGTTTGAAAGTTAAATATCCTTTAAATTAACCCTATCTTCACTTGATGGTTCAAGTTCTTGAAATTTCTCAACCAATAAGCTTGCAATAGTGTTTTATTTTTTTATTTTTGAAGGGTGCTAGCCCCTCCTATGCCCAGCTTTGTGTTTGTGTGTTCCCCATTACGATTATTTGATTGGCTTAGCAATGTGTGTACCCCATAACGATTATTTGATTGGCTTAGCAATGTGTGTACCCCATAGCGATGATTTGATTGGCTGAGCACGGAATGTGATGTATGATATGAGCGCCCATCACTTCACACAAGTGTTATTTACACAATTTGTGAATAATTTGTTTTTCCTACGTTTCATTTATGACACTTATGTTATTGAGGCCAATATAAAACTAACAGAAAATTGGTCTGAAAGAACAAAGCTTGGTTTTATATTGCAACCAATAGATTCCATGTGAACATGTTTTCAATAAACTTTGTCAAAAGATATATTGTCTGATATAGTTTTTTCACTCTGGTAAAAGTTAAATTGGCTAAACCTTAGGAACTTTTTACATCTCATGTTAATGTGTTTGCAGTTGTTAAACAGGGTTCATGTCAATATACTGCTAAATTCTCCCATTTAAATCCCTTCAGGACCAACTTGAAACCCATTTTGACAAAGTTCCCGGGTGTTACCCACTTGTGCTGCTAGAAGTGGGATCTACATCGGTCTCAAAGTGCCCAGTTGGACTCCATTTAAGGCCCATTCAGATCCCACTTCAAGCCTATATAGGCAAACACAGGTGAGGCCTACATGTGTTTGACATACAATTGCCAATTTTGACCCCACCTAAAACCCAGTCAGAAACCCACGTAAGCCCATATGGGATAACACAGCTGGGCCCTGAGTGGATACTGGGTGAAAACCCACTTGGAGCCCTTAATGGGCGGACACAAGTGTGGCCTACATGGGTCGCATATACTTTTCCCAGCTGGAACCCACTTAAGGCCCAATCAGATCCCAGTTCAAACCCATATAGGCAAACACAGGTGGCGCACACATGGTTCTGACACAAAATGGCCCATTTGGATACCACCTAAGACCCAGTTAGAAACACACGTAAGCCCATATGGGCTAACACGGGTGGGCCCTTTGTGAAAACTGGGTGCACGGCCCACTTGGAGCCCTTAATGGGCGGACACAAGTGTGGCCTACATGGGTCACATATAATTCGCCCAGCTGGAACCCACTTAAGGCCCAATCAGATCCCAGTTCAAACCCATATAGGCAAACACAGGTGGCGCACACATGGTTCTGACATAAAATGGCCCATTTGGATACCACCTAAGACCCAGTTAGAAACACACGTAAGCCCATATGGGCTAACACAGGTGGGCCCTTTTTGAAAAGTGGGTGCACGGCCCACTTGGAGCCCTTAATGGGCGGACACAAGTGTGGCCTACATGGGTCACATATAATTTGCCCAGCTGGTACCCACTTAAGGCCCAATCAGATCCCAGTTAAAACCCATATAGGCAAACACAGGTGGCGCACACATCGTTCTGACATAAAATGGCCCATTTGGATACCACCTAAGACCCAGTTAGAAACACACATAAGCCCATATGGGCTAACACAGGTGGGCCCTTTTTGAAAAGTGGGTGCACGGCCCACTTGGAGCCCTTAATGGGCGGACACAAGTGTGGCCTACATGGGTCACATATAATTTGCCCAGCTGGTACCCACTTAAGGCCCAATCAGATCCCAGTTAAAACCCATATAGGCAAACACAGGTGGCGCACACATCGTTCTGACATAAAATGGCCCATTTGGATACCACCTAAGACCCAGTTAGAAACACACGTAAGCCCATATGGGCTAACACAGGTGGGCCCTTTTTGAAAAGTGGGTGCACGGCCCACTTGGAGCCCTTAATGGGCGGACACAAGTGTGGCCTACATGGGTCACATATAATTTACCCAGCTGGTACCCACTTAAGGCCCAATCAGATCCCAGTTAAAACCCATATAGGCAAACACAGGTGGCGCACACATGGTTCTGACATAAAATGGCCCATTTGGATACTACCTAAGACCCAGTTAGAAACCCACGTAAGCCCATATGGGCTAACACAGGTGGGCGCTTTTTGAAAAGTGGGTGCACGGCCCACTTGGAGCCCATAGCCCATAGCCCATGTCAATACCCAAGTGGGGCCCATATGGACATGTTAGCTGGGGTGGTATCAAATCCCCTGATGTGTGTGTGTCGTCTCGGACGAAGAGCAGGAGAAAGAACAAAGGGAAGAACGTGTGATGGTGTTCTCAGGATATCAGCATTTATTTGGTAAACACAGATAATCAGGTCGCTACAAAACAGCGTATAAAAAGGTACACGCAGTTGTCTGTCTCTACCAGCCTCCGTCCAAAATGAGACTAGTCGATTCAGCCCTGAGTGAAGACGTCCAAGACATTATATACACACAAGATTTGCTTTGCCCTGAAGTCCCTCCCCTCACCGGGCATGAACACTTCCTGACTTTTAACTAATGAGGTCTGGGTCAGGCTTCCGGTTACAGAGGCGGGCGTTCTAGACAAAGAAGACCTCAACATAGTAATAAACTTTTAACAGAGCTAACTCTGGAATAAAACCACAATGATGAATTAAAGATACAATGAAAACGTACATAGTTAAACATAATGAAAGTATATAAAACTGAACTGACTATATTTAAGAAATGAATGAACTGTTTAACTCGGTACATAAAACTATCATTTAAGAATACTCTGCGCTGTAGTACATTTTAGATTAGTACTAAATGCACTCTAATAGTTTAGTAACCAGTCTATGTATTAGTTCCCTAGCGTTTATCTTTATTCTATAATGACAGAAGAGTGTTTTAAGACATTTTAAGAAAGTCAATTCAATATAGAATGTTTTAAGTCAACAAGCATAGGCCCAAGCAGGAATAAGATACTAGATGAACATTCTCAGTCACCGTCTCCACACCATAGCGCAAAACGGTCTTAAGCTGCGCACTTCTTAAACTGCGCGCAGCTTAAATTCCGAGTTTGTAGACAGCTGGTGGATGGAAAAGAAGCTCCACCTCCGCGGAAGACTTGAGCGGAGGAGAGCGTTTCCGGGAATCTGGCCGTCGCGCAAGAATTCCGTGGAGGTGGAGCTTAATTTCCATCCACCAGCTGTCTAAAAACTCAAGCTTTAAGCTACGCGCAGCCGAGAACGTGCGCAGCTCATTCGACCGTGTGGCAGCACCTTGTCAGTCAGTAAAACTAGCAGTCTGTCTGTAGGACAATAAAGTCTATTTTGGTTTACACCTTCTGTGGGCTTCAAAGAAGCTCAGAACAAAAGGATTTGCATGATTCTACCCTTGTGAGGTGTTGCTAGCTCAGACATTGACAATAGCCCCTTTTGGTCCCGCTCGTTGAAGTGTAAACATGCTTTACTTATGATAAATAAGAGTCGTCCAGTCTACTGAAATCTCCACACTTTGCCTCAGAGAAACCTTTGTAGCCGTCTAATTTTAACATTGTATATTCAAATAGTTGTGGAATATGCTTATATGATTCATAATACAACACAGCTAAAAATAGTAAAAACAAATGTAGGCCTACCTGAGGGGGCGAAATGGAAATAGTTTTTGTATGTCTAACTTTGTAATGCTGCTGATGTTTGTGCTCAACACTCTTGAAAACAAATATTCCATTGTGGCTTAATAGATCATTTTTTATGTCAATCAATCAAGTCACCTTATTTCAATTCAAGTGTCAGATGTCAAATTATATATTTTTTAATTTAAATGATATATGTTTTAGGGGCATGTCATGTGATCTACCTGCACAGCCTTTCTGCATGGGCAGACTTTAGCGGACAGCCGCGGACAGAAGAAGCTGTGTTTTACGTCATTTAATGACTAAGAGTTTTTACTGCCGTGACGGCCAGATTCCCGGAAACGCTCTCCTCCGTGGCAGTCAGCCGTGGGGGTGGAGCTTCTTTTCCATCCACCAGCTGTCTAAAAACTCGGAAATTACCATTTAGAATATGTTTTGAAATTTTTAGTCATAGTATTTTGAATACATTTCTATTTAGTTTTAGTCACATTTTAGTCATCTGAAATGTTTTAGTTTTAGTCTAGTTTTAAATATCATAAGATTTTAGTCGACTTATATGTGGCATTGTGCTGAAAATATTCCCATGCTTTTTGTTCTTGCTTAATGTAAGTCGCTCTGGATTAAGAGCGTCTGCTAAATGCCTAAATTGTAAATTGTAATAGCCGATCTACAAGCTCACAGCGTGGCCCGATGTGATGTGTTGTGGACCCACACATAAAATGACTTGCCTTATTACTTCTACTGGATCTCTTATACAATAGTACCCCATAACATTTTTGTCTATAGTTTTTATTTGTTGTCAAAATAGTTACTTTTTGTATTTAGTTTTTGTCAGTGAAAAAGGTAGACGACACACATTTTTAGTCGACAAAAGTTGTAGTCGACAACATTAATGAATGCAGCTGCACCTGGAGAAAGAAAGAAAGAAAGAAAGAAAGACAGAAAGGGCTTTGTTTTAGTGGGTCCACATGTTGTGACAGTTTTACACCAGCAGAGGGCAGTCATAGACAATAAATCAATCAAATCAGTCTTCACTGATTTCAATCTGTCAAGTGACAGAGAAACACTGTATTAATTTGTTTTGCTTGGATTAAATAAAAACTGAAGTTTAATTTAAATCATAATTTTAGCTGCATTTGAGGTGTTACTATTTATACTCCTACTTCAACACTGCCAGTGTCATACTCAGACTGACCACATAACGCACGCACGTGTGTGCCAGGCGTGCGACACACGTCACTTCCCGTGTATTAGCACGGGAATCATCCGTAAGTCCACTCGATGGCTCTGCCTGGCGGCGGAACTATCATCTATTGGAGTGATCCAATATAGCGCTACATAACACCTGAAGAGACAGGAAGACCCCTGTTACTGAATGTTGGTGACAGGTTAGACAGCTCGATGGGTTGCTATGGTTACTATGGTCACATGGTGTTGGGTGGTACTTCAGATAGGTAGTAAAGTCAGCTGTTCGCCGGTGGCATTTCATGAATGGAAGGAGAGAGGGTGAACGACGGGGAAGTCCAACTTTGCTGACCGCTTTACAAACGCTAAGACAACACCATGCTATCTGTATTCTATTTGCACTTTGCACAACGCACTTTGGTCGCTAAATCAATTGTTTTAATATACCTTGCTGGCTTGCTTAATAAATGAACAAAATGCAATACACTGGATAAGTGAGTTCTTGGCATGCAGCGCGTCTGGCAGTACATTTCCCCGCTTTTAGCCTCTCGGTGGCTTAATAAGTTTGTCGCCATACATTTGTCAGCAAAATAGTGACACAAACGAAAGGATTGGAGCTACGGAAGGAAGTCACACTTTGGAGTCTGGACGCGGAGCAAACGAGCAATGCACGAGTCGACATGCAAAGTGCAAGCAATGGAATGATCACACATCAAGGACCGGAGCGCATCACAAATGACAAGCGGTAACGTAACACCACACAACCCGACCCATTTCGTTCTGCTGCTGACCCATATTGGCTTGTTTGGAACAGTTTGAGCTGGTTCCGCCACTGAGTGGAAACTGTCATTGTGTCGAATACGCTGTGGATGACTGTGTGTGCGGCCCGCCGGGCTAATTAACGCTTCCTATTTGTCAAACAATATTAACGTGCGCTGCTGTTTGCGATCGCCAATCGCTGTGGCTGTTTTATGTGGCTGGCTGGCTCGCATTGGATTCTCATTGTGACTGTGTCATTTGCCTGTGCATTCAAAATGAGTGGAACAAATGTTGATTCAACCGTTGGGAAACAGGACAACGAAAAAAGGAAAATAAATCTCACTGAAACGGCTCTTGCAAATCAAATCAAATCAATTCAAAAGGAACGCAAAAGGAAAGTGGATGAAATAAAGGCTCTGACAACCTCTATCAAAGAGCTCATGAAAAATGACAAAAAAGTGTCACTGGTTAAAGGACAACTTGACGTTTTGATACAATTGTCTCATACTTCGAATGAACTGCATGTCTCGAATGGTTCAAAAAGGTTAACAAACACACAGATGGTCTCATTGAGGATGTTAATGCCTGGTTTAAATCCTCACAAATCAGAGGACCTCAGCTAGAGGCTCATGACAGGCCTAATGAAGGCCCCCTGCAGCATGAAGCTGCTGAAGAGGGAAAATGAAGGTGTGGGACATTTGGAAGTGACTCAGTCACATCAAGTTGATGATGCTCAGGAGGAGGTTAGACCATGTGACAGCATATCAAATATAAGCAGAAAAAATCATGGTTCAAAAAAACTCTGAATGCAATGCTATGTAACATAAACAAAAATAGCACATTCACTCACTTTAACATACTGGACCAAAACAAGCCTTGGTTTAAAAAAATATATATATTAAAGGACCAAGCAGTTCTGGCTGAACCGTGGAGTCGGTTTTCACGAAATTTGGAAATATGGTAGAGGGCCATGCCAAACGGTGAGGATGCGAAGCCCACAACCATTGGCCAAAGGGTGGCGCTATAGCACTCAATTGAAAATTTAAACTTTGACTACGCATAGCTCATGAACCGTTTGACCGTCGGCAATGAACCATCGATACACATAGGCTATGCAGAACAAGTTTCGTGCTCTTACTTTTGACCTCTGACCTCTAGATCCGCTAGAGCCCCTTCACCTCCCAATGCATGAATGAATGGACCATTGTAAGCGCTTTGAGTAAGCGCAAGTGCATAGAAAAGCGGTATAAAAATGCAATCCATTATTATTATTAAAGATCACCCGCCATTTTGAATATATTAAAATCTTCCCGTATGTGTTTTTGTAGAAGGGAACCATGCCAGCATTTTATTTTTATTTTATTTTGTATTTTTTAAATTTGTGTGGTCATTGGTGTGCTATAGTCGCTACAAAAAAACCACACTGAGGAATCATATAAATCTGTTTGATAAATAAAAGGTGCATTAAGCACCTTTTATTTTATTTTTTATAGCATTATTTATTTGATACAAATCACACCCGTGTGAAGTGAGGGGTGCTATTATCATCATACATCATCATGATTCACATTCCGTGCTCAACCAATCAAATCATCACAAATGTCATTCCGGCCAATCACTTTTGGCGTCTTCACTTTTCTGCCTTTTATCTTCGATATATGTACTTAGCTCAGCCAAGCAAATCATCGCTATGGGGTGATCAGCCAATCACAAGCCAATGTTTGTGCCGGAAAGCCGGGCCATAGGAGGGGCTGGGGCCCCTCAAATAAATAAAAATCACACCTGTGTGAAGGGGCGCTAATATATTAAAGTCTAACTCATGTTGCAGTCTGGGAGCGGAAGGCAGATTTTTGGCTGAACATGGTTTCGTCAGTAAAAACATTTTTCTCAACTGTTTCTTGTATAGCTTGGGATCACCTCTTAAGAATTAAAGAGGGTGCCCACTGATATCCCTTCGGCATTTTTGTTATTAACCCCTTAATGCCCTAAACACTAAAAGTCCACCCAAAATAGTTTTATGGCATTTCATGCCAAATGTATCAACTTTGCTTTCTACAATCTGTATTAGTGAAACTGTAGCATATTTATTTTCAGGTGTTGGCATATTAACCCTTTCAGGCCATCTATCGAGCATCTTGCACCAAACATTTCCCACAAAAGTAGTTGTGAGATTTCATGCAACTATCAAATCCAATAAAATGTACTATTCATTAATAAAATAAAGATGTATTCATACATATGGTCATGTTCAATGTTTTGAATTGACAGAGTACTTTAACCCCATTAAATAATACAGGTCTATAGAACACAAATAGTATTCCACAGAAATTAATAAAGCTGAATATAGTAGCATTTTGTAAATCATTAAATCATTACAGCTATGAATATGATCACTTCATTGCTGTAGGCTACAGATAATAACCACAATTCATACATGTGTACATTTATTCCTGCTATGCTATGCCTTGATGATTGCAGTTGATGGCTGAGCTAGTGCTACAGAGTGTGATTGCAGATGGACCAGAGGCAGAGAACCTAATGAGAGCCTTGAGTCAGATTGCAATAGCTGATGTCATACATCTAGTCTTAACATGAGATAACTGCCTTCTCCATCTTCTGATGTTATGGCCTCTACTAGCCTACCTGGAAAGCTACCTAAGTAATTTGTATGTGACACCAACCATTGCTGGAGGATGGAATGGTCGGTGGACCAACCAGTTCATATAACCTTCATGAGGTACGGCCACAGTGCAGGATGGATTATTTGAATAACATTGAAGCAAGAGACCCTGAAGACCTTGGGCCTGAGTTGTCACATCTGCTCCAAGATTGAGTCAGACATGAAATATATGGAAGAGGGAAGAGGAGGACAGAGATACTGAAAAGTCTTCTCCCATGTCTGATTTCCACACTCCTCATCTTGTGCTATAGGCATTCCCAGTTCCATTTGGACCTTCAGGTCCTGTTCCGTTAAGGAAACTATGGAGGAAACTAGACTACTATTCTGGGAGAAAATAACCTACAGGTAGCTGCTCTACCACCAACAACACATCAATCATTAATTGAGAATGTTAAGAGCTCACTTTTAAGCAGCTTTGTGGCAAAATGGCGATGGGCATCTTCCACCAGCATGGAACCCAGAGTAGTTTGGATGGAAAAAAGAGATCTATCAGGCCACTGAGCCCTATACCAATCTACCTAAAGATTACAAACCTATTTTCCTGTTTTGCATGAAGGGGCTAATATCTAAAAATGCCCTGTTCTAAAATCAAATATACATGTACATATCCACATTCATGAATAAACACTCTAGAAAGCAAATTTGATGCATTTAGAACGCCAGATATATGTTATGGGATTTGGGCGTTTTCGGGCATGAATGGGTTAATATGCATGAATGAATTAAGGGGGTAACTAAATATGCCTAAGGGATATCACTGGGCACCCTCTTGAATTCTTAACCCTTAGAAAAATAAAAACAAATGAATATCGGGTCTAGATCGCATCGTGGAGTGTGTGATGCCTATAGTCGGCGACCAATCGTTTAGTGTGAAAGCCACAATATAATATAATGACAGACGATTTCAAAAAAAGACTCCTACAGTGTGTAGGGGCCATAACGTCCACTGTCAGATCTCAAGCAAGCAGGCATGAAGAACATTGAAGACCCCTGCTCTAATTGCAAGATGTTCTTTTGGACCATCTCTCTATCCACACATGCATACCGACATGGCGATAGGCCCCAGTGCAAATATTTTGTTTATATGATAATTCTAAACCTATTGTTGCTGTTTTTCACACAACAGCCAATTATAGCTGAAGCAATTACAGATTTGAGGCATTAAACCTCTTTGCTTTTATGACATTTCTGAGGCAATTCATGTTAATGGAAGATGCTTCTAAACTTGTATCCTATTCCTAGTTTGATCACATCAAATACTCTTTCAACTTAAAATAGATCATGACCGTAAATAGCCGATCTACGAGCTTGACGTGTCGTGAGCTTGCAGATCTGCTATTTTCAGTGCACAGCATGCTTTCACAGAAGACACTGCATGGCTTCTATGGAATCCAAATGACTGAAATCCGTCGTGGTGACTGAGAACGTTTTTTCCACGTTTACGCGCCTGTCTCCGTCACATTCCAGGAGGAAGCGGCCAACGTGCATCTGTCCAAGTGCAGGAAGATCCAGCATGAGCTGGAGCAGGCAGAGGAGCGCGCCAACATGGCTGAAGCCGAGGTCAACAAGATGAGAGCTAAAAGCCACCATGCCGCCGGCAAGGTAAGTGCATCGAGCAATAGTCTACTAATGTCACAACATGTTGATTAGCATTGCTTAGATTTAACTAAAGATGAATGTTGAATGTGGTCTAAAAGTATATTACTCTTTTCACAGGGAAAAGAACACTGATAAAAATATGCCACCCCATTTATTTAAAAGAATCAATGAATTTAATTGAGTCAAAAAGGTACTTTTATTAAACAAGACAATTTCTTGTATAAAATACGCAATCCAGTCAATTCAATAGTCTACATTTTCCAGTAAAATCTACAAGATATGTCCAGTAAAATCGACAAGATATGTCCAGTAAAATCTACAAGATATGTCCAGTAAAATGTACTGGATCGACAAGATATGTCCAGTAAAATCTACAAGATATGTCCAGTAAAATCTACAAGATATGTCCAGTAAAATGTACTGGATCTACAAGATATGTCCAGTAAAATTTACTGGACATATCTTGTAGATTTTACTGGACATTATCTTGTAGATTTTACTGTACATATCTTGTAGATTTTACTGGATATATCTTGTAGATTTTACTGGAAAATGTAGACTATTGAATTGAATGGATTACGTATTTTATACAAGAACTAGTCTTGTTTAATAAAAGTACGTTTTTGACTCAATTAAATTCATTGATTTTTTTAAATAAACTGGGGTGGAATTTTTATATATATAAAAATGCCACCCCATTTATTAAAAAAAGATCAATGAGTATTTTCAGTTTGTAATCAGAAGTTATAAAACTTCTGATTACAAACTGAAAATACTCAAACAAATGTTTGTATTGTCCTATGACCACCATGTTCTTTTCTGTACAACTTCTGATTATAAACTGAAAATACTCAAACATAAATGTTTGTCTTGTCCTATGAACACCACCAGCAAGAGTCAAATGGCATCAGGTATAAAAAAACAATTTATTGTTTTATTCCTCAAATTGGAACATAAGGTTATACAGTTTCTTTTAAAACAAAATTATATCAGTGCATAAAAACAAAGTAAATGCAGCCACAATATGATAGCTTCGTGAGCAGTGGAACCATTGGACCCACAGTGTTCTCTATGGCCCTGTGGGCAGTGGAACCATTGGACCCACAGTGTACTGTGGTTCTCTATGGCCCTGTGGGCAGTGGAACCCATTGGACCCACAGTGTACTGTGGTTCTCTATGGCCCTGTGGGCAGTGGAACCCATTGGACCCACAGTGTATTGTGGTTCTCTATGGCCCTGTGGGCAGTGGAACCATTGGACCCACAGTGTACTGTGGTTCTATGGCCCTGTGGGCAGTGGAACCCATTGGACCCACAGTGTACTGTGGTTCTCTATGGCCCTGTGGGCAGTGGAACCATTGGACCCACAGTGTACTGTGGTTCTCTATGGCCCTGTGGGCAGTGGAACCATTGGACCCACAGTGTACTGTGGTTCTATGGCCCTGTGGGCAGTGGAACCCATTGGACCCACAGTGTACTGTGGTTCTCTATGGCCCTGTGGGCAGTGGAACCATTGGACCCACAGTGTACTGTGGTTCTATGGCCCTGTGGGCAGTGGAACCCATTGGACCCACAGTGTACTGTGGTTCTCTATGGCCCTGTGGGCAGTGGAACCATTGGACCCACAGTGTACTGTGGTTCTCTATGGCCCTGTGGGCAGTGGACCCACAGTGTACTGTGGTTCTCTATGGCCCTGTGGGCAGTGGACCCACAGTGTACTGTGGTTCTCTATGGCCCTGTGGGCAGTGGACCCACAGTGTACTGTGGTTCTCTATGGCTCTGTTGGCAGTGCACGGAACCCATTGGACCCACAGTGTACTGTGGTTCTCTATGGCTCTGTGGGCAGTGGAACCACAGTGTACTGTGGTTCTCTATGGCTGTGGGCAGTGGAAACCATTGGACCCACAGTGTAATGTGGTTCTCTATGGCTCTGTGGGCCCCATTGGACCCACAGCGTTTGGCTTTTCTTAACAAAATTATCAGTGCATAACAAAAACACAAAGAAACATAATTGTATTTGTTCAAATATAGAGTCCATTAACACATCTATCAGAGGTAATGATTAGGCCATGACCTTTAGAACATACTTAACATACGTAAATAATTTGTATTAGTACCCCTGAGGGCTATAGCCTCATTGAAAACGTTAGGCCATAATGGTATCCCTGATGTTGCAAATACTTGCACCTACCTGATGGGCCTGATGGGCCTGATGTATGCATTGGACCTTCCCTACCCCAAGCCTTTGAAGTACACTTTTGAGGCGTTTCAGAAAATATTTCTTGAGCTGGACGCAAGCACCAAAATGTCTCCCAAAGTATTTGGTTTGAATTCAAGTTTAAAGTACTAATCTTTTCATGGAGGCCAACCCTCAGGGCTACTTCTAAAAACAATTAAAAGTATGTTCTAAAAGTCATTGGCCTAATGTTTTCGTGGATGATAGCCCTCATGACTATCTAAAAAATATTTGTTTGTGTTCTAAAGGTCATTATGGCCTAGGGTGCAGTACTTAGTTCAGACTAGTCATTGGTCAGACAAACGACAACCTAGGACTAATGCCCCGTCGGAATTACTTGCGGATCCCCTGGCCGTTCTGTCGAGACCACCACCTCTGCGGTACTCGAAGATGCTCAGGACACTAGAAGAGATGGCCTCTTGGACAGCTGCATCATCGCCATCAAATACCTGGGGAAAACAGAGACAGTGAGAATATGCTAAAACAAAAAGGTGCATTTGTCTTTGCTCTCTCTCTGCAGTCTACACAGCAGTTTGTAGCAAGTGTGGTCTGGGCTAATAGAAGCCCAGTTTTGCTTTGACAGCAGCTGTAATCTCATTTGTATTGTTGTGTCCAGTGTCTCACACCTTCCTCCAACATTAATACTATGGTGAGTATACCAGTTACTAGTAGTTGTGGCACTGTGGGCAGGTGCCAAGTCTCGCTAGAAAAGCAAATCAGCATCTCCATAAAGCTTGTCAACAACACATCTCATGGTAGATGGCTGTATTGACTCTGGACTTGATAAAACACAGTGGACCGACACCAGCAGATGATATGGCATCCAAAATCATCACTGACAGTGAAAACCTCACAATCTACCAGGACATTTTAGAACATGTGCCAAAACTACTAGTATTTGGTATAGCCTGCTGACCATGATATTACTTAACTGACCAGCCAACTGACCATCCATTGATCCCACCAAGCCATCAGATAGGCTCTATAGAGGGTATGCACATGCATAAAGTAAATGGCAGATTGAGTGGCAAAGTGAGTGATGAAGTGAATTTAAAGTCGTTTAAAGTAATTTAATGCAATCAAATATTTTCTGTTTGGATGTATGTGTCAAGGCCAGAAAGTAGTTTTATGCCACTCAGTAGGCATTCCCGCATAACTCCCGGGTATGATGATGTCACACGGATACCCTATATTGTAGATGGCAAAATCCTGTCTCATATAGAGCACCGAAGTCCTGACGTCACTGTCAGTAGAGGGCGTCAGTCCACAGGTTCATGTACTTTTTATTTGCATCACCCCGGCCTTTTCACTCATATGGATATGAAGCATCGACTGAAGGTGGAAATGTACAAATATATCCAAAGAGTAACAAAATAAGCGTTAGAAACGAGTCAAACAACCCAGAGACTACATTTCTGGGTAGGCGGGTGGCTGCATCTGCCCGTCGCACAACAGAAACTGAATGTCAATTACGTTTATTTTTATTTTATTGATATTTAATTTTAATTAGTTTCGTGGTTAGTACGAGTCGAGTCACCACCAGCTGAGCTTACGTCAACGAGGAATCTCAGGAACGCAATGTGTTGACAGCTGGGCGTGACGTATATTAGCAGCGACATTGCCTTCATATGTAGTTTCAAGGCTTTTGCGGCCACATTAATTCCATTTTCTCCAGAAACTGGCTGTATCAAATATGAATGGACATCATTAACGACGCACAGCCACTCCGCTGACAGAAAGGCCGGGGTGGTCGGTTTATTTTTCAAACACAGTTCTTATATGAAGCGACCTAAAATAGCCCTATGGAGATTTCAATGCAAATTAAAAAAAAATACATGAACCTGTGTGTTGGTGCCCTCTACTGAAAGTGACATCAGACTTCGGTGCTCTATAGGCTAGGTCTTTTAGCAAGAAGTTTAGAACAGAGGTAGATTTAGATTTACCTTGTAATCCTTGATCAACTCATCCGTCTTTTCCCCAAGGAAGACAATGAGGACTCTGGTGACAGCTTCTCTACAGGACTCAATGCTGTGGTCCTACAAACACATGAAATGACATTGTACAGTACAGACATCAGAATGCAGAAGTGCATCAAACTAACCACTACACTATTGCAAGTCTACTTTCCATAAATTCCAATGAGAAGGAATACTTCAAACATATTTGGAGTCAAGCAAAACAAATGAGCTTGTAGATTGGCTATTTTTGGGGTTGAAGGAAGCTCAAAAGAATATGAGAACATTGCGTGTTATGTGAAGGTCTTTACCTGTGCGACAGCTGCAACTTGCTTCTGTGGCTTGGTGCAGGTGACCACTCCAGGCTTCAGTGGACGTCAGCTGGCTGGGTGGGTCGGTCAGCCTGAAATCACAGTAAAAACAGTTAGTGAAACCTCATGACTACTGCGTGCGTGCGTGTGCGAACTAGCAGTTTTAACTGGAATGTGTGCGATTGACTCTCTACTATACTTTAAAAATCTGTTTGGAAAATAGCTGATCTACAAGCTTGTACTGTACATTGGCTATTTTAGGACCAGAGTTCAAAAGAATATGAGAACATTGTGTGTTTTGTGAAGGTCATACCTGTGTGACTTGGTGATGGTGACCACTCCAGTCCAGGCTGCAGTGGACTCCACTCCAGTCAGCTAGCTGGGTGGGTGGGGTGGGTGGGTGGGTCGGTCGGTCAGCCTGAAATCACAGTAAAAACAGTTAGTGAAACCTCATGACTACAGCGTGCGTGCGTGAATGTGTGAGATTGACTCTATACTATACTTTATTTTAAATACATGTTTGGAAAATAGCTGATCTACAACCTTGTACTGAACATCTGCTGTATTGAAATAGCCAATGTGTAGGGTTAAATTGGTTAAACTGTGATTCTTCCTCCAATGCCAAGGAATACTTCCAAGCATAGAAGTCAGGCAAAACATTGAGCTTGTAGATTGGCTAACATATAGCCAATCTAGGACCAGAGTTCAAAAGAATACCTGTGTGACTGAACCACTCCAGTCCAGCTAGCTGCAGTGGACGTGTCAGCTGGCTGGCTGGCTGGGTGGGGTGGGCTGGGTGGGTCGGTCGAGAAGCCGCCCTGAAATCACAGTAAAAACAGTTAGTGAAACCTCATGACTACAGCGTGCGTGCGTGAATGTGTGCGATTGACTCTATACTATACTTTATTTTAAATACATGTTTGGAGAATAGCTGATCTACAACCTTGTACTGAACATCTGCTGTATTGAAATAGCCAATGTGTAGGGTTAAATTGGTTAAACTGTGATTCTTCCTCCAATGCCAAGGAATACTTCCAAGCATAGAAGTCAGTCGAGATGACTGACATCACAGTAAAAACATAATTAAACAACTTATCAGACGTCTGATAAAAACAGACATATCTTTCAATGCATGAATCACAAGCAGGTACATAAATGTAGCCAATAAGCAGTAACATTATATTTGGGGCAGGTGTGCTTCACACACACACACACACACACACACACACACACACACACACACACACCTGCAAAATGTGGACCCTTTTTTCCCCTGACACCGACCAGTCTATAATGCAAGATCACCAATGTCCAACGGCGTCAACTTTGGGAGTGCTTGAGGGCTTGGGCACCCCCTGAAAAATTAATAAGCCAAATAGCACCCACTGAGATATCCCCTCATTTTGTCACGTAATCAAGGGCTGAAGATCCCCTTCCCTGGTTTTTGGAGGTGGGTTGGCTTATTTCTCTCACACAATGTGGCAACACTGAAGTCAAAACAAAAACAAGACACGTAGGCACATTCCACACACCTTTAGGTCTGTTCGCCCAGACAGTGGCTTGGGCCACTGTCTGGGCGAACAGGTATTCATTCATTCAAATGCTAATAAGGTGGCTTTTGTTCTGCTGCCAGGTAGAGAGTATAAATGTTGCATTCACTACAGTAGGCTTCATTTCCGTTCGATTACTATGATGAAGCCACCTCCAGCCAAGAAGAGATTCGTCCAGTCCATGCTACAATTCGGCGCCGCCGCCGACAAGACGCCCGCTGTCAAGGCCCTGGCGCCCGCCGACAAGATCACGATGCCCGCCGCCGCGGCCACTCCGGCCCCGCCCGCCGACAAGATCACGATGCCCGCCGCCGACAACGTAGCTGCCGAGGCGGACAGCACTGTCAGCGCCAACACAACGGCTCTTTTAAGTGTTTTGCTGTTTTGATGTCGTATTATATTGTATTATATTGTCGTATTATATTTTTGCTGCTGCATTGTCTGAAGGAAGCCAAACAAAAATAAGTTTTACTCTTATGTACCTGTACACAAGATGTAACAATAAAGCACAACCTTGAACCTTGAAACAATTTAATGTGTTTGTTGAAAGCGCACTGTGTTTATTAGCAAACTGTAAATAAAGTACCAAACGAAAAAAACAAACAACTCGTTTATCATTGATCATGCTGAAATGTTGGAACAAGATGCTGAAACAATTTAATGTGTTTGTTGTGAACTGTAAATAAAGTACCAAACGAATCGGGGGGGGGGGGGGGGGGGAGGGGCTGGGAGGCGGGGCTGGGGAGCACCCCCTGACGTTTTAAGAACCTTACGCCCCTGCCAATGTCTATGTCCAATGTCCTGGGCTATGCTTAGAAACCACCACGATATTAAACCACAATATATTTGCAAGTTAAACTGGTTATAATAACTGTGAGAACAACATTTGGTCTGTGACTGTGGGGAAATACAATAGGCTACACGTGTGCACAATTAATAAACAATGTCGTAATATGTCCAGAGTTCTTAAGTTAACATATTTGGATTTTAACAGAAAGACAACGCCATAAATCACACAAAGTGAGTGACAGACTCAACACTTGTCAGTCACTTGGCATAGTATGCTTTGATTGATATTGATTGAAATATGTATTAACAGTTTGCAGAATTACAGTACAATTCAAGCACAAACTCAATACAAAGGCTGTTAACTGTGAGTGGACGATCCAATTAAGCATTACACGTGTTTACAAGAGGGTCCACCATGTTCAATTCATCAAAAAATGCAAGGCAGCGATGCATGCATGCAAACATGTTTCTCCAGCTGAGATTTAGTGTCTCCATCTCTCTCGGGAAGAGGTTGGCCTCACTGAGGCACAACACAAACACTCTGACATGAAGCTTCAGCTGACAAAAATCAACAACACGCCGTTTGTCCAAAACACACTAACTCCTCTCCCACCGACGTCATGTGTTCATTTATCTTCAGCCATACAGACTCCATTTGACACAAATCAATGTACACCACTGCTAGCTTGTTCCAAAACACACTCTCTCCACGTTTCTACTTCGCCACACTTGTCCTAATGCTAATCATGCAATTGACAGCTCAATTGCATGTGTGTCGGGGCCAGAGGCCGGGTACTCGCGTTGGCTACCCTCGGCCGTTCAATTTGAGGTGTTGGCCATGGACGGTATAGATATACACTACAGTATGAGCACGTTCATCACAAACACAACTAAACTATGAATAGGGCTTAAACATTTAATCATCCAAAGACGGATTGTATTTTCACACGTAACACGTCCATTAAAATGTCAATGCGCTGCATCGGTCATGCGGGAAGTTGGGAACTGTAATGTATGCGACTGTCCAAGGCTGCAGTCAAGATGAAACGTAGTTTCATGAAAGTTGTGAAACCAAATGAGTTGTTTCACAGCCCTCTTTCTAATTTAAACACCAAATACACAACGTGTTCAACATGCATTGGTATCAAAAAGAACCAGCCACTGACGCGAAAATAAAACCGTCACACGTGTGTCTGCTTTGATGTGTGCTGTACAGCAGCAAACACTCCGTTTTTCACTACTCCAAACAAAACATAATGTAAACACTTGCTAAATTGAACCTTAATCAAATGCTCGGCTAATATTATTCTTACCTTAACCGTGGAAAAACGGTGAAGTGATGCAGGTTCGGTGAAGAAGTTTGTGAGCAGGTGCGCGGTGAAATGGCGTCTGACGTCAGGTCATCTTGAAGGGGCAAAAGTTATTGAAGGGGCGTGTCCAGGTTTCCAAGCCATAATGCTGTATATTTTACTGAATTCTGACCATTTTGTGTGGGTACAGAACAACATTGGTTGGAATTAAGTAAATACATCCATTTGAGAAATACATGCACACGTTCTTGTATTGTTAACAAGAGATGATTCTCAAAAAAAGTGACATATTCTTGTACACAAAAAACTTAAATGTGTCTTGTTAATCATAACAGATTTAATCATGTTACATTTACTGTTCCTAATAACCATTTGCCCGTAAATTTTAATGCATTTTGACCATTATGTGTGGGTACAGAACAATATTGGTTGGAATTAAGTTAATAAATCCATTGGATAAATAAATGCACACTTTCTTGTATTTTTAACAAGAGATGATAATCGAAATACTTGACATATTCTTGTAAACGAACATACTTAAATGTGGCTTGTTAATCATAACTGATTGAATCATGTTACATATACTGTTTGTCCGATGGACTTTTATCAGCCTCTGGATAGGTTCTTTAAACTTTAAACTTAAGTAGGTTCTATTAAACTCACCATACAATGTCATAAAATATGATATATTGTTGTATTCAATAAAGGTAACAAAATAAAAAGGTACGTTGTTGTTTCTTATATTCATTACTTGGTATTGTTGTCAGACACTTTATTGTCAGGCTTGTCAGAGTATTCTAGGTCCAACTCGCATGTCCCATAGCAATTAGTGATGCACAATATTATCAGTAGCATATTGATATATCGGCCGATATTTAATTATAAAAGCATTATTGGTATTGAACCGATTTTCACTGATATTTTCCGTCGGTATAGACTGATATTTCAGCAATGAGCTCAATATAAATATAATATCTAATAATGTAATATATCGGTATCGGCCGATTTGACCCTGCTGCATATTATTGGATATCGGATCTCTGTAATTAGAGATGAGTGTGTGTGGGGACAGAGGAACGGGGAGGCGGGGTTCCCAGGCTCGCAGTATAGCCAGTACAACGCAAACGCGCTATTCCTAAACTGCCGAATCAGAGCAGAGGGAAAATTACAGAATAAAGGAATGAAATAATAGAGACAGCGACATAAATAGAATAGGAAAGGAACAGAAAATGAACAGAATGGAATAGATGCAGATATGCGGTAGAGAGAAAGCAGAGGGAAACAATGGAGGAATTTGGAGGGTAGGAGATATGAGCATGGTGATGGACTATGAGCGGCGCCACCAAAACCACCGTTCTGGTGAAGAGGTGACCACCTCTTCACCTAAATATGGACTATGAATGAACCTATGTGGCGCAACCATATAGTTGCTGACAATTTAAAAGTTTGTTTTTGTCATACATGTGGGTGTGAAGGTTTTCTATATTTTATTTGTGATGGAAAAGGTATTTTTGTGTTGGGTTCTTTATTTCAGAGGTGTATAAAACACTACCAGTATATCACCAGTAGGTGGCGAAGTATCACCAGGGGAACAGAGTGTGTGAGGTGTGTCAAGTCTCATGTGGACTGAACTCTCACGTGATTTCGGAGAGTTTGGTCAGTCATACCATGAAACACATGCTGCTGTGAGCACAATGCAGTGTGTGATACTGAGCATGTAATATCTATTTTGCAGAAAAAGATGGTTATACTGGGAATGCACATGCTGTGGGATGTTGTGGGATGATGTATGTCTGGGTTGTATTTTAACTGTGTGTAACTTTGTTGTGGGACAATTATGATATGAAGAAGAGTCAGAGTGTAGAGTGAGGTGGAGTTAGCTTAGCAACTAGCATGGGGCCTAGCTTGTAGTAGCTGCAGCAGTGGCAGTCTAAGGCAGCCATGACAGGGCATTAAGTGAAGTTGTGCTAACTAATGTGGGTTGGAGGAGTAAGATAAAGGATGTTATGTGTGATACTGTGATCTTATGGGAGAATGTGACATGTTATATGATTGTTGGGTTATCTAAACAGGGAAGTGGGTTATTTTGGAAGAGACAGATAACTAATGTGAATTGTGAATGTTTAATTACTGTTAGAGTTCTCAACGGGCCTGAAAATTAAAGCCCGGCTCTAACTGGGCCCGACTGGGCCAGCCCGAGGCCCGGCTCGGCCCGAACAGTTCTCATCATTTTAGGCCCGAAAACCCGACAAAACCTGAGAGGAAAAAAAAAAAAAAAAAGATTGTTAGTGTGCGCACTGCGCCGGCAGCGCCATGTTGCGACTCGCGAGTGAGAGAGAGAATGGAGTCAACGGACATTATAATAGTTTTCTAAATGGAAACATCACAATCATGTTCAGTTGTTGAAAACATAATGTTAACTTAGTAAGTTCTCTTCTGCGCGAAATAGGTTATAGTAGGCCTACGAAATAGGTATTTAGCACTAGAATGTTAAATCCCCTTTGTAGCTCTCATTTTCTCTCTCTCTCTCTCTCTCTCCCTGACGGCGCTGCCGCTGCTCGTGTAATTTATATTTTATCAGCAGAGCAGAGATCTTTTCTAGTCTACAAAGTTAAACAAAGTTACAAACCCAAAACATGTTCTACTGCAGTCGCAGACCTGCTATGTTCGGTGAGCGACAGACGCCACTGACCATGCATGCACTTGCGCTGTGCAGTAGTAGCAGTAGTACAAAACAAATCATATTCTAGTATGAGAACAAGGCAAGCTCAAGCAGACCTTGTATTTTGAACTGTAGCCTACTGTCTTGCGCTTGTATGTAAACTGCTAATAAAGTATTCAGTCAATCAATCAATGCTTTATCTGTCTGCCTTGAATCCGTGCGTCTGCTCTGCTGCGTGCTGCTGAGCACCGCCGTGCCGCGGCTGTAAGTGTAACACCTTTAGTCATGTAAATTCAGGCTATTATTTTCTTTCTTCTAACAAAGGGAAGGCTATAACACCTATAACAACACTTACCAGTTTACCACCTCATGACCAGGCCAGCCAGACTCCGCAGTAGTCAGTCGTTAATCATATTCATAGTCATACATAGGCTGGCACAGCTACACACTTTCTTTAGTAATAGACTTTTGAATCTTCTTCTTAATTCATTATTATTGACTATTATTAATTATTTATCATATATCACAGTAATAATCACACACAGCATACGATACTTCAACTCCATACTCCCAACTTTATTATTATGTGTAGGCTTAGCAGCAGTGCAAACTTCGAAACTTGTAAATAAAATTATATAAACTAAACTAACAAAATAACAGTCTCACTCTGACTCTGAAAAAAACTTGTATAACAAATAAACGTAATAAACAAAATGACAGAAACCTAGTTTCTGATTAGCAGCAAAAAGTAAAACGAATGAAACAAAACAAAATAACAGAAACCTAGTTTCTGATCCTGATTAACAATAAACATTAGCAGCCAAAAATGAAACGAATGAAACAAAACAAAATAACAGAAACCGAGTTTCTGATAGCAGCAGCCAAAAATAAAAGGAATGAAACAAAACAAATTAACAGAAACCGAGTTTCTGACTTAAAGTGACTTAGAAGCAGAAGAACAGTAAAAGCTAAATATAAAGTGAATACTGTTACTGTCTGAATAAAGATATAAATAGCACTTCTAACTTAAATAAAATAGTTAAATCTCGACAAGCACTAGAGACTAAATTTAAAACACAACACACACAAACTGCAGTGGACAGTGCACACCGATCTTTGACCAGTCCTTTTCTTGTACAAATTAAGACATTAAGCTACAATAGTTAGGCTACTTATTGCCGTGGAGGAACAACAATGCATCCACAGTGTCTGGCTTGAGGCGTGTTCTCCTCTCCTCGATAGTGCGGCCTGCCGCACTGAAGACCCTCTCACTGCTGCTGCTGCTGGCCGGGACACCCAGAACATTCCGTGCCAACTTAGCGAGCCTGGGATAAGCTGTGGCGTTTTTTTCCCACCAGCCCAGCAGATCCCGTTCGTCACTCATGGTTGGCCTCTGGCGTATGTAGCTCTCCACCTCATCCTCCTCAGTTTCATCATCTGCTCCAAAGCGGTTCTCCCACTCGTCAAACTGACGTGGTCTCTTGGGAGCTGGAGGCTCTGGAGCAGCAGCATCTCCACCAGCCTCCTCTTCTTCGCCCCCCTCCTCTTCTCCAGTTTCTTCAATCACCACTGTCTCGTCCTCCTCTGGTGGTGTGGCCAGGCGGGACTTCACGTATTCGTGAACGGTGGCCCTTTCAGTAGCAGACAGCATGCGCAACTGGTTAAATTTTGGCCACAGAAAAGTTGCAGCCTTGTGGAGAGCTGTAATGTCCAGTTTTTTTTCCAGCCACTGCGCATGACGCTGGCGCACAAAAGCTTGCTCTGGTGCGTCTTGTGCGTTGGGAGCACAGTGCCTCCTCAGTCTTTCTCTCCACAGACAGACAAGTTGGAGAGTGGGGTATTTGTCCCCCTCCAGTTCCCGCTGTGCGTCCCAAAAGGGCTGGAGGAAGGACACAAGAAATGCCAGCGTGTCAGGGCCCACCTTTTCCACTCGCTCACCCTCTCCACGAGACTCCAGCTTGTCGTGCAGCTCTCTGTATATATCCTGAATGGACTTCAGACACATGTATACAGAGCTGAATCTCGTCTCAGCCACCTGCAGCAGGGTCTTACTCAGCTGCGCTGCTAATCCCGGCGGCTTGACATACCTAGACAGTGTAATACAATAATAACAAATTAAAAACCGGAACACGCAAATTACGCACATTTTAATTAGCTTTTTAATTGTGTAACACACACATAGCCTATAGCCTATAATAACCTGAGAAGAAAACAAAAAGTAGCCTATAGCCTAATTTAGTATCGTAGTCATTAGTGCTATAATTATAGTAACAGTATAACAAACAAACAAAGCCTACCTCACAAGGGCCCTCGCTGCAGTCAGGGTTTCAGCGATGTCAGGGGCATTTGCAACAAGTGCGGTGTCATGTTCCAGGCCATGCTTCAAGACCGTATTAAGGACATGATCCTGGCAGTCAAGTCTGGTGTAGGACTGCAAGGCTTTAATCATATTGGACCCCTGGTCAGTGACCCAAACAATTTTGCTCAGGGAAATTGGTTCAAATCCAAACTTGTTCACCAGCTTGGTGACTATCTCCCGTTTAATGTTGTCCCCTGTCTTTTTCAATTCCAATGGGAACATGGCTGTGGTCAGATTTTTTCCGATCAATTTGAAATCTTCCCCTACAAAATGGCATGTAATGGCAAGATAACTAATTTTTCGGAAATCATCTGTCCACATGTCAGTTGACATTCCTACTGTGCCTCCGTTTTTTAGATGATTTTTCACCTGGTCTGTGAAGGCTTCTCGTTTCTCCTCAGCCAAGGCCCTGCAGTGTGTGGCTATGGTGTTGGGGCATGGAATAACGGAGCTGGCCTGTACTTTACCGTGCGTGGCCCCGACGTTAATTAGCTCCTGGGCTAATTCCATGAAGCCATCGCCTTCCACAATATAAAAAGGCCTGATGTCCTTTGCACAAAAATAGACACACTTTTCTGTCACTGCTTGCTTCAGTTTTAGAGGGACAGTCGCGGCACTCCTTGTCACAAATGTGGCCATTGTTGACTGCTGCCCCCCTGAGCCTGATGGTGATGCTGATGTTCCAGAGCACGAATCTTTTATGTGACGATTCATGGTGGATGTACCCGTTGTCTTGCTGTTGTAGCTCAGCACCTGTTTGCATTTTGTGCACTGGGTGAAGTCCAACACCTTCCCTTCGGAGTTCACGACCAATTTAAATCTCTCCCATGCTTTGGCCTTCCCAGCTTCGTTAGCAGATAGACTCAATTCTCCTGTCGCAAGTTTTCTTTTTATCGATTTGGCATCCATCTTCTCCGTCTAAAGTTCTTCGCCCCTCTGGCTGTGACCTGCTGTTAACCTGAGTCGGACACGCCCCCCCCCATCATCCTCTCTGCGCACTGTGTGATTTATGGCCCTTTAAAAAAAACGATCTACAAGTTAAAAAAGCGTTAGCTCATGGTGCATTGTGGACTTCAGTGGGTTTGTAGATTGAATGTCTATTTTGTGCGCAACACCAGATTGCAATGAAGTATAAATCAGGCGCCCCTCAGCCTCACTCAGTCTGACAGACTTTATGCTGCGCGAGCAGCGCAACGCGTGCTGTTCTCTCTCTCTCTCCAAAAGTTTTACATCCCAAATTCCCAATCCAGTCACTGTCAGCGGAGCAACACAACACACTGACAGCACTGCTGTTCATTATTAATAAATAAATACACAAAGACAGATTGACAGAACAGAATCATTTTTATTGAAAAAAAAAAAAAAAAAAAAAATCCCCTTTAGCAGCGCCAACCCGAGAGCCCGACCCGGCCCTACCAATTAGCATATATTTCAGCCCGGCTCGGCCCGAACCCGTCGGGTCGGGTCGGGTACCCTCGGGTTCGGGCAGAATTTGAGAACTCTAATTACTGTGACCTGAATATTGAGTAATGGTAATGTTTTGGGATTTAATTATTTGATTTTGATGTGATTTGATTGTGATGTGATTTGATCGTGATTTCGGAGAGTTTGGTCAGTCATACCATGAAACACATGCTGCTGTGAGCACAATGCAGTGTGTGATACTGAGCATGTAATATCTATCTATTTTGCAGAAAAAGCAACAAATAAAACAAATGTGCAACACCTGTTGGAACAGCCGTCTATCCTTCTTGGTCCCGTTACACCTACAGTGCCCAGAACCCCCAGAACCTACTGTGAGATCCGTAACATATATATTACTGCAGGGCCGTGCAGAGAGCACTGAGGGGACAGGTGCTCAAAGCCCACAAAACGGCACATCTGTCGGTTTTTGGGGTGGTCTTTTTGTGGGGATCCCTCGTGCCATTTCACACCAGAAATGTAGTGCATTGGATGTCTTAATATTCTAATGGGGAAAGTTGTTCCACAATAACTTGGTCCATGTCTTTGGCCTACGTTCTCATTACCATGTACAAACGAAAAGGGCCACGTATGTTGTGTTGGGCAGGCCAACAATAAGAAATATATTATTTCATTTTTGGGGGGAAAAAGTGTAGGCAAACAAATCAAAACTAAAATATATAAATACGGTCTGCGGTTTCATACCTGAATTGTATTATGAACGGCCCACCAACATTAAGGGACTTAAAGGGTTTTTTTTGTTTTGTTTTTAATTTAAGATTTGTTTTTGGCTTTTTGCCTTTATTGATAGTTACAAGTGAAGATAGACAGGAAAGAGGGAGAGAGAGAAGGGGAGAGACATGCAGCAAAGGTAGTCATGAGCGGGACTCGAACACACAACACGTCAGGCCAGAGCCTATATGTGGCATGGGCCTGGACCACTAGGCCAGCGGGCGCCCGAAGTGTTTTTCATTAACCTGGGCATAGGGCATTTCCCAGAGTATAATTTAATTCTGAAAGGATCAATAAAAAAAGGCTATTTATTTATTTACTTTACCTCGAATGTCTGGTTTAGTAATGTGAAATAAGGCTGAAAGGCTAAGTCATACTTTTTAACAGCACACACCTGACAAAAGAGCATTGAAATTAAATAATGATGATAGTAAAATACAAATAGAATTGTTTAACTGCAATGCATACATGCATGTGGCTGTTATGGTCTGAAGGTACATTAAGTAAGATCAGATGTAGCAACACCCCTGATCTACACAAACCCAGCAGCTTGTGAGCACTTTACTGCACCATCATTTACTGCATATCAATGAACATAATTATTGCATGAATAATTAATGCATAAGACTTGTTAAATACTGACAAATGTGGACACACACACTGATGCTCATATTGTACTACCAGTAACCTATGAGCTGGAGGGAATAATGCAACCTAACGTAAAAATAAAATTCCATCATGTTTAATAGAAAATAAGATCCATACACAAGATACAAATTAACTACATCACAAGGAACTATTAATGTGTATTTTATGTCATGTTGATATTGTCAGATCATACATGTAATTCCTCTGCTTTTGCATCATTGTCATCCTGGATTGGACTTAAACTATGACTTAAACTAAAGGCTTTTTGCCTGTATGAGTCTGCATGTGTCTTTTTAGATGACTTTTGGAAACACAGCCTTTACCACATACTGTACAAGAAAATGGCTTTTCGCCTGTATGAGTCATCATGTGTGATTTTAGGTTACACGCCTGAGTAAAGCCTGTACCACAAACTGTACAAGAGAAGGGCCTTTCGCCTGTATGAGACATCATGTGTGTTTTTAGATGACTTGTGTTAACACAGCTTTTACCACATACTGTACAAGAAAATGGCCTTTCGCCTGTATGAGTCATCATGTGTGATTTTAGGTTACACGCCTGAGTAAAGCCTGTACCACAAACTGTACAAGAGAATGGCCTTTCGCCTGTATGAGTCATCATGTGTGTTTTTAGAGTACCCGCCTGAGAAAAGCCTGTACCACATACTGTACAGGAGAAGGGCTTTTCGCCTGTATGAGTCATCATGTGTGATTTTAGATGATGCGCCAGAGTAAAGGCTGTACCACAAACTGTACAAGAGAAGGGCTTTTCGCCTGTATGAGTCATCATGTGTGTTTTTAGATGACCCGCCCGAGTAAAGGCTGTACCACAAACTGTACAAGAGAAGGGCCTTTCGCCTGTATGAGACATCATGTGTGTTTTTAGATTACTTGTGTTAACACAGCTTTTACCACATACTGTACAAGAAAATGGCCTTTCGCCTGTATGAGTCATCATGTGTGATTTTAGGTTACACGCCTGAGTAAAGCCTGTACCACAAACTGTACAAGAGAATGGCCTTTCGCCTGTATGAGTCATCATGTGTGTTTTTAGAGTACCCGCCTGAGAAAAGCCTGTACCACATACTGTACAGGAGAAGGGCTTTTCGCCTGTATGAGTCATCATGTGTGATTTTAGATGATGCGCCAGAGTAAAGGCTGTACCACAAACTGTACAAGAGAAGGGCTTTTCGCCTGTATGAGTCATCATGTGTGTTTTTAGATGACCCGCCCGAGTAAAGGCTGTACCACAAACTGTACAAGAGAAGGGCTTTTCGCCTGTATGAGTCATCATGTGTGATTTTAAATTCCCCTTTCGATTAAACATTTTGCCACACACTGTACAATTAAAACTTTTCTTCCCTGTGTGACTCCTCATGGAGTCAGTTTGTTTCGATGATTTCAGGTCCTGGGACAGCTTGTGCTGTGTGTTTTGTGATTTCAGTGTGTTTAAAGCTGACTGATCTCCCCTAGTCTCCTCCCACTCATCACTGTCTTCAGTGTCAGATTCAGAACAGTGGGAAGAGAGGAGCTGGTTGTCACTAGTTGGTTGTGATGTTCCACAGTCCTCTACATCAGCTTGTGCTTTCATGTGTACAGTTGAGGTGCCGGCTACAGGCTCTGTGTCTCTGTTTTCATCATCATCTTCGCTTTTCACTGCTAGTAATGTTAACCTTTGTCCACCAGCCTCTTCTGTTGTGTGAAATAGCTCCTCATGTTCATCTTTAATCTGTGGAGGTTGTGGTTCCTCCTGGACCAGACTGGAGCTCCTCTCCTCTTCAGGTGAGACCTTCTCTTTACACACAGGAATGTGCAGAAAGTCTAGGAAAAAATACAAAGACTCTATAAAAGGTTTGAATCTTGTACCTCAGTGTGGAGTAGTGGATGGAAAAAGTATCAACAGATTACTCTTTGGCCACAATTTCCTAAATTGAACGTTGATGATGGTGCGCTGACTGTGCTCTGTGCTGTATGGCCTTTTGTTTACATTGTAGTGTTCTCATAGCAGATGTGAGACGAGCCGAATGTTAGGTCAGTGAGTCTTCTTCAGCAGGTTAGTTAATACTGAAGTCGAATGAACTGCAAAGCTTCAGTGAACCCATTCATACTTTTACTGCCAAACCGTCGTCCCATTTATAATACCATCAATGTAGTCACATTGTTAATGGTAAAATCGATAACCAGGTCATATCGGTTCATCTTTGCACTCTCAGCTCTACCCACTTTCACCAATAAAACAAATAAAGACAGAGTCATTTAAACTTACTGAGAGCCAGATGGTCTTCAGGTTCCTGTTTGTCTTCAGGTTCCTGTTTAAGGTGGTCTTCAGGTTCCTGTTTAATATAAACAGTCGTGGCTGGAGAACTGATCTTCACCTGTAGACAGGACTCCACACACTGGTCTGGAATAAAGGAATACAATACATCATTGAATAAGGAATTTGATGTGATATTAATTTTTATTAACTTTCATAAAAAGGCTGCCGCTGATCATGTGTCATGAATAAGGACTATAATGTATTTTTGATATTAAACTTTATAAACAGCTCCTGTATAAAACTGAACATGACTAAATTAATTAAAATTATGAATCAGAATGTTTTTTGGTTTGTTTTTTTAAAATGAAAGAACAAAATGAATCAGTTTATTAACATATTAATGATCCTGAAATAGATAACACAAGTAGGTATACTATTGTTGCTGTAAGGTGGAAACCTCTTATGTCCAAAACTGTTACTTTTCAGAAAATTAAAATTAAATGAAAAATAAAAATGAAAAGCTTGTAGATCGGCTATTTTGGTTACTTTTGGGTGACACTGTAGAATGATGATTAGGACATTAATTTACAAAAAAACAGGTTAAAGGTTAAATTATGTGAGAGAGAGCGAGTGCATTTTCTGGCACCAGCGGCAGCAGTCTGACACACCCCAGACCCTAAGCTCACAGGGAAGACACGGCTGTTTAGGGGGCCACGGGTGAGTTTTAACCAGCGACGCTGACAACCCTAACCCAAACCCTAACCTCACAGGGAAGACACAGGTGTTTTTTAACTGGCAACGCATATCGGGAGCCGCGACTGTTGTCGGCAGTTGCGGCGTCGGCCGTGAAACGAACCAACGCTGCCGCGGAACTCCACTAATCCCCCCACCTTCCCGGGCAGGTGCGTCTGATCACCGGTGCCGGAGAATGCACTCGCTCCTTCTGAATTATGGAGATACAAGGTTTCACTGCCCGGCAGCAATGATAAAAAAGTAAACCCAGCAGATATAATAGAACAGTGAGAATCATGTAGATCTCAGGATTCGCATGGAAACGGTGAACACAGAACAGAGACCAGATGTCTCTCTTTGCGTGGGACAGTCCCTCATTTACGAAATGAGACCCTGTCCCACATTGTGACAATGTGACTGACAGGCATCAATGTTCAAATGCCCTAATATAGTTAGTCCCCTAATAGCTTTCTGTTCCGTTAAGCCTTTACAATAACATTAGCAATATCTCCTAAGCTACAGTACCAAGTCGGCCATACCACTTACCACATTTATTAAAAAAAAGAAAATAAAGGTGAGATGCCAGAGGGGTTTAATAACAAAATGATATGCAATATTAGCATGGTAGGCAGGCAGGCGCACACACACACACACACACACACACACACACACACACACACACACACACACACACACTTGGTGAGGACAATAAGCTACTGGGAAATGTAGTTCAGTTCAGCTAGCTTAATGCTACCTGTAGCTAAGCTGGTGTTGTTCAGAGTTTACTAACTGTGTGTGTGTGTGTGTGTGTGTGTGTGTGTGTGTGTGTGTGTGTGTGTGTGTGTGTGTGTGTGTGTGTGTAACACACATACCTGCAGTGTGTAGATCGATATCCATATCAACATCAATGTCCAGCACTTTGTTTTGTTTCTCCAGCAGAGTTTCTAGTGTCTCCATCTCTCTCTGGAAGAGGTTGACCATGACCTGAGCAGCCAAACTAAGGCGCTCCAACACAAACACTCTGACATCAAGCTTCACACAACAAACATCAGCACCACCACTCTGCTGCTGTTTGTCCAAAACACACAATATGTCCTCTCCCACCGACGTCATGTGTTCATGTATCTTCAGCCGTACAGACTCCATTTGACACGTTTTGACGTCCGTTTTTAGTAGCACACCACGATGAAAAACAACCACAGAGCTAAAGGCTAACAACCACCATGTAGCAGCGCTAACCACTGCTGCACAACCCTGCTTCCGGCTCAAAGTGTTTGTATGTGCAATAAACAATCCACATACTGTTGCCTTAATGTCTTTTGCCCCCTGGTGGTGGAGGTGTGTAACTGTCACTAAATGATAATGATAGATTATGTAAGGTTTGCGTTTTGCAACTGTCTTCAAATCCCACTATGGATTTTCTATGGGGTTCAAGTCAGTAGACTGTGATGACCACTGTGGAATAGTGGAAAATAGACGATCTACAACCTCAAAGCGAGTTGTGGTGTGACACACTTTGAGCTTGTAGATCAGCTATTTTCACATGTTTGAAAAATATGTGAAAATAGCTAATGTCAAAATAGATAATGACATGAATCCAGCAATGCATTGATATTAAAATGAAAAAGTACTTTGTAATTTGTAAATTTGAATTCTTGAGTAGGCCTATAAGTCCTTTGTCCACCACTGATGGAATGAAGGGGAATCTAAGTTAAAGTGGCCGACATGTGGATTATTGTTATATAATTACCATATGGTTATTGTTATATAATTACCATATGGGTATTGTTATAATAATAATAATGTCTAATTAAAGCAGTCATAATCACTATGGATCCTGGTGGATGTCTAGTCTACGGTGACACAGGCGTGGGTTGGGTGTAGGGTTGTTGTGTTTTTTGTCTCTGATTAATGTACTGTTAAACTGATAACTATGCTGAGTATCTCAAATGTTGTGCTGTGAGAAGGATGGGCAAAAAAAGCCCAAGCCTTTTGATCACCTTCACGGGGCTGTATGTTTTTTCTTTGCTGATGTAAAATTTGTACTTGATTCTGTGAAGATGTTCAAATAAACTAAACTAAACATATAGGCCTATGGTCATGCCTCGTGACATCACGCCTTGTGACACGTACGTCACGCCACCTCATCATCACTGACCTCATCTAACCTGACCTCATCTAACCTTGGATAACCATACATGGAGAAGTCTGGATGGAGCCAGCCAGCAACTCTACATCTGACCTCAAACCTCAAACCCTTAGATATCCATATATGGAGCTGACCTGTTCTGACATTGCATATGTTGATCCCCCCACCCATCCTTCCTGTTCTGACATTCCATGTTGATCTGACCTCATCAAACCCTGTACACTCAAGACACGCTCCATATATGACCAGTACAATTACATGACAGGCAGATGTTGGTACCTGCAGTGCATTTCTGCCTGACGCACCTCCGACGGTACCTAAGCGGCAGCTGTAGGGTTTCAGCTGAGAGCCGTCCTGGCCTTGCCCCTTGCTCACCAGGTAGTGACCCCAGACTCTGCATGGCAGGGACGTTGGAACCTCTCGGGCCGCTTCCCTCAGGCCCACTTCAGCCAGTACCCAAATACCAGCTGCAGGGTCATCAGCTGGGAGCCATCCTTCACTGATGTTTCGCCCCTTTAATCACCAGAACATCTCAGGATGTTGGGGCAGCAGTCAGGGACTTCTCCCTGCCGCTCCCTGCAGCTGGATTTCGATAATCCGGTTTTTCACTGCGGGGCATCTCGATTCCCCCAACTCCTGTCTTTTCTTCTCAGCCAGAGCCAGAAACTTCCCTTTTCCGCTTCCTCCGAGAGATCCTTTAGGACCTTCTTAGCCTTTGCTGCCGTGAAGCCGATGTCCCTCAAGAAGCGGTTTGTTGAGAGGCCAGCATTGCCGCGGCAGCCAACTTCCACTGCATAAGTTGTTGCTCTCCAGCCTTTCTCTTGGTATTTTGCCACTAACTCTGCATACCGAGCCTTTTTCCTCTCGTACGCTTCCTGGATGTTCTGCTCCCAAGGGACCGTCAACTCGACTAAAAGGACGAGTTTTAGCGCCAGACGGCTCTGGCAGCCACACAGGATGTGGCGGAGATTTCCCTTGCCTGTTTCACAGAGGCCACAGTTGTCCTCAGAGCCATACCATCGTGCCACGTTTGTTGGACTAGGCAGGGTGTCATACGTGGCTCTGATAAGAAAACGTAGTCTTTCCTGAGGTATCTTCCACAGGTCACTCCATTTCACTGACCTTGGTATGAAGCCCTCCCACTTTGTCCACTGGCCTTGCTGGCATTGGCCAATAGACTTGGCGAAGAACCTGTGTTCCTCCATCCTTGTCACCTCTGTGACCACCAGATTTTTCCTTTCTTTCAATTAACTACATTATTAATTGCATATGTTGATCTGACACCCCATGCCAAAGCGCCAGCGCTCACCCAGCAGTCTGCCGTCTTCCGTCACCCAGGCGGATGCGTGCACGCGACCTCGTCACTTCTCGCCCTCAACAACGTGGTTCATATAGCATAAAAATTACCATTTACATTTAACCTGTTTTATACATAGGATATTTGAAGATAGGTGCATGGTGTATTGTGAGCTATTTACAAAATAAATACAAAATAAATGTGTTTAGATTTGGGAATAATGTAAAATGTTAACATAGACTTTCTTAACCGGCCACGTATGTCGGACTAAGGGGAATCCTAAAGGTCTGTTCATAGTCCAGTTTTCGGTGATGAGGTGACCACTGCTCTCACCGAAAACTACAACATGACGTCACTGAACGGCGGTGAAGAGAAAAACACCGCTCTCCCCAGCCCTTCTCTCTGTTTTTACTCACCACCGAAACGGTGGTCACCGAGACAATGTGATTGGTCTAGAAGTTGTTATGGTGTGTGCTGGCTATAGTATACTTTATAATAGTTGAAATGAGAGCTCAGCTCGCAAAACAATCACGGAGCAAAAGCCGGGCAGTGCTGTCCTCCTGGCCATGACGAGTGTGTGTGGGGGGACAGAGGAACGGGGAGGTGGGGTTTGCAGGCTCGCAGTATAGCCAGCACACACTGCCTCCCGTAGCTCCTCCCATTCCCCCGCCTCCCCGCTCCTCTATCTCCACACACACAGACATTCGTCACGGCCAGGAGGACACAGGAGTCGACAGCACTGCCCAGTGCAGCGAGCTGAGCTCCCGATGTAAAAGCAAACAAACTCCCGAAACTGAGCAGCGGGAGAACGACAGAACAAAGGGATGAAATAATAGAGACATAGAAAGAGAATAGGAAAGGAACAGAAAAGGACCAGAATGAAATAACAGAGAGGCAGATAGGCAGTAGAGAGAAAGCAGAGGGAAACAATGGGCGGATTTGGAGGGTAGGAGATATGAGCAGCTCCATCAAAACCACCGTTCTGGTGAAGAGGTGGTCACCTCTTCACCTAAATCTGGACTATGAATAGGGCTTTAGGCCCCCTGAACCCCAGAACCTACAGTGAGATCCATAACATATATATCACTGCAGGGCCGTGCAGAGAGAACTGAGGGGACAGGTGCTCAAAGCCCACAAAACGGCACATCTGTCGGTTTTTGGGGTGGTCTTTTTGTGGGGATCCCTCGATCGTGCCATTTCACACCAGAAATGTAGTGCATTGGATGTCTTCTAATGAGGAAAGGTGTTTCACTTGGTCCATGTTATTGGACCGTAACATAAGCAATAGGCCTGCGTTCTCATTACCATGTAAAAATGAAAAGGGCCATGTTGGGCAGGCCATTCAAAAAAAACACACACACACGTTGGACATTGGTCTCCCCAAGACCCAGACCTACTGATGTATAATGTATAGACTATTTAATAGTGGGAATAGCAGATCTACAATTGTTTACCTATATATAATAAATGGGTGCTGTTGTTGATTTTGCTTTTTTTCTTGTCTACCTTGAATGTCTGGTTTGGTAATGTGAAATAAGGCTGAAAAAAGGCTAAGTTACACTTTTTGTTCACAGCACACACCTGACAAAAGAGCATTGATATTAAATAATGATGATAGTTAAATAGAATCATTTAACTGTGATGCATATGTGGCTTTGTTATGGTCTGAAGGTACTTTACTGCACCATCATTTACTGCACCATCATTTACTGCATATCAATGAACATAATTATTGCATGAATGTTAATGCATAAGACTTGTTAAATACTGACAAATATGGACACACACTGATGCTCAATTTGTACTACCAGTAACCTATGAGCTGGAGGGAATAATGCAACCTAAAATAAAAATGAAATTCCATCATGTTGAAAAGAAAATAAGATCCATATACAAGATACAAAATAAACTCCATCACAAGAAACTATTAATGTGTTTTATGTTAGTGTTGTCATATTATAATTTCTCTGCTTTTTCATCATTGTCATCCTGGATTAGACTGACTGATCATTATGTCTTAAACTAAAGGCTTTTTGCCTGTATGAATCCTCATGTGTATTTTTAGATGACTTGTGGTAACACACCCTTTACCACATACTGTACAAGAAAATTGCCTTTCGCTTGTATGAGTCATCATGTGTGTTTTTAGATTACCCGCCAGAGTAAAGGCTGTACCACACACTGTACAAGAAAATGGCTTTTCGCCTGTATGAGTCATCATGTGTCTTTTTAGATCACCCTTGTGAGCACAGCTTTTACCACATACTGTACAAGAAAATGGCTGTTCGCCTGTATGAGTCATCATGTGTATTTTTAGAGTACCTGCCTGAGTAAAGCCTGTACCACAAACTGTACAAGAGAAGGGCTTTTCGCCTGTATGAATCCTCATGTGTCTTTTAAGATCACTTGTCTTAACACAGCCTTTACCACATACTGTACAAGAGAATGGCCTTTCGCCTGTATGAGTCATTATGTGTATTTTTAGAGTACCTGCCCGAGTAAAGCCTGTACCACAAACTGTACAAGAGAATGGCCTTTCGCCTATATGAGTCATCATGTGTTTTTTTAGAGTACTTGTGTTAACACAGCCTTTACCACATACTGTACAAGGAAATTACCTTTCACCTGTATGAGTTATCATGTGTGTTTTTAGATGACCGGCCTGAGTAAAGCCTGTACCACAAACTGTACAAGAGAAGGGCTTTTCGCCTGTATGAATCCTCATGTGAGATTCAGAACTGTGTTTAGAGAGGAGCTGGTTGTCACTAGTTGGTTGTGATGTTCCACAGTCCTCTACACAGTGTGAAGAGAGGAGCTGGTTGTCACTAGTTGGTTGTGATGTTCCACAGTCCTCTACACAGTGTGAAGAGAGGAGCTGGTTGTCACTAGTTGGTTGTGATGTTCCACAGTCCTCTACATCAGCTTGTGGTTTCATGTGTAAAGTTGAGGTGCCGGCTACAGGCTCTGTGTCTCTGTTTTCATCATCATCTTCGCTTTTCACTGCTAGTAATGTTAACCCTTGTCCACCAGCCTCTTCTGGTGTGTGAAGTAGCTCCTCATGTTCATCTTTAATCTCTGGAGCTTGTGGTTCCTCCTGGACCAGACTGGACCTCCTCTCCTCTTCAGGTGGAACCTCCTCTTTACACACAGGGACGTGCAGAAAGTCTACAAAAAAAAATACAATGTGTTATATGGTCTAGGAGCAAAGGCCCTAAGGTATTCAAAAAGACATCCAGATTAGCTTGTAGAGCGGCTATTTTCAGTGCAAAGGATACATTTGGCTTTACACTTCAGGCATTATATTTTGCCTTATGGCGGCGTTTGCTCGCTGAAAGTATCTGACCTACAAGCAAGCTCACAGTGCGTTGTGATGAGACACGCTGTGGACTTTATCTTTCGGCAGAGCTAAACTGTCGTCAGAACTTCTTCAGTTCGGTCATGACTGTCGTTTGAGGTAATGCAACAAAGTTGTAAGAACGAGACGGCATATTTTCGATTGTAACATATTTGTCATTTACACTTAAACGCCTCGTTTTGAATGATGTTGATATGGTGCTGCACTAGTATAGCCTTTGCGTTATTGACATGTTTGTGGTCTGGCGGCTGGAATTGTGTGTTACCTTGCATGACTTTGATGTTTCAAAAACCACTGCTTGCTAATTATGACTCATGATTGCACACTTGATTGTGTTCCTTTAAGTAGCCTACCACACTCAGAGTGAGCATGTTTTTTGGGGGGCTTGCGTTCTTGAAGTACATTCACTAAAAACGCTGGGACAGCGCTCCACACGTCCCAAACTCTTCTCCCTTCTGGCTCCAAAACTATGGTATGGGCCTGGGCCGGCTTAGCGGTCCAGGCACCTTGGCTGGTAATCCAGCATGACAGTAACAAACTTTACTGTGTGTCTTGTCTGCCCATTTATCTCCGTCTTCTGTCTACCTACTGTAAATCTATCAATAGAGGCAGAAAAGCCCCAAAAAATATCTAAAAATAAAAAACAAACAAACTTCCCATTGCAATCAGAACTCCAGACTCACTCCCAATCTTCCGCCATAGCCACCACTTCAGACTCCATCTTAGTCCGTAGCACTTGCATTAGCACTTGCCCTAGCCTCGACGACCTTACAGGCCTATGCAAAGGCTCAATTTACGTAACTTAGATAGCATTTTATGTAGACATTGCACTCTATAGTGTATACACATAGTTTCATTATATAGATATTCCACTGTTAGGTTCTTAGCTTACGTATGATTCTTGATTTATTTTCATGTATTTGATGTATTACCATGTTTTGTTCTTGCTTACTGTAAATGACTCTGGATTAAGAGTGTCTGATAAATGCCTAAATTGTATTCAACTTTACTACAGGTTTAAACCACAGTAAATAAAACACTACATACCTATCTTGTAAAATTTTACTACAGGTTGCATCCTTGCATCAAACAGTCCATGTCTCTGGTCCATCTCTGGCTGTTCCTCTGACAACGTTGAATGTCTTTTGGAGGCCATCTCTCTAGATACTGTAGACCTCTCCTTGTGGTGCTCTGTGGAAATCACCAGTAGAAAGACCTTTCATTATACTACATATTCAAATCAAACTTTACCAAGTCTATTGTCTTGTTCAGTATAAAAGGAGCAGTCACTAGTTGTTCAAGTGCTAAAATAATTATCCCATCCTGATGTGAACATCAGCTGAAAATAAATTGTAGGCTATATTGAATTTGTAAAAGGGAAAGAAAAGTCAAAAAGTAACACAAATAGCCAATCTACAAGCTGCTCAAAACGTGTGGCATCGTGAGCTTGTAAAATATGGTAAAATATTGGATATCGTTTGAATGCTGATTAATCATGATTAATACATTTTAAACTAAGATGCATCCGATTAAAATGTTTATTAATTTGACAGCCCTACTCAAAATGTCAACAGTCATTGACCCACCAGCCTCTTCTTGTCTTTGAAGTAGCTCCTCTTGTTCATCTTTAATCTGTGGAGGTTGTGGTTCCTCCTGGACCAGACTGGAGCTCCTCTCCTCTTCAGGTGGAACCTCCTCTTTACACACAGGAACGTGCAGAAAGACTAGGAAAAAATACAAAGAGACTCTATAAACGGCTTGAATCTTATACCTCAGTGCGGAGTAGTGGCTGGAAAAAGTATCAACAGATTACTCTTTGGCCACATTTTCCAAAATTGAACATTGATGGTGCGCTGACTGTGCTGTATGGCCGTTTGTTTACATTATAGTGTTCTCATAGAAGATGTGAGACGAGTTGAATGTTAGGTCTTCTCCAGCAGGTTAGTTGTTAACTATGGAATCGCACATTTCCCATCAGTTGGTGTGTCGGCACCATATATGGTGGTAGGGGTGGGAGAGCGTGTGACATCACGTGACATCATCAGGGATGGAGTACATGACATCACATGACATCATCAGGGATGGAGATCCCTGATTTCAGCAATATTAAGTCCATACTGTAAATGGAGATCCCTGATGTCATCAATATTGGCAACCCTACATCTGACCTCAAACCCTAAGATCTCCATATATGGAGCTGACCTGTTCTGACATGCCATATGTTGATCCTACATCCATCCTTCCTCTTTGATGTCTCCCTTTTGACCGATACCTGTCCATTTAAACTCTACGGGCCTGCCCCAAAGTTTTTAGTGCAGCCCGGCAGCCAGCTGAAACTAGAGTTCTTAACCGCCTTATGGCCAGTGACGTATTATGCGTATTGATATCATTAACAGGCCCGAAAATTAAGATCTTACCACCCATGCCAAAGCGCCAGCGCTCGCCCAGCAGTCTGCTGTCACCCAGGCGGATGCGTGCACGCGACCTGAGGTCGATTCTCGCCCTCAGGCGTCTTACTGGTACTGAAGTAGAACTGAACCCATTAATACTTTTACTGCCGAACCAGCGTCCCATTCATAATACATTTTGATAGAAGCAGGGGTTACTGCATCAACGCATTCACATTGTTAATGCGGTTCATCTTTACACTCTCAGTACTGACCCACTTTCACCAATAAAACAAATAAGGACAGAGTGATTTAAACTTACTGAGATCCAGGTGGTCTTCAGGTTCCTGTTTAAGGTGGCCTTCAGGTTCCTGTTTAATAGAAACAGTTGTGGCTGCAGAACTGATCTTCACCTGCAGACTGGATTCCACACACTGGTCTGGAATGAAGGTGACATTAGTAACAACTTTAATAATAAGGTTGTTCATGTGTTATAAACAGCATAACACTCCTGTAGCAAACTGAACCAGACTAAATTGATTTATATTATGAACCAGAATGTTTGACTTAAAAAAATATATATATGAAAATCAGACCCGTCAGAACCGAGTGACGCTGTACTGTACTCGTGCGATAGTACTGTACTGTACAAGCCGCCCTCCCTGGTGTGTGTGTGTGTGTGTGTGTGTGTGTGTGTGTGTGTGTGTGTGTGTGTGTGTGTGTGTGTGTGTGTGTGTGTGTGTTAGGCTGCGCAACAGTGACACTTGGTAGTCAAGAAACACTATAACGCTATTTCCGTGCTTGGACGGACAGACAGACCCAGCCAGGAAGTCAGGGACACACATTGCTGTGCATTGGAGTGGCTGCACCACTTAAAAATGAAAGAACAAAATTAAAGCACATCTAAAAACTAAAGCAGTATTTTTTCATTGCATAAAGTATTTATTTAAGCAGTATTTCGTTAAGCAGTATTATTTATTGCGTATTTGAAAACATTGACCCACCAGCCTCTTCTGGTCTTTGAAGTAGCTCCACTTGTTCCTCTTTAATCTGTGGATGTTGTAGTTCCTCCTGGACCAGACTGGAGCTCCTCTCTTCAGGTGAGACCTCCTCTTTACACACAAGAATGTGCAGAAAGTCTAGGAAAAAATACAAAGACTCTATAAAAGGTTTGAATCTTGTACCTCAGTGCGGCCACAATTTCCTAAATTGAACTTTGATGATGGTGCACTGACTGTGCTCTGTGCTGTATGGCCTTTTGTTTACATTGTAGTGTTCTCATAGAAGATGTGAGACGAGCCGAATGTTAGGTCAGTGAGTCTTCTTCAGCAGGTTAGTTAATACTGAAGTCGAATGAACTGCAAAGCTTCAGTGAACCCATTCATACTTTTACTGCCGAACCGTCGTCCCATTTATAATACCATCAATGTAGTCACATTGTTAATGCTAAAATCGATAACCGGGTCATATCGGTTCATCTTAGTGCTACCCACTTTCACCAATAAAACAAATAAAGACAGAGTAATTTAAACTTACTGAGAGCCAGGTGGTCTTCAGGTTCCTGTTTGTCTTCAGGTTCCTGTTTAAGGTGGTATTCAGGTTCCTGTTTAAGGTGGTCTTCAGGTTCCTGTTTAATATAAACAGTCGTGGCTGGAGAACTGATCTTCACCTGCAGACAGGACTCCACACACTGGTCTGGAATAAAGGAATACAATACATCATTGAATAAGGAATTTTACGTGATATTAATAACTTTCATAAAAAGGCTGCTGCTGATCATGTGTCATGAATAAGAACTATAATGTCTTTTTGATATTACACTTTATAAACAGCTCCTGTATAAAACTGAACATGACTAAATTAATTTTAATGAAAGAACATCTAGCAAGCAGTATTTTTTCATTGCATAGGCCTATTTGAAACAGCCAATCAGTTTATTAACATATTAATGATCCTGAAATAGATAACACAAGTAGGTATAATATTGTTGCTGTGAGGTGGAAACCTCTTATGTCCAAAACTGTTACTTTTCAGAAAATGAAAATTAAATGAAAAATAAAAATGAAAAGCTTGTAGATCGGCTCAGTGGCCTTGTGGTTAGAGTGTCCGCCCTGAGACTGGGAGGTCGGGGTTCGATCCCTGGCCGGGTCATACCAAAGACTGTAAAAATGGGACCCAGTGTCTCCCTGCTTGACACTCAGCATCAAGGGTTGGATTGGGGGTAAGTCCCTGCGACATACTAGCGTCATGTCCAGGGGGTGTACTTGTACATCAAGCTGCCTCACGCTACAGAAACAGGAGATAGGCTCCTGCCCTATGGGCCTCATGGCTTTTGATTGATTGATTGAAAATTGTATTAACAGTTTGCAGAATTACAGTACAATTCAAGCACAAACTCAATACAATGTGAGTGGACGACCCAATTAAGCATTACACTTGTTTACAACAGCCTCCACCATGTTCAATTCATCAAAACATTAAGAGACGTACAAATAGACACTTCTATATAGACAAAGAACAGTACAGGAATTCATCAAAATGGAGGTAAAAAGGGAAAAGAAACATATACAGTGAGGGGAAAAGGGGGGGGGGATTCAGATTTTACGGCGGCCAGTTTCGAATTGCAGCCATCCGTAGGTGCCCTTTGAGAGCGGTTTTGAAGGAGTCAAGGGATTTGCATGTCTTAATGACTGTTGGTAGGGCGTTCCATATTTTGGTGGCATAGGAGCGAAAAGAATGTAGTCCCTTGTTTGTGCCGAATCCGGGTTGAACATGGTTCGTTGCACTCCCTCTGGTGTTGTGGGTGTGGACTTCGTTAACATTAAGGAAGTATCTACACAGGTACATGGGTATCATGGTGGAGTATCGAATCTTGTGGACCAGACCCATTGCAAGATGCTTTACTCTGTCGCCGACCCTAAGCCATGCCAGTCTGTCAAAGTGGGCAGGGGTGAGGTGGGTTTGGGGGGTGAGGCCAAGTAGGAGCCTGACCAGTTTGTTTTGGGAGGTCTGGAGCCTAAGTTTAAGGGCCTTTGAGGTGCTGTGGTACCAGGAGGTGCATGCATAGTCAAAGAAGCCTTGTACAAGGGCTCCTGTTAAGGTCTTCAAGGTGTTTTTGTCGACCAGTGAGGAGATCCTGTAAAGGAATCTTGTTCTTTGGTTGACTTTTTTGATTACGTTGGTGGCCATGGTTCATCTCAAGGGATTGTTCCTAATAAAGAAATTTCAGACTAATTTTATCACCGGAAAGATTAGCCTCCAGGATGGAACCTAGGTAGGTAATTTCATCTTTACGTGTGATAACATTGTCACCCACTCTAACCAAGAAGCCATTTGCCTTGCTGAGATTACTATTAGATCCAAAGAGAATGGATTCAGTTTTTCCAGGTGTAAAGATAGTTTGTTATCAGCGAGCCAGGTGCAGATTCTACCGAGTTCAGAGCTGAGGGCATTTTCAACCTGCAGTTTGTCCCTGTCCGAGACCAGCAGTGCTGAGTCATCTGCGAACAGGAACAAGTTGCAGTCACAAGCTGAAGTCATGTCGTTTACATATATTAGGAACAGTAGAGGCCCTAGTATGCTTCCTTGTGGAACGCCACAGCTCACTGGGAGGGGGGGGGGACAGTGTTCCGTTCACTTCCACCATCTGTTCTCTCCCCTCCAGGTAGGATTGCATCCAGCTCACTGATGTGCTATCGAAACCAATTGCTTTTAGCTTGTTAACCAGTATGGAGTGGTTCACGGTGTCAAAAGCCTTTTGGAGGTCCAGCATGACCATGCCGCAGTATTTGCCAGCGTCCACCTCTTGTTTGATGTGGTCGCTCTAGAGAAGGCATGTGTCAGTGGAGTGGGATGTTCTGAAGCCAGATTGGAAGTCGTACAATAATTTATTAGTGGCAAGATACTTTTCAACCTGTTCATAGACTATTTTTTCCATCACTTTCGAGATGGAGCTTAGAATAGAAATAGGGCGGTAGTTGCCGGGGTCTAATTTACTCCCTTTCTTGTGCAGGGGGGTTACTTTGGCCAGTTTGAAATCTAGGGGGACCTGTCCCTGTTTGATGGAGAGGTTTACTATGTGGGTGATGATTGGAGCTATAGAGATGGCTGAGTCTCTGAGAAATTTGGAGGGAATATTGTCATGGCCAGTGGCCTTGTGGGGTTGGAGGGCACTCAGTTTCTTAAGTACCTCATCAGTTGTTACCATAACTAGTTTAAAATCGTCTTTACAAACACCTAGGTTTCTGTAGAAGGTTTTAATGTGCTCTACACCAAAGAGCCCAGAGTGGGAGGGCAGATTGTTAACCAGCGTTGTTGCTATGTTTGTAAAGAAGATGTTCAAGTAGTTGGCCACATCAAGCTTGTCAGTGATGAGAGTGCTGTTTGCTTTAATGTTTATGTTTGAAAACCTGGTTTTCAGTTTCTGACTACAGCCTAGTTGGTTGTTGAGTAGCTTCCAGAGCTCTCGAGGATTGTTTTTGTTTTCCTCAGCTTTATTATTAATAAAGTTACTTTGCGGATTTGATCATGGCAGTAACACTATTTCTTAGCCTGTTTCGTTGGGTTTTTAGGTTGTCCAGCTGAGCTTGGAGACCCCTGTTGAAGCGCTTGGCAAGCTTTGACTTGCATTTTAGAAATTCAGAGCATTTTTTGTCTCTGGAATTCGTTGCAGTCAGTATGTCCGAATTCATCCATGGCTCCGAGCGGGTTTTGACCCTGATGGTTCTCAGAGGAGCCATGTTGTTCAGTACTGATGTAAATTTGGTTGTGAAGCCAAGCCAAGCTTCTTCGACAAGTGTGCTGTTAAGCTCATCGGACCAATCCAGACTCTCCAATACTTGGTTAAAGACCTCACTAGAGTAGGTTTTGAGGTCCCTTGATATGACTGCTTTGTGGCAGCCAGACTTTGGTTTTTGTTTTTTGCGAGTACAGAATATCATGAAATGATCACTAAGCCCGCATACAATAACACCTTTCTTGGAGATTCTGGATTTGTCCGAGGTCAGAATGAGATCAATGACAGTTTGAGTAGAAACACATACTCTAGTGGGTTGGGTAATAAGCTGGCTAATACTATGCAGATCACAAAACCTACTAAATGATTTGAAAACAGGCGCCTCTTTGGCTCGGCAAGGCTACTTACTTACTGCTTGTATCGGCTATTTTGGTTACTTTTGGGTGACACTGTAGAATGATGATTAGGACATTAATTTAAAAAAAAAAAGGTTAAAGGTTAAATTATGTGAGAGAGAGCGAGTGCATTTTCTGGCACCAGCGGCAGCAGTCTGACACACCCCAGACCCAAACCTCACAGGGAAGACACGGCTGTTTCGGGAGCCACAGGTGAGTTTTAACCAGTGACGCTGACAACCCAAACCCTAACCTCACAGGGAAGACACAGGTGATTTGTAACTGGCAACGCATATCGGGAGCCGCGACTGTTGTCGGCAGTTGCGGCGTCGGCCACGAAACGAACCAACACTGCCGCGGAACTCCACTAATCCCCCCACCTTCCCTGGCAGGTGCGTCTGATCGCCGGTGCCGGAGAATGCACTCGCTCCTTCTGAATTATGGAGATACAAGGTTTCTCTGCCCGGCATCAACGATAAAAAAGTAAACCCAGCTGCTATAATAGAACAGTGAGAATCATGTAGATCTCAGGATTCACATGGAAACGGTGAGCACAGAACGGAGACCAGATGTCTCCCTTTGCGTGGGACAGTCCCTCATTTACAAGACTTTTCAAGCGTCCCACGAAATGAGACCCTGTCCCACATTGTGACTGACAGGCATCGATGTTCAAATGCCCTAATATAGTTAGTCCCCTAATAGTTGGCTTTCTGTTGTAAAGCTCTCTCAATGTCTCTTTTCCTGATAGATGCATTTTTTAGCCGTTTTAAGCCTTTAAAATAACATTAGCAATATCTCCTAAGCTACAGTACCAAGTCGGCCATACCACTTAGGACCACATTTATTTATTTTTAAAAAAGGGAAAAAAAGTGAGATGCCAGAGGGGTTTATTAACAAAATGACACACACACACACACACACACACACACACACACACACACACACACACACACACACACACACACACACACACACACACACACACACACACACACACACACACACACACACCTGTAATTGGTGAGGACAATAAGCTACTGGGAAATGTAGTTCAGTTAGCTTAATGCTACCTGTAGCTAAGGTGGTGTTGTTCAGAGTTTACTAACCTGCAGTATGTAGTTTGGTGGTGTGTGTGTTGTGTGTGTGTGTGTGTGTGTGTGTGTGTGTGTGTGTGTGTGTGTGTGTGTGTGTGTGTGTGTGTGTGTGTGTGTAACGCACATACCTGCAGTGTGTAGATCGATGTCCATATCAACATCAATGTCCAGCACTTTGTTTTGTTTCTCCAGCAGAGTTTCTAGTGTCTCCATCTCTCTCTGGAAGAGGTTGACCATGACCTGAGCAGCCAAACTGAGGCGCTCCAACACAAACACTCTGACATCAAGCTTCACACAACAAACATCAGCACCACCACTCTGCTGCTTGTCCAAAACACACAATATGTCCTCTCCCACCGACGTCATGTGTTCATTTATCTTCAGCCGTACAGACTCCATTTGACACGTTTTGACGTCCATTATGAGACGTTGTTTTTAGTAGCACTGCCTTTATTTCACACCACGATGAAAAACAACCACAGAGCTAAAGGCTAACAACCTCCATGCTGCAGTGCTAACAGCAACAACAACACGCACTTACTTCTGTTTCCGGTACAACGTGTTTCGAGCGCATGCGCCGCAATGGCACCTCCAGTCCGTTTGCTCAATGCAAAGGCTCTGCCTTTCGCCCCCTGGTGGAGGAGGTGTGTAACTGGACGGACGGATTGAATACTTTATTAACAGTTTGTGAAAGAAAGGACAGATCTAGGTACAGTTATACAATCTAAAATAATAATCTAAAATCAATGATCTAAAACCATTATCTAAAAGGATATAACATAAAGCCCTGAGGACTTGTTTCGAGGCAGACACAGACAGACAGACAGACAGACAGACAGACAGACAGACAGATAGACAGACAGACAGACAGACAGACAGACAGACAGACAGACTGAATAGAAATAAATAAATAAATACATACATAAAAACACAGATTTAATAATAATAATGAATAAACAGAAAAAAAGGCTATATTAGTTTAGAATAATGGAGGAGAGCTCCAAAGGTAAAGTATATGGTCAGGAAAAACATACATAGTCTTAGTCATAGTATTTTGAATACAATTCTATTTAGTTTTAGTCACATTTTAGTCATCTGAAATGTTTTAGTTTTAGTCTAGTTAAATTTTTATCGACTTATACGTGCCATTGTGCTGAAAACGCGTTGTGGGCTTGTAGATTATTTTTTCGGAGGGAGACGCCACACCCACGCATAAAATGACTTGTCTTATTACTTCTACTGGATCTCTTATACAATAGTACCCCATAACATTTTTGTCTACAGTTTTTATTTGTTGTCAAAATAGTTAATTTTTGTATTTAGTTTTTGTCAGTGAAAAAGGTAGTTGACAAACATTTTTAGTCGACAAAAGTTGTAGTCGACAACATTAATTAATACAGCTGCACTTGGAGAAAATATGGAAATATGGTAGAGGGACCACGCATAGCTCATGAACCGTTTGACCGTCGGCAATGAACCATCGATACCTCATGCCGAACAAGTTTTGTGCTCTTACTTTTGACCTCTGACCTCTAGATCAGTGTTTCCCAACCTTTTTTGTCCCAGGGCACACTTTTCATAGCAAAACGTCTTTGATACCAAACACATTATACTTTTGACAGAGTAAAACTTCTTTGAACCCAATACACTTTTAAAAACACACATGACAGCACTCATCTGTCTGACACATTTAACCTTTTTTAGATTTTTTTATTTGAAGCTAGATCTATAGCTTCTTCATTAAAACTTAATTAAAAAACATTAATTAATTAATTGGAGGCTTTGTGATTAATTAATCTCAATTAATCACATTCGCATATCAATAGGCCTATTTGACCTGAGCAGTGAGCTTTTTTTTTTCAAATGGATTTGGATATGAGTGAATCAATGAATAGTGACTACATAAGCATAGGCAATAAAACAAGTAGTAATAATAATAGTGATAATAATAATATTTATATAATGCTTCTCTGAGTACTTAAAGACACTTTTCAAGGAGAACATGAGAAAACAAATAAAAACAACTTTATTAGAGAAAAACTAAGACTATGGAATAAAATAAGGTGGTGGCATGTCTCTGAGTTGTGGGAAGTGCATAGTTTTGACAGGTCTGCCTGTGAAACCCTGACCATTAAACACGGGCAGACGCAACGATCCAGTCTATCATTCATTGTTAAAGCTCCAAATGATATTCCCATTCGTCTTTGTGTCTGCCCGTGTAAACGCAGCAGCGAGTGTGAGGGGTTGGGGAACGGATGGAAAGTACATAGTGTTATTAAGGAGGACTCCTAACTCCTAACTATATGGAAGTTAAACTAACGTTAGCTCCCATGCTAGCTACTAGCTAGTAGCTTCCCTCGTCAGACAACAAAACACCACCACAGATCGGGTGGAAGCTGCTGATATCACTGCTTGTGCCCGTGGATGGGAAATAAGATTTAAAAAGCTATGGAAGCGTGGATGAAAGCACAGATGTGTGCAACAAACAGTGTTGGGCATCGTTACTTTAGAAAGTAACGTCGTTAGGTTACTGGATTACTGCCCATAAAAAGAATCCCTTACCGTTACAAATTACCTTCTGAGAAAAGTAAAAGAATAGATTATTTTCCGTTACTTTTCCGTTACCCGACAATTAAAAACCCATTTTCAAATGCTTGCGCAAATTGGTTGCATAACTTACATTGTATACTGCCTACCGTCATTGCGCCGCCCGCCTTTGATATCACGGCCGGTTAAAAACAAGAGACAATAGACACAATAGACAATATCCCCTTTACAGCTCTTTTATTAATGAATATAATTCGCACAATCATCCTACTACACATGGGACTGGACAGAAAAGTACAGGTCCCGGACTCCCGGGGAATCAATATGCGTATATGTAATGAGGGCAATCAGGCCATAGGCTGCAACAAATACAATGCGTAGGCCTCTTTAAATTTATCAGCAAAAATAAAAACAAAATGGGACATACAGTCAAAAGAAACCGAGGGTATAGGCCTCTCTCGAATAGATATTCAATCAGCGCAGGCTCATACAATTATAATAGCCTACATTAAATTAAATTTGTCTCAAAGACATCTGAAGGCTGAATCCTTCAAAATGAGGACAATCAGGATTCAGGACATTTCCACAATGGTGATTGGTGACAGTCACAAATTAAACGCACACAGAACCACAATGTAAACGAAATATAGGCTTAGTTAAAATACAATAGCCGGACTTCTCAACGTGCCTATGAATAAAACGAAACTTCACAGCATGCAGCAGAATAACAACAACATTACAGTCAAAACGCAACAACAAAGTTGCCTACAGGCTTAGGCCTATACACTCACCAAATCAATGCGTAGCAGGCTAATCCAAATTATCCAAAGTGGTGATTGTAACGGAGGAGAACAAGTTTTTCAAAGCGTGTGTCGGATAGTCTGTTCCTCCTGGGGGTGAGAACGAGACTCCCGAGGCTGAAAAGCCTCTCGACGGGGGCACTGGATGGTGTTGGGGTATTGAGTCGAAGAAAGATCTTTTTGATCATCGGGAACTTATTCAATACATCCATCTCATAACTTGCTGACTTGAAATAGTCCGCTATTTCACTGTCCGCCGACTGCGATACGTCATGTCTTTCTTCTGCAAAAGCAAAGAAATCATCACCCTCTGCCTCGTCTTCTCCGGCGACAGGGACAGCCAACACCGGCGGTATTTCCTGCGGCACTTCATCAACCGGGAGAGCACGGAGCTCGGCAACGAGGAGCGTCTTCGTGCGGTCTTTTTGCTCGTCCTCTTTCATCCATCGCAGCTTGAATTTAGGAAGGGTCGCTGCAGCCAGCAAGGCCTCCTTACTGTCCAGCGTGGAGGCGAAACGTTTCTTGACGGCCTGCAAGGCATAATATTACAAAACGCTATTAAAAATAAATACAATAAAAACATGTGCATGTGCACATCTATGTTAGATTTATCCTTACACATGATGTTGACACCCCCATCAGTATTAATTTAATAATAATAATAATGATAATAATAATAATAAATAAGATAATAATTAATAATGATCACATGGACAGTGCACTACAATTTTAGATCAAGTGCTATGAGCATGAACAATATTTACCTCGACTATGAAATCGGGCAGGCCAGCTGTCACACGGGAGAGCGTATCCTTTAACCCCAGGGTTCTAGCCATCAGGGCCTCGAGTGTTGGCAGGATAGTTCCATGAAAGCAGTTGTCTTCGCCTTGAAGAATATCCAGGGCTATTGTGAGGGGCTTCACAACCTTACAATACTCGTTTAGGAACTGGTACTCTTTCTCTAAAAAGCACCTGATTCCTAGTTCGGTGCAAAGCCTATTCAGGTCCGCTATGGGATTGTCAATGACTCTGCGCAGGGCTTTCTTGCGCTGCAAAGTAGAGGGTTCAATCCAGTGGGCCGTCATTCCCATAAAGCTCTTATTGCATGCTGTCCACAGGTCAGCTGTAGTGGAAACATATTGTAAGCCTTCAAACGTTGATTTCAGCTCTTTCTCCATGTCACAGTAAGCTTTGTCAAGGTAGCTGGAAAATGTTTTTCTGTCAGGCAAACTTCCCTCCTTGTTGCGCGCCATAGGGATTTTACTAATTATCTTACGGAAAGATGGAGACTCCACAGTGGAAAGCGGTAGCATACGCTCCACCACGTAACCAGCTACAAGCTCATTGATTTCCTTTTGAGTGACTGATGATGAAGTTAAATCCAATCGTTGCTGTTTATGAGCTGGTCCGCCGTCTGCATCATCATTATTGTTGTTTTCGTCGGGAGGGGATTGTCGTTTTCTTGAACAGCCCTCGCCACCAATGTTGTGTTGTGGTGTATTTTCTCCAAGTGCTTCTTTAAGTTGGCTGTAGAAATCCGCGAAGAAGACAGCTTTTTACCCAGACACAGCTTGCATTTTACTTCAATGTTCTTTTCGTCTTTCAGTCTGATAAAATTAAAATAATGCTTATATTTCCATTTCCAAAAGGCTGACACTGGTCTGTCACACTCGTTGTCGTTCGCCGCCATTTCGCTTGAATAAATGAATCAGCTGTCCGGGCAGCTTTTCTGCACATGCGCACAGGCTGACAGTTTATTGACAGTGCAGCTGCCACATATCAGGTGCACAGATCACACAGAAGGGAGGAGGAGGAATGTGAGTCGCGGCTTTTATTTATTTTTTAATCTTGCCAACAAAATGAACAGAGACACATAATTACACATTATAGTAACGGGATTACTTTGTTGGAAATGTAACTGTAACTATAACTACTAAATTGCAAAACTAACGAGTTACTTTATTCCGTTACCAATAAAAGTAGTCCGTTACATAACGCCGTTATTAATAGCGCCGTTACACCCAACACTGGCAACAAAGTTGTGTCGGATCTGTCTGTGCATCCCGTCTGCTGCTCGTGGTTGTGACTGTCCCTGGCTGCTGATGCATAGTTAATGAGCGTCATAAGCATGCGCCCTTACTGCGCTGGAAGTAGCAGATCTACACGTTATCTACCCGTCGCAATGCACAGCGCTTTGGGCTTGTACATCTGTGTTTTTCCCGCAGTTAGTTGAATTATATCGATTCACAACTTTAGGATCGAACCAACGTCCGATGCAGACGCTATTTTGACCGATCCAGACTTGACAGATTTGACACCACTAGTGATTAACATTCCTATGGCCGATGTTCGTTAGAGTCTATTGTTCCGTCGTTGACGCAACAATAGGAATCCTGCAGCTCAGTAGCTAGTGCTTTCGGGGGAGGGTTAGTGTTATTTTCGGTCAAATCAGGCGGCACACCTGGACACATCAAACGGCACAGTAAAGTGCCGCGGCACACAGGTTGGGAAACACTGCTCTAGATCACCCGCCATTTTGAATTATATGAAAATCTTGCCTCAGGCTATGTGCTTTTGTAGGAAGGAACCATACCAGCATTTTATTTTTATTTTGCGGCATTAAACCTCTTTGCTTTTATGACATTTTATGAGGCAATTCATGTCAATGGAAGATGCTTCTAAACTTGTATCCTATTCCTAGTTTGATCACATCAAATACTCTTTCAACTTAAAATAGCTTAAAATAGCCGATCTACGAGCTCGACGTGTCGTGAGCTTGCAGATCTGCTATTTTCAGTGCACAGCATGCTTTCACAGAAGACGCTGCATGGCTTCTATGGAATCCAAATGACTGAAATCCGTCGTGGTGACTGAGAACGTGTTTTCCACGTTTACGCGCCTGTCTCTGTCACATTCCAGGAGGAAGCGGCCAACGTGCATCTGTCCAAGAGCAGGAAGATCCAGCATGAACTGGAGCAGGCCGAGGAGCGCGCCGACATGGCTGAAGCCCAGGTCAACAAGATGAGAGCTAAAAGCCACCATGCCGCCAGCAAGGTAAGTGCATCGAGCAATAGTCTACTAATGTCACAACATGTTGATTAGCATTGCTTAGATTTAACTAAAGATGAATGTTGAATGTGATCTAAAAGTATATTACTCTTTTCACAGGGAAAAGAAGCCTCTGAATAGGTTATTTAAACTTTAAACTTAAGTAGGTTCTATTAAACTCACCATACAATGTCATAAAATATGATATATTGTTGTATTCAATAAAGGTAGCAAAATAAAAAGGTACGTTGTTGTTTCTTATATTCATTACTTGGTATTGTTGTCAGACAGTTTATTGTCAGGCTTGTCTAGGTCCAACTCGCATATTGATATTGATATATCGGCCGATATTTAATAAAAGCATTATTGGTATTGAACCGATTTTCACCGATATTTTCCGTCGGTATTGACTGATATTTCAGCAATGACCTCAATATAAATATAATATCTATTAATGTAATATATCGGTATCGGCCGATTTGACCCTGCTGCATATTATTGGATATCGGATCTCTGTAATTAGAGATGAGTGTGTGTGGGGACAGAGGAACGGGGAGGCGGGGTTCCCAGGCTCGCAGTATAGCCAGTACAACGCAAACGCACTATTCCTAAACTGCCTCCCGTAGCTCCCCCCGTTCCCCCGCCTCCCCGTTCCTCTGCCCCCCACCCCTTCCACCCACACACGTCACGGTCAGGAGGACACAGGGGTCGACAGCAGTGCTCGGTGTGGCTTTGCTCCGTGGTGGTTTTGCGAGCTGAGTTCCCGACGGAAAAACAAACTCCCGAAACAGAGCAGAGGGAGAACGACAGAATAAAGGAATGAAATAATAGAGAAAGCGACATGAATAGAATTGGAAAGGAACAGAAAATGAACAGAATGGAATAGAGGCAGATATGCGGTAGAGAGAAAGCAGAGGGAAAACAATGGACGAATTTGAGGAAGTGTTGGCCATGGAGTGTATGAGATATGAGCACGGTGATGGAGTATGAGCAGCACCATCACAACCACCTCTTCACCTAAATCTGGACTATGAATATGGCTTCAGGCCCCCTGAACCTACAGTGCCCAGAACCCCCAGAACCTACAGTGAGATCCGTAACATATTTTGCAGGGCCGTGCAGAGAGCACTGAGGGGACAGGTGCTCAAAGCCCACAAAACGCCACAACTGTCAGTTTTTGGGGTGGTCTTTTTGTGGGGATCCCTCATGCCATTTCACACCAGAAATGTAGTGCATTGGATGTCTTATTTTAATGGGGAAAGGTGTTTCACTTGGTCCATGTCATTGGACCGTAAAATTAGCAATAGGCCTCATTTACCATGTAAAAATGAAAAGGGCCATGTTGGGCAGGCCATTAAAACAAACACACACGTTCTTGTGCTGTAACATATTAGTGTGATAAAACACTGCTAGGACATTCGTCTCCCCAAGACCCAGACGTACAAGAACACCCATTATGAACAAACTGATGTATAAACTATTTAATAGTGAGAATAGCAGACCTACAATTGTTTACCTATAATAAATGGGTGCTGTTGTTTTGTTTTTTCCTTTTTTTCTTGTCTACCTTGAATGTCTGGTTTGGTGTGAAATAAGGCTGAAAAAGGCTAAGTTACACATTTTGTTCACAGCACACACCTGACAAAAGAGCATTGATATAAATAACGATGATAGTTAAATAGAATTGTTTAACTGTGATGCATATGTGGCTTTGTTATAGTCTACACAAACCCAGCAGCTTGTGAGCACTTTACTGCACCATCATTTACTGCATAGCAATGAACATAATTATTGCATGAATGTTAATGCATAAGACTTGTTAAATGCTGACACATGTGGACACACACTGATGCTCATATTGTACTACCCGTAAATGGAGTTGGTACAACATATGTTCAGGAGGAAGACCACGCCTTCAATGATAAATCGTTGACTAACACTGCTCCTCCTCAATCTACCCTAAGCTCCATCCTCGGCCAACTTCCTGCAACACTCTGTGATCAATCACCATGGTAACCAATCCAGTACCTCCCCTCGACTTATCTACCATGGTAACTGATAACCTTCCACCCAAACCCCTCCCCTTTCTCCACGTATTTATACCTGCACGTCTACCTGCCATTTCGTGCTTGGTTCTTCGTATGACTCACGTCACGTATCTCTCAGTCACACAGGCCGCTTCCGTGTTTGCTCCTCCGTCGAATCCCCGTCCGATTTCAAAGTAATCATTACTTAACTTACCCTCAACTTAAGTTACCTTGCCACCACGGACGGACCACACTATCAGCATTCAGCACCGTCCCCCGTCGGAGAAACCTCGGACAGACGCCACCAACGCCAGCCAGCCACCCCGTATTCCAGCGCTGACACCCCGCCATCAACCGCTTCCTCATCGATCTCGTTAATGCCGTCTCACTGAACCGCCGTTCAGTTTATTCTTCCAACGCCAACCTGGCCCATCGACGTCGCGGGACACAAACACCACCGCGATCCGAGAGACCACCTCTCTCTCCCCCCCGCTGCAACTTCAAAACCGGCACACTTCTTGCCACGGATCCGTCACCTTCACTGATTCGATGACGTCACTCCCAAATGCTGCGCTGACTGAGGCTGAGTTACACACCCGCCCACCAAGCAACTACAACACACAAAGCTAAGTTTCCTTCAACATCATTCATTCATACTACCCAGCCAACATGTCCATCTGGGCCCCACATGGGTTTTGACATGGGCTAATGGGCTCGGGTTCCAAGTGGGCCGTGCACCCTGTTTCCACAAAGGGCCCCCCTTTTACAAACCGCTGTGTAAGCGCAGCTGGACAACGTTCTCTCTGCGGTGCCCTTCACGCCCACTCGCCGTAGCTATTGGCTGTACTGACAGCCTCTAGTTTTCATCACAACTACGCATTCTATTGCTCTACAATTCAATCATCTGTGTGTTCGTTTCCTCATGCTCCACGATCATGCAGATCACCCCCTCCTAACCTATTGAATTCATTCACCCTCCATTCAGCCTTTTACCCACCCACCCCTCACCCACCCAGTTCTACTAGTCCCCTCTCTTTTACCAGCCGCTGTGTAAGCACAGCCGGTCAACGTTCTCTCTGCGGTGCCTTCACGCCCACTCGCCGTAGTCGAGACCTCATCGGCCGTACTGACAGCCTCTAGCTTCCATCACAAACATCCCTACCATGCCGCCTCCTCCCCCTACTTATTCTTCTTCGACTAGAAACATTGTTCCTGAAGAAACAATGTAGGCTCCCCGCAAGCCAAACATTTCAGTAAATAGTACATCAACAGAGTTTCTAAGTGAAAGCGGGAAAGACTAGTCCTTCCATCCTTACACTCATCAGCCCCCATCTAACACTACCCACCCATCCCCTAGGGCTGCACAATCACTCAACTCACTTGGTGAACTAGGAATTAACGGGCCATCATGGCAATGCATTTACCCAGTTAACTGCCCGTATGCTGGGCATCCGTTAACACCATCGGACATCTACAGTCTAAACAATTTACTGATCGTCTGCTCATTAACATCTGATGTAACGAGCATTTACCCAGTTAACTGCCCGCATGCTGGGCATCCGCTAACATCATCGGACATCTTCAGTCTAAACAATTTACTGATTGTGTGCTCATTAACTTTGACATAACGTGCAACGCGTACGTGAGCCAAAACGTACAGCAAAGGTCGTGTTAGGTTCCCGTGACAACCATGAAGCTATCGTCACCATGAAGGAATCATCGCAACCTCGTCCAAGCAGGCAGCCCTCCTATCCTCCCACTCTTTCTCAGGCTAGCATCCATAATCATCTAGTCCACCACTCGTCACTCCCACTCCATCAAGGCTTCATCCCAGTCATTGCAGGACTCACCACGCGCCATCACGGCCGACCCAAGAGTACCTGCTCCAACCCAGTACAAACCGCACCGCCACAGCAGTAAGAATTCCACGGCAGCCAGAGCGGGCCTGCACCAAATCCCTATCATGTCCCTGCAACCGCAGTTCAACTCCGGTGCACACGTCGGCCTACATCGAGTCAACATCATGCTCGTCTTGCAGCCTTCATCCAGCCCTCCTTCCCCTCCTTCCCCTCCCCCCCACCTCTCCTGGCACTGCGTGCTCCCTCCTTCCCTCCCTCGGCAGGGCGCTTCCTTCCCGCCTCCCTTCCCTCCCTCGGCACAGGGCGCCTCCCTCCTTCCCTCCCTCGGCACAGCGTGCCTCCTTCCACCCCTTCCTACCTCCCTTGGCACAGCGTGCCTCTTTACAACCCCTCCTACCTCCCCCGGCACAGCGTGCCCCCTTCCACCACTGCCTCCCTCCATCGGCACAGCGTACCCCCTTTACTCCCTCCTTCCCCTCCCTGCCTCCCTCCATCGACACAGCGTGCCACCGCCCCTCTGCACTACATGCTCAAGAATCGATTACCCCGTGATGCCGTTCGATGACAAGGATCAACTACCCAGTGATATCGGTCCATTACAAGAATCAATCGAATCTACCAGATCATCGTCGCGGCTTCCTTTGGGCTCTTAATTGACCAGCCGCCCGCTTCTCTACGCTCAAACAACCATCACAGTTCACAACACCAAACGGAAGCTCGTCCAGACCATTAAACTCCACCCTAACCACCTCCAACCTACCATTCTGTCCCAAACCATCATGGGGGAAGACCCTACGACGACTCATCCCGGGTCACCGGCACGACTATAAACCACACCTACCTACCAAGCTCTCCGTCGGTGCTACTCACCCCCATTCTCTAACACCATAGACCTGCTTCGCAAATCCCACCATCAAGCAACAACTTCCCTACAGACTCCAGTCAGGAGCTCCTACCCCTCGTCTCATTCCACGTCACCCGGCTTCCCGAGAGCCTCTAAAGAACTAGTCACGTCATCCTCCTCGCCTCAAACCATCACCTCAAACCTTCGTAGGACGAATCGACTCGCTCCACTCGGACCACGTCAACCTCTCCTGCATTCCCTGGGTTCCTAGGGTACTCGGAATTCACTACTTCAATCTTGCATGCAACCTCGCACGCATCAGACAAGGCGCCCTCGGGTCTAAGAAACGCCCACCTTGCCACCGTCAAGTAACTGTTTCTACGCACTCCTCTCTTGGGGTCCTGAAATGACGGAGTGCGCCGTCTCAGACGTCAGCCAAGACGGACGCCTCTCTCTTCGGGCCGTCTCAGATGTCAGCCAAGACGGACGCCTCTCTCTTCGGACCCCAGGCCAATACTCAGGGTCCAATAACCCCATCGGAGCCCACACGGGCATCTCTCAGGGCCGCCGCCCCTCGATCCCGGGCTACGCCCTTCATCCTCCCCCCTCAGGGCTTCGCCCTTCATCCCCCCTCAGGGCTTCGCCCTTCATCCTACCCGGCCTTCGTCCAACACCTCCCCCATACAGAGCTTGCTCTCATCCTTCACCTCCCCCAGGGGCTTAGTCTTCACTATCATCCTCCCCCCCCCCTCACCCCCTCCCCCCTCCTGTAACGCCAACTCATCCATGTCTCCCTCACCCCTCGAACCTCCCCCCCCCCTTTCACCCGTCACCCAGCCCCTCGGAACCTCCTACATCCTCACTCCCCCCCTCCTTCCCCCATTCCCAACCTATCATCCTCCTCCCCTCCCCCCTCATCCCACACGGACAGTCCAAGGCCACCCCACGCATATCAATATGCACGCATATCAACATGCATCTCATTTCTACCATTCCTCTTCATGTTCCACTTCTCTTCTAAATAAACGCTAAACCATGTCAAACGATGTTCGATTGAATGTGTGGTCTGTACTAGTGAACCTATGAGCTGGAGGGAATAATGCAACCTAAAATAAAAATGAAATTCCATCATGTTGAATAGAAAATAAGATCCATACACAAGATACAAAATAAACTACACCACAAGAAACTATGAATGTGTGTTTTATTCAGTCATGTTGATATTGTCAGATTATACATGTAATTCCTCTGCTTTTGCATCATTGTCATCCTTGATTAGACTGACTGATCATTATGTCTTAAACTAAAGGCGTTTCGCCTGTATGAGTCATCATGTGTCTTTTTACATCACCCTTGTGAGCACATCTTTTACCACATACTGTACAAGAGAAGGGCCTTTCGCCTGTATGAGTCATCATGTGTGTTTTTAGAGTACCCGCCCGAGAAAAGCCTGTACCACAAACTGTACAGGAGAAGGGCTTTTCGCCTGTATGAGTCATCATGTGTGTTTTTAGAGTACCCGCATGAGTAAAGCCTGTACCACAAACTGTACAAGAGAAGGGCTTTTCGCCTGTATGAGTCATCATGTGTGTTTTTAGAGTACCCACCTGAGTAAAGCCTGTACCACAAACTGTACAAGAGAAGGGCTTTTCGCCTGTATGAGTCATCATGTGTTTTTTTAGATCACCCTTGTGAGCACAGCTTTTACCACATACTGTACAAGAAAATGGCCTTTCGCCTGTATGAGTCATCATGTGTGATTTTACATGACACGCCTGAGTAAAGCCTGTACCACAAACTGTACAGGAGAAGGGCTTTTCGCCTGTATGAATCCTCATGTGTTTTTTTTAGATCACTTGTGGTAACACAGCCTGTACCACAAACTGTACAAGAGAAGGTCCTTTCGCCTGTATGAGTCATCATGTGTGTTTTTAGAGTACCCGGCTGAGAAAAGCCTGTACCACATACTGTACAGGAGAAGGGCTTTTCGCCTGTATGAGTCATCATGTGTGTTTTTAGATGACCCGCCCGAGTAAAGGCTGTACCACAAACTGTACAAGAGAAGGGCTTTTCGCCTGTATGAGTCATCATGTGTGTTTTTAAATTCCCCTTTAGATTAAACATTTTGCGACACTCTGTACAATTGAAACTTTTCTTCCGTGTGTGACTCCTAATGGAGTCAGTTTGTTTCGATGATTTCATGTCATGGGACAGCTTATGCTGTCCTCCCACATTTTGTGTGTTTTGTGATTTCAGTGTGTTAAAAGCTGACTGATCTCCCCTAGTCTCCTCCCACTCATCACTGTCATCAGTGTCAGATTCAGAACAGTGTGAAGAGAGGAGCTGGTTGTCACTAGTTGGTTGTGATGTTCCACAGTCCTCTACATCAGCTTGTGTTTTCATGTGTACAGTTGAGGTGCCGGCTACAGGCTCTGTCTCTCTGTTTTCATCATCATCCTCACTTTTCACTGCTAGTAATGTCAATATTTGTCCACCAGCCTCTTCTGGTCTTTGAAGTAGCTCCACTTGTTCATCTTTAATCTCTGGAGGTTGTGGTTCCTCCTGGACCAGAATGGAGCTCCTCTCCGGTGGAACCTCCTCTTTACACACAGGGACGTGCAGAAAGTCTACACAAAAAATACAATGTGTTACGACCCTTATGGTCTAGGAGCAAAGTCCCTGCAACATATTCAAAAAGACAACCAGATTAGCTTGTAGAGCGGCTATTTTCGCTGCGGGACCCCGTCATATGGCAAAGGATACATTTGGCTTTACACTTCAGGGCATTTATATTTTGCCTTATGGCTGCGTTGCTCGCTGAAAGTATCTAACCTATAAGCAAGCTCAAAGACCCCATTTCCACCGGTTGGTTCCCAATGGGAACCGGTTAAGGTTCTTTTAGGTTTTTAGTCCATGAGACAGTTCTTGATTACTGTAAATCACTCTGGATTAAGAGCGTCTGCTAAATGCCTAAATTGTCTAACTTTACTACAGGTTTAAACCACAGTAAATAAAACACTACATACCTATCTTGTACAATTTTACTACAGGTTGCATCCTTGCATCAAACAGTCCACATCTCTGGTCCATCTCTGGCTGTTCCTCTGACAAGGCTGAATGTCTTTTGGAGGCCATCTCTCTAGATACTGTAGACCTCTCCCTGTGGTGCTCTGTGGAAATCACCAGTAGAAATTCAAATCAAACTTTATCATATCTAGTTTAGTATAAAGGAGTTGTTCAAGTGCTAAAATAATTATCCCCATCCTGATGTGAACATCAGGTGAAAATAAATTGTTTATTGAATTTGTAAAAGGGAAAGAAAGGTAAAAAAGTAACACAAATAGCCAATCTACAAGCTGCTCAAAATGTGTGGAATCGTGAGCTTGTAAAACATGTCATAATCTTGGACACAGTTTGAATGCTGATTAATGGTGAATAATACATTTTTTAAACTGAGATGCATCCGATTAAAATGTTTAATCGTTTGACAGCCCTACTCAAAATTAAAGAAGTATTTCTTTAAGCAGTATTTGTTTTTATTGCCTATTTGAAACATGTCAACAGTCATTGACCCACCAGCCTCTTCTGGTCTTTGAATTAGCTCCTCTTGTTCGTCTTTAATCTGTGGAGGTTGTGGTAACTCCTGGACCAGACTGGAGCTCCTCTCCTCTTCAGGTGGAACCTCCTCTTCACACACAGGAACGTGCAGAAAGTCTATCAAAAAATACAAAGAGACTATCCATACAATAGTATAGCGTTCTCATAGAAAATATGAGACGAGTTGAATGTTAGGTCTTCTCCAGCAGGTTAGTTGTTAACTATGGAATTGCGCATTTCCCATCAGTTGGTGTGTCGGCACCATATATGGTGGTAGGGGTGAGAGAACGTGTGACATCATCAGGGATGGAGATCCCTGATTTCATCAATATTAAGCCCATACTGTAAATGGAGATCCCTGATGTCATCAATATTGGCCAGCAACTCTACATCTGACCTCAAACCCTAAGATCTCCATATATGGAGCTGACCTGTTCTGACATGCCATATGTACATCCATCCTTCCTCTTCAATGTCTCCCTTTTGACCGATACGTGTCCATTTAAACTCTAGATGGGCCTGCCCCAAAGTTAAGGTATTAGTGCAGCCGCGCCCGGCAGCCAGCGAAAACTAGAGTTCTTAACAGGCCCGAAAATTGCCAAAGCGCCAGCGCTCGCCCAGCAGTCTGCCGTCACCCAGGTGGATGCGTGCACGTGACCTGAGGTTAGGCTTGGGCAATATACCGATATTACCGTGATATTATAAATAGAGCTGGGACTCGATTAAAATTTTTAATCTAATTAATTAGAAGCTTTGTGATTAATTAATCTCGATTAATCACATTTTAATCGCATATCAATATTCAACCCGAGAACAGTGAGAAACCTTTTTTTTCAAATGTTTTTTGGTATCCCAGTGAATCAATGAATAGTGACTACAGGATACCACTCATTTTCAACATTTTACTGTCATTAATATACCTTAGAGCTGTTGTGGAAATAATAAAAAAGTCCCCCCCATTCTGTGTTGCCTAGAACTGGAGGTCTGAAAAAAATCAGTAACAGTAACAAGTACATCTCAGTGACTCACAAAGCTGTACTTCATAGTGTTACTGTTTTTTGTCAGACCTCCAGTTCTAGGCAACACAAAATGGGGTGACTTTTTATTATTTCCAGTTTTCCACACAACTCCATAGAAAAATGTTGAAAATGAGGGGTATTCCCCTTTAAGCAATACAATTTAAAACAGATAAACAAGTGCAGCAAGTGCCTATATAAAGTGTTGTGCTTTACATGGTGGGGCATCAGAAAATGAATAAAAAAAACTTTATTAGGGGGTAAACACTTAGACAAAGGAACAAAATAAAAAACGGTGGAATGAACAAGCTGGGGAGTGCATTTCACATGGGGTTGGGGCAGACCATTGTCTGACCACGGACTTTCACACTTGCTGCTTCAGTATGTTTCGCATCGAGGACAGCTTGACAGCTTTGTGCTGTGGTGAAATCTCCGCAAGCCTCTGCAAGGCGTGCAAGCCTCTACTCTGCGTGACATGCTAAGCTGAAGCATCTAGCATGGAAGCTAGCTAGCTAGCATGGAAGATAACATTGGTCATATGGCTTATGGATCCTTTATTCCTTTCCCTCTGACATTGCCCACAACCATGCTGCTATCCACGCGTCCATCCGATAGCTTTTAAATCTAAATGTCCCATCCACGGAGCAAACGTTTGGGTGTTGTAAATTGTTGTCTGACGGAGCTGTAGAGTGGACTGCTGCTGCTGCTCCTCCCCCTGCAAGCCGTGCAAGGAGTGCAGCAGCCTAATGAGCCTAGAAATGCGCCCAGTGAGAAACGTTCCGCCGTGAAAAAAAGGTGCGATTAAATGCGTTAATTTTTTTAACGCGTTAATTTTTCTGTAGTTAATTAATCTCAATTAACGCGTTAAAGTCCCGGCCCTAATTATAAAACAATACCGGTAATATCGCGGAGTATATAAATAATACCGAATACCGTCATAATACCGTATTCTATTAAAAAACTTTTTTATATATAAAGGCCCAAATTACTTTCTTGTTAAGCACCAATTGTCTGTGTATGGTAATTTTACGTCTATTAAGTCTATTTCTGTTTTATCAACTATAATATGCCTGTACAGTGTAGGCTTCAATGACGACACATAGCCCTGGTCCAGTGCTTACAGCGAGTCTCTCTCTGACACCCTGTGGAAGTCCCTTCCGCAGCCCTCTGGTCACATTCTCACTCCCGTGCGCGGGTTTTCAAATACCAGCAAATAAACAAAACGACGTAACTACTCACCGAAACAAAGCCTGCTAGACCTTGGTAAAAGTCTATTCTCGTAGCTGGGAAGCGTCTCAGGTCCCCAGCTACAATCCACATACTGTTGCCTTAATGTATTTCGCCCCCTGGTGGTGGAGGTGTGTAACTGTCACTAAATGATAATGATAGATTATGTAAGGTTTGCGTTTTGCAACTGTCTTCAAATCCAGTGGCGTAAATATCGACGGTGCAACCGGTGCGATGCACCGGGGTCCAGCGCCCCCAAGGGTCCCATGAAGGGGAAGAAAAAGAGAAAAAAAAGAGTCGGTGAAAGCCTGGTTTCAGGGGCTATCGGTCGCAGGAAGAGTAACACCAAGGATTCGTCAGTGATGTCACTGACTGCTGGTTTATAAACAGCTTCAAGTCCATACTACTTCCGTGTTGCATAACAGTGACATCACTGCCACTCCTTCTTGGTATTTTTACCACCTTGTTTCAACGTGTGTGTTTGTGTTCATGCGCTGTCTGTCAGCAGCACAACATAGCTCAGCTGTAGCCTATTCTGTCACATTCCGTCGCGCTAATGAAACACTAGATGGGATTATTATGTCATGTCAGCACTATCAGAAGATGTAACCCAGGTAAAGTAATCTGTCACTCTGCAAGTTTAACTAAAGTTTTTTCCATCTGTCCAAAGTCATTTCTGATAGCCTGCAGGCTGCAGCCCTGCAGTCCTACAGATACACAGATACAGAGATACAGAATGATTGAAAGTGAAACATGCAAATTGATTGAATATTTTACTATCAGATCGCTTAGGTATAGTTCAAAGACGCATTTGGTACAATGAAGCGCTACCAGCTAATTAATAATATATAATACTAAGCGGTAAGGTAATGTGCAACCACTTCCAGAGAGAGATGGAGACACTAAATCTCAGCTGTAGAAACATGTTGTTTGCATGCATGCATCACTGCCTTGCATGCTGTGTAGTGTGTGCTACTATGCCAAGTGACTGACAAGTGTTGAGTTGTCACTCACTTTGAGTGATTTATGATGTTATCTTTCTGTTAAAATCATTTTTTTACTCTGTCCCAAAAATTGGGGAGGCACTGGGGGGACACTGGGGAGGTACTGTGGAGGCACTGGGGGGACACTGGGGAGGCACTGTGGGGACACTGGGGAGGCGCTGTGGGGACACTGGGGAGGTACTGTGGGGACACTGGGGATGCACTGTGTGGACACTGGGGAGGCACTGTGGGGACACTGGGGAGGCACTATGGAGGCACTGGGGGAACACTGGGGAGGCACTATGGAGGCACTGGGGAGGCACTGTGGGGACACTGGGGAGGCACTATGGAGGCACTGGGGAGACCCCCCCCCCCCCCCCCCGCAGAACATTATCAGTATTATTATTATATTTTAGGGGGCCCACACAAAATATTTGCACCGGGGCCCACATGGTACAACCAGCGGGTGAAACGGCAGGATGTCAGCCTGCTCCTGCAGGGAATCGATCTTCTTCCTCGTATGCCTCTGTCTTCTGAGCCGCTTAGCCCAGCCAATGTTCGGCCCGCTGCTGCTGTTCCCCTTCGCCCAGCTACTGACCCTCTGCTTCCCTTAGCTGGTGTTCGCCCTGCTGCTGTGCCTCAACCACATGTCCCTCAGCCTGTGCAGGCACACAAAAGGCGAGCTATAGCCCCCCTCCCTGTTTGGCCCACTGCTGCTGTTCCCCTTCGCCCAGCTACTGACCCTCTGCTTCCCTCAGCTGGTGTTCGCCCTGCTGTTGTGCCTCAGTCACATGTCCCTCAGCCTGTGCAGGCACACAAAAGGCGAGCTATAGCCCCCCTCCCTGCTATACCCCCAGTGCGCCCCCCCTCCCTGCTATACCCCCCCGAATACAGCCAAAAATGATTTTCCCCAAACATATCCTCCACCCATTTTCACTCAATTTCCCCCCACTGCACTCCCTGGCATCCCCATACACCCTCCAATCCTACTGTGTTTGGTGTTCCTCAGGTGCAGTCTGCATCTCTCCCGCCACCTGCTAGTAGTCGCCCCGCAAAGATACGCTCTAACAAGAGGACGGTTGTGGCGAACTCTTGTAAGAAATGTGGGCAGTATAGAAGTTGCTGCAGCAACTGGGCACAGTCAGTACAGAGGCACAATGTATTGTCCCAATACTGAGACTCTGCCTTTAAATTACTGGCTAGAGCAAATAAAGAAATCTAAAATGTAGAGATCCTGGGATGTCTTCCCAGTTTTGCATTGTGTTTTGCATTGATGCTGCTACTTGCTATAATAGCAAGGCAACTGTTGCTGGCAAATGTTGCTGCTTGAGTTTATATAAGGACTGTACATAATGGGTTTGCCTTATATGACTGTATATACTCTTCCCTGTGTTTAATGTGTTATTTTTGATGACTTTGCATGTTTGTTTTGTGAGCTTGCATATTGAAGATGCAAATCTAATCCCTCTTGGATATTGTCAGTATTTTGATGACCTTGCATGTTGTGTGACTTTGCATGTTGATGACCTTGCATGTTGTGTGACTTTGCATGTTGAAGATGCGAATATTTTTGCCATTTTATCTATTTTAAGTGTTATGTTGCTGCTGTAGTTTATAAGGCCTGCACATGGGAGTTTGCCTTATATGAACATGTTTGTTGGATATTTTATATTGCACAGTACTTTGCACACTTTGCATGTTTGTACAACAATGCACATTTACTTGTTAAACCTGAAAATAAAATTGTTTAAAAGAATGTTAATACATCGTTGTGTTTAATTTTGTTCCAGGGCTTAGTTATGTATTGGTTAGCCTGACACTTCTCATTCTGTTTCACTTCATTGCCAGGACTTTTTTTTTGTTCAGGGCTGGAGCCAGGCTATATTGGGGTTGCTTCCTACTAGAATTGCAAATCGGAATACTAGTTTAAAATTCCAACAAGTAATGCATGCTTTAAACTTGGGTTTTACAAAATGGGACTTAAAAAAACTGAAGAAATGATCAAATATTATGTGCTGGAAGGGCTTGTCAGTTCCTTAAAGCAGGAACCAAGGTGTTTATGCAAAGACAGCAGATATATAACTATATGTGAGCATGCTGATGAATGATGACGTTCAGTAAACGCATACTTGACTCCCTGCAGAGAAAAATAATTTGGTTGACTGTAGCAGTTACGTGAAATCACTCTGAATCCAATGCTAAACGTTTGCCATTCACTGCTGTCATAAGTCTACTCAATACAGTTTTGTTTAAAGCGGGGCTTGAACCGGGGACACTGAACGTTTGCTGTAAAGTCTACTCATACAGTTTGCTTAAAGCGGAGCTTGAACTGGTGATACTGGGATCCGTACTTCCCCTTCCTAGAAACGCTAGATTTAACATTTCAGTGCTTTTTGAAAATATTCGGATACATTATCGCTTGCAGCAGGATTGTACATGAAGCCGAGTTAGAATTGCATCCATTCCCTTCCATTTTCTCAAGTTTTCTCTCCTTTTCTCTTCTTTCTTCTCTTTTCTTTCTCCCCTTCTTCCCCTTCCATTTTTCTTCTTCCCCCCCTCTTACAGTCTAGTGTTCCCCAGCTTTAGCTCAGTGGTTAGAGCACTGGTCTTGTAAACCAGGGGTCGCGAGTTCAATTCTCGCTGGGGCCTATCTTTTTAACCAGAGTTGATAAAAGCTCAAGCCACACCGCATGCGCACGCACGCGCCACTCGCTGAATGGTCTGCTCAACCTTGAGGCAGCGGTGGCCGAACGGTTTGCGGAGCGATCTTGATACCGGAAGGTCGCCAGTTCGTATCCCCGGACCGGCACGTTAAAATTACCACTGCTGAAGTGCCCTTGAGAAAGGCATTGAACCTCAACCATGAAATGTTCTATGAGCAGGGTCTGGCTGTAAACAAGTCGAGCTTAGTCCATTCACCCTGGGTAAACAAAGAACTTTGCTTTGCTTCATGTCACCTCCTACAGCGCAGAACCAGCCTGGGCGATCCTGAACAACCCACTGGCCTATAGAAAATCGCCGGTAGAGCTCAGGATGTGTGAACTCTAGAACCTTGATTTGTTCAAGATACAGCAGGTAGTTTATGCAGTCACATTCTGCAAAGATTGCCATGGAGTCCTCAACAGTAGCCGCATGTAAATTCCAGTGTCCATCTCTTTCAGCGACTACAGCATTCTTGATGACGGGCACCAACTCCAGCCGAACTCCAAAGAATTGGCAGAGCTCTGACTTGACCTCACACTCCTTCACAAACTCCAGAAAGTCCAGATTAAATTTCTCCACTTGCCCAATTAGGGCCTCAAACTTCTCTGGGCAACTTTGTTTTGCAGCTAACGTAGTGTGCAGTTCCTCTACCTGTGCTAGTACTGGATATGCAGCTTTGTCCTTGTTTATTTCTACCCAGTCTTGTTTTCTAATGAAAGCACCGGCGTGTTGATAGATGGGCATTGTTGTTGTGGTGAGTTGATAGGTGGGCTCCGTCATGGTGATAGGTGGGTGGTGTCGTCTCGGCGTGGCGATAGGTGGGTGGTGTCGCCGCTGTGAGTTGGCGTGTCTCTCTGAGTTTCAGTGAGCTCAGTGTGGTTACTTGTGTGTTTATTTATGTACTCACTCACTTTCTGCACTGGGGTTGCTTATATGGGTAGGAACTCCAAATCTTCACATGGTTCTGTAATGTCAAACTGAGCAGCAAAAGACTCCATTACCTCCGCTTTGGCCACCGCAGCATCTGCTTCTTTATGGAGTTGTAGTGCTTCAATTGTTGCATCCAAGCAGGCTTGTTGATAGTTTGCCTCAGCTGCTATGAGGGCCTTATCCTTTTTAATGTTCATTTCTTTGTCAGCATAGGCTGCTCTGGCTTTGGCAGCCTGTGCTTCAGCCAGTGCCTCTGCTGCTGCCATACTGGCTGTAGTTGATGCAGATGATCTTGCTGATGATCTAACAGAGAGCTTCTCTGAAGATCCCTCCATTGTGTTGACCGGTTAGAAAGATGTCCAAACACAGTTTGTAGAAGTCCCTCGTAGAGTGCAATAATTTTACTCTGCTGCTACACCCAACGTCGCTCTAATTGGGCTTCACAGCCAGCTAAACTCTTCCTTGTAACTCCTCCAAGGAACAGGCAATTGTTGCAAAGGACTGGTTTGTTACAAAAAAGTGTAAAACTGAAACACAAAATAGAAGGCAGAAAGCACAATCAATAAAAGTAATACAAATAATTTGTTATAATGTCACGCAACTGTAACAGGCATACCAAACAAAGAATAAGTATTGTCATGTAAGCTTAACAGGTAAGGCAAACATGGCATAAATACTTAACCACTAAGGCATTGTATATTGTATTGAATGAACATGAATCAAGAGCATCCACATGAGTAAGCCCAAAGCCTGAACTACCACTACTGCAGAGCCATACATAGAGTAGAAAATATCTCACAATATGTCCCAATATACATTGTCACAATGTTGGATAATATGCCTACTTACTTATTTTGCCACTCAAAAGGGTAGAAACAAACTGATGGCTTTGGATCATATCAGCACTTTGTCTGTCAGAATCTATCTTGCTGGTTGTTTACATAGAGTATATAAAAGGATAGACTGAACTGGCGCGAAGCTCCGCCCCCACAGCTATTCATGTCAGTGGAAGTTGCTCAGTGGCGTTTTGAAGCACCCGGAAGACTGCCGGAAGTACCGTCTCAGAACGTCTACTTCCGCATTTGACCACCAAATTTTGGTGGTCAAATGCGGAAGTGCAACTGAGCGCACAATGTTAAAGCCCAGCTGCACGGGGTTTCCCGGTCATGAATCCACGGGTCCGCCTGTAGTCCCTCCTCCTACCACTAGGGCATAGAGCTTCAACGTTGAATAGCCTCACTGGCCCCTTGGTTGTTTACAGTGAAAAAGGAAGACCAGGTCACTTCCTATAACATTAGTAGCAAGCCACAGGAGACAACCAAAAACAACCAAAACACAGCGCCCCCTGGAGACAGGGAGGTACTAACCAAGGAATAATGGACCAACTATGCCCCCAAGTGGCAGAAAGTAAAATAAGGAACATGTTTCCATCACAGTGACCGTTGGGGGGTAATTGGGTGATTTAACAGGGAATTGATGAGAAACCGTGGAACACCCAATAAACCTATAACAAAATCCGAGATCCCTTCAACTTGATAAGAAAACGGATTAATGGGATTGATATGCCTTTGAATGTGTTGGTTGATAGGTCGTTGGGTCTGCACCCAATTACCCGAAACGGCCACTAGGGGGTGCTGTTTCTCACCCCCGTACCACCCCGTACCAGTAGGGGGCACTATAATTCACCCAATATCTGCCCAATAACCAATATACTATCAATAACAGTCAACTTTCCCTAACCCCCTAACCTATGACCCCCACCCCAAAAACCATCAAGAGCCTAACCAATGATATATCAATTCCACATCAATTATCCCTAACCCCCTAACCTATGACCCCCACCCCAAAACCCATCAAGAGCCTAACCAATTACATATCAATTCCACATCAATTATCCCTAACCCCCTAACCTATGACCCCCGTGGCTGTACCATGTCGGGAAAGTGGTTAATTAGTGTGCACAATTTTATAGACGGGTTAGTGTTGCAGAGGTCTTTTGGGTGTGATTATCATGGAGATTGATTACTAATTGGAACAAATATATATCATAAATGAGGGGTCCTTTTCGCACAGACAGGATGTTTTCTGAATCGTGAAGCCGAGCCCAATCCGTCGTTACAGGCCTCGAGCCGGTGCTGTGCACGGCTGTCGCGTGGTTTCGAAAGAGCAAGCTCCACCCCTAACCAAGGCTTTGATTACGGCCTTCTGCTGTCTAAAAGCTCAGAACTCAGTGGGCAAGGGTCCAAGTGGCCCGTCCTTCGAAGGGCACATCCCCTGGGGTTCAGCAAACAAGTGTATAAAGGTTGTTGAGCAGAGATTGATTCTATCTTTATCTCTGGTTATAAAAAAGAGATTGACCCAATCACCCATCAACATATAACGCTAACCCAGCTCCTATGTTTGGAGGGCTGAGGTCTGTTTCGCAGGGCTCAGGGTCTAGTGCTCAGAATACAGCAGAGATCACAGCCCTGGTTACGTTTGGTCCGAAAAACAGACCCCAGACACCATCCAGGTGGTCTTTAGAGGCCCCCAAGTATCATGAAGACGCCACCCATTTTAGTGTCGAAACTGTAGTGGGAGTTTCAAGATGAGAATACTACACTCCCTTAAAAAGCATAGGAAGCAAGGCTTCCACCTGTTGATTGCCTGTCAAGATGACCTATTCTTACCCAAGACCCATGTTTGACCATGTCCACTGACCACTGACCACACCTCAAATGTATTTTTGTTTCTTCATTGTGTATAAGAGAGACTCATTTCTACAGCTAGGGAGGCTTGCATACGTGCAGTCTCCCTGGGTGGGTACAGACCAAACCCTTGTAATAAAGTAACATTGTTTCAGTCCACTCTCTACCTCGATTATTTCTTAAAGTCTCTGTTATGAGTATTAATAATCCACCACAATTATGGCGCATGTGAGCAGCGTGTTTCTACTGTCCGTCAGCATTCTCTTTTTCAGATTATAGCGCTGTGCATATGGATTGGAGATGCTGGTCGGCAGGGACAACACCCAAACGAACTTTGGGGTAAGAGTGGTTTGACTTAATGTACAACATAGGATTCCGAGTGGTAACAGTCCCTCATCGGTATTTAAAAGTTTATGGTAATATTCCGAGTGGTAACAGTCCCTCATCCGAGTGGTAACAGTCCCTCATCAGTATTTAGAAGTTTATGGTAATATTCCGAGTGGTAACAGTCCCTCATCATAGCATAGGAAATCATACAGACAGCGTCCACCGTTATTTTCTTTTTTTTCTCTCCTGGTGGGACCAAACAGCCCACAGGGAAGATTAAAAGAGAATGGTGAAACAGCAAATTGTATATGAGATTAATTCATAGGTTCTGGTAACGCGTAAGACTCGAGCAGCAGGTATGAATGTGGAATGTGGAATGTGGAATATGGAATATGGAATATGGAAGTGTGTGGACACGTACGTGTGGATGAACGGAAAATACTATTTTTGTAAAAAGTCAAATGGTGATTTCCTAGTATAAATGTGGCATTGTGAACAAGTAAGTATGAAGAATGTAGTCCTGGTATTTCAGTTAAGTGACACCACCCATGGTTAAGTGGAGGGACAGCAGTTAGCAGTTGTCAGAGGCAGACTCAGGCAGACAGACAGTCTCAGAAAATAGCAGGTCTACCGGTACGCACATCCCAGTAAGTACTGTCTTGTTGGCAGTATAGCAGGCTAGATAGTAGTAATGGTTAATAGTAGGGTTATTTTAAGGTCCGAGTATTCAAAGTAATTAACAAACAGTAACGTGGTTAGCTGATCATCATGGTCATATATATTATCTTATTACGTCTTATTATAAATGTAATGACAATATAACAATTTCCCAGAGTCACGGCAAGTTGAGTGTAATTGTGCTTTGTCACTTTCTATATTTGGACTAAATAGATAGGCAAAATTATACTCAAAGCATGAAATGTATAGGTAATAAGTAACTCCTTACAATAGGTAATGTTTGTAACTGTCATCGTAGTTTCACCCAGTCAAGACAGGAACCCCTGTTTGTGTTTTTCCTAGGAACCTTTCGGTTTTGTCGCTATACAGAATATATCACTATGGCATTTTTTGTGGAAAGATTAGAGAGGTCCTCAGGGAACTTAAGATCAGATTCAATTAAGGGACATTTTTCAGGATAGGCAGTTTTAGAAAGTAGCCCCGTTCTTCTCCCCCACCATTGACAGCAGCTGTCCTGGGTGGCCACACATGGAAATCTGGTGAGTGTAAATAAGTCTATTATTACAGTATTATGAGTGGTGGAGAAATGTGTTACTTTATGGCGAGATAGGAATACTCTGTAGCAAGTAAATGTCCAGAATTCAAATGTAGGCTTAATAGTAAATTAGTGTTAGCTGTGGCTGTATTTAAGAAACTCTGTCAATTTAGCAGAAGGTCTCATTTTTAATTATAAAATAACTGTAAAATAAGCAGATCTACGAGCTCACAATGTGTTGTTCTTGTAAAGTAGTTATTTGCAACATGGAAAAAATGTATATAGGGCTGGAGTGGTTAATGTATGATTTGTAATAACCATAATCTACACAGTAACCAGTAATTACAGTATTCAACTACATGCGTATGAGTATTACGGTCCCATATACGGACAGGTCATCCATTAGGGAAGACATGGTTTGGAGTTGTGTTGAGTTGATCATATGGACAAGCGAAATTCCTTCATGAGAAAACTTGAATTACCGCATAGGAGCATTTGAGTAATAGTATTGTGTGAACCTAAAAAGTGAGACACAGAACTCATACGTTAGTGTGAGTGACGTGCAATTAGATATGTAAAGGGTATTATTGGCCAAGTTGATTCACCAGACATAGAAATGAGTAGTACTGTGTTTTGCGTAACCTGGGTACTGCTGGACCATTGAGTGCACCACTTATCACATCGCACGATTGCTAAAAGAGGTCAATAAGTCACATGTACAGTCAGTAGACTGCTTCCGCACTCTGATGTTTGAACGATATGCATGTGTTGGATTGGGGCCCAACACAGGCGGGGAAGGACTATTTTTCCGAATGACATTTTGAGGACATGGACATGTGAGTGACAGCAGGCACTCGGACAGATGAACAATGGAGGACTATGTGAAAAAGGAAACATTCCAGGCTTGATGAACTAATGATTGTTCTTTTTCCTTCCATGTGATTGAACACTGGGCATCTCTTGGGCGATGTGCAATTGTGGTGGTGGTTGCGTTGGTGGTCTCACAGTGACTGGGTGAGTAAAGTGGCATATGAGCCTAAGTGCTATTTATTGTCAGCATTATGGATAGCTGATCACTTCAATTCAACTTTATTGTGTTGAGCAGCGACCCACTTCTAAAATAAGCAGTTTTGCGACGCGGGTAACAGGACCCTCCTTTTGAGTAAGATGACATGCAGTATAGTATTTACTTGCACTTTCACATTTTTCAGAGAAGATACTTTTGATTCAATTTGGAACAACGAATGGCTTGTGAAGCCGAGTTTTAGGACTCACTAATTTCGTAGTAAATTGGTCTTGATTCAAATGTAATGATAATGAACAAATGGTTTTAAAATACATGTCTCGAGAGGAACCAAGAATGTATAGTCCGAATCAGACAACCCCCACAACCCAGTAGGGGAAGATTCTTTATGTAATATTGTTAGCTAAGAGTGGGTAAATTGCCACTCAGATACATCATGCAAATAGGGATAAAAATTGGCATGAGCACACAAGGTTCGACTTTATACATTGACTAATTATGTAGATTTAAAATGTGTAAATACTACTGTAGCACCCTTAAATAAAATAGGTAATTTACGACATAGATATGGAACAGTCAAGTAAGGAATAAGTTGTTGTTACGGAAACGGTGGATGGCATGACGTCAGGCCATGGGAGGTCATGTCTCCCTCCCATGCGTGCCCAGAAACACTGAAGAATATATATAACACAGGCAGATAGATACCTTATACTACTAAGTATATTATATTTTGTAAGTAAGAGTCATATATCAAGGAGGTACCTCTCCTAAATCATAAGGCCACACACATCCTACTGACAACTTACAAACATAGGCATTCTCAGTTACATAAGTAACGTGTGGGACACGCAAAATGTAAACTTGTCCACAGACTAGAGTATTCGTATTTTACTTTGTGCTGTGTCCGGTGGAGAAATAGCCTGATCACAGCTGTTGAAATAACAGTGGGGGCTCATATTGTTCAGTTTCAGTTCAGTTTTAGTTTTTCTAACTTAAGAGTGTGGTTTTAGGATATATGAGAGTTTCACAGCATGACATGTCACTTACGCCAACCAGGTGTCCATTTGCACCCCTCATTTCAGAGTAGCAGTGGGAGTAGAGGATCAATTTAGGCACTGTTCCACAGTGTGATGGACAGGCAGCAGTGTTTGGGGGGGGCAAGAGAAGGTCCCCTAATAGCTGTCTCTGTCAGAAAACATTGTCTCGGGTCAGCAAGATGTGTTGTGAGGTAGCCACGATTTCAGTGAAAATTTGAATTTAGAACAATGTGAACCTTTATTGTCCTCCACGAGGACTGGTGATGATTATTATTCTGGATAATTCACACTCATGGCAAATGCCCTGTTGACTCATTTTTTGTTGTCAACATTAAACTAATAGGCCTGTACTCCTATCTGCTTTATTCAGCTAGAGAACGGGGTCAGGCATTTCACTTAACTATATTTTTGATTCCAAGCAGTGATGTAAATAGATTCTCAATGTAATCCTGGGATGCAGGAATGATTTTGTAAATAAGTCAGGGGGATATATGTGTCCCACTTCAACAACGTTAGGAGTTATATTTTGCCATTTTTACAAAGTGCAGCATTTAACTCCACATTTCAGTAACATAGCATAATACACACATGCACTGTCACTGATGATGCATGGTTCTAATAGTCACCTCAGCTGTTAGATTTAACAGCTGCTGTTGCATTGTAGTCAGTCTTGTTCCTATTTGTATAAACAATGGTCAGACACCTCATTACTGTTAGCAACACTACCAGTAACATCAGTTTTGGAAGTGCGAGCTTCATCTTTGTACATAGAATATGGCTTGTAAAATATCCCAAAAATGGGCGTAAACAGTTGTCGCTTCCAGCCTGCATCCTTGTTTTAGACAGGGACTCCATGCGATTATGTGCCGGAGGAGGACTTTAGAAGGAAGGATTTTTATTGTCTAGACTTTCCATCAAGCAAGCATACTGGTCAATTAATTAAGACGCATACACATTTGTATGATAAGCTGTGAGGTTCAATTTGAATGTCTAGTTGATCATGGTGTTTATTTATATATCAATAAATATATCAATAATAGTGTAAACCATCTACAGCAGAGTCATGTACATACTATTTTAACAATGAGAACCTACAGCAGAGTCATGTACATACTATTTTAACAATGAGAACATTCTGTAAATACTATTTTCTTATCTTTTCAAAATGTATTTCTAGATGTGTTTCTGTCCAAATTTAAGTATTTCTAGGGTAGATGTAGTGTGTGTTAGTCTTACTCTTATCTTTTCAAAATGTATTTCTAGATGTGTTTCTTTCCAAATTTAAGTATTTCTAAGGTTATCCTTAGTTTATTTCTTTATAGATGTGAGATAATTTTATTTGAAGTTAGGGGAAAAAAATGTACCGAAAGATAGAAAATGATTTTTTAAAATAGCAGATCTGCGTGCACAACACATACCTAGTTATTACATGCATGGCACCTAACTCTATAAAGATAAGATATTACTTTACGCAAGACCGTTGGATTTGCAGCGACAAGGTGTGCCGGAAATCATACTTGATTTTTCTGTCAGGACACTGGGGGGGGCACTTGGGGGGGGGGACTGTCTGGGGAGGCACTGGGGGGACACTAGGGGGCACTATCTGGGGAGGCACTGGGGGGGCATTGGGGGACACTGGGGGGGCACTGTCTGGGGAGGCACTGGGGGGAAACTGGGGGGGCACTGTCTGGGGAGGCACTGGGGGGCACTGTTTGGGGAGGCACTGGGGGGAGGGGGACACTAGGGGGGCACTTGGGGGGAGCACTGTCTGGGGAGGCACTGGGGGACACTGGGGGGGCACTGTCTGGGGAGGCACTGGGGGGCACTTGGTGGGGCACTGTCTGGGGGGGACACTGGGAGGCACTGTCTGGGGAGGCACTGGGGGGAAACTGGGGGGCACTGTCTGGGGAGGCACTGGGGGACACTGGGGAGGCACTGGGGGGCACTGTCTGGGGAGGCACTGGGGGGACACTGTCTGGGGAGGCACTGGGGGGCACTGGGGGACACTGGGGGGCACTGTCTGGAGAGGCACTGGGGGGACACTGGGGGGCAATTGGGGGGAGCACTGTCTGGGGAGGCACTGGGGGGCATTGTCTGGGGAGGCACTGGGGGGCCACTTGGGGGGGGGACTGTCTGGGGAGGCACTGGGGGGCACTTGGGGGAAGCACTGTCTACGGAGGCACTGGCACAATATCTGAAACCGGAAGTGATACCTATTGGGTGAAAAAATGAATGCATTTGATATAAGATATCGGGGTGCCCAATTCCGTATCAAAATCCATTCATTTTTCACCCAATTACAAGTTACCACCCTACGCCTAAGGTATTCCATGCATTGACATGCATATAATTTATCCAGCTGGAGTTAATCAAGCTGGACCAGGTGTCGATTATTGAAGCTAATGGCACACTCATATGTTTGGACTCAGAGTGACTGTCAGACAGTATCAGACTTGCAAAGAAGAAGGACTGACTAACCAGCGATACCAAGAGGTTGGTATTTTTGTTAAATATTGTTGAAATTCTACATAAATTATCTTCTTTCGAAAAGACTATCAACATTGTATGTTTTGCAATCTGAAATCTTTATAATAATATACAGAATGGAACAACCAAGCAAGGAGGGAGACCCCCCGACACCCCCTGAGGGGGAAATGGAAAATGTGCTCCCACAACCCAACCCTTCTCCTCAATTCAATTCACCAGGTGAAGATGTAAGTACATCCTAAAAAGATGTGTGGCTGCAAACCTTTTTTGAGCGACCTAAATTATTCAAATTCATGATTTACCTTTCAACACAGGCATATACATTAATCCAATTACGTTTGTCTATAGACACATGATGACCAGGAGGAAGAGGCTGAGGAGGAGCAATCTAACCCCCCACCTGAGGTTGCACCAAATCCCCCAGAGGCGGAGGAGGATGAGGAGGACGATGAGGACAATGAGGAATTTGAACTCCAGGTCAGAGGCAGGAGGAGGTATGAGGTACTCCTCAGATACCTCCCACTTCTGGAGGCCAGACGGCGAGCCCTGAGGAGACGCCGTCGACATGCAGCCTCCGGAGGATCTGGGGCAACCTAATAATTAATTCAATTTCTGTTTTCTTTCTTTGTTTTGTTATTATTTTTGTTTTTTTTGCTTTTGAGTTTTGTTAAATAAATGTTGTTCCTTTTACACCTAAATCTGAGTCATCCATTTATGATTAGTCTGTTTTTTTCTCTCCAAGAAATGGTAATATCATGTAGTGATATCAGGTAGTTGACACTTGGTGATTAGTGATAATTAGTGACGGGTTGGAAATAATTAAAATGTAATTGATATTCTAGTGGGCAGGGTTTGAGTGGTTTTGGGGTGGGGGGCTAGCAAAGGGTTTAGGGGCAATTAATATGTAGAGGGAGGGTTCTTCATGGGTCTGGGGTATGTGGTCTTTATTGTGTAAATGTTGGGGCACCGAGGATAACTCTGTCTTGAATGGTTTTTCTATTCCATTAATTTAGATTTTATGGTTAGGCTAGGGTTGCCCAATTTCACATCATATCCATTATCAATGGATTTGATTGGTTAGATAATTTCATCACAACTTGTTTGAAAAGAATATTCGATTTGATAGGAGTTTGGGTACCCAATTCCATATAAAATCCATGCATTCTTTCCATGTCGACCACACCCATCCAAACACTTGCCTTTGCCCAACATCCTATCAATTCCATTCTTTATATAGCCCAATTACTGACAACAACCCTACCCATGTCACTAATTAATGACAATTTGTTTCACTTGCTGGAAGGGAGGGGAAGTGCCATGTGCTTCATTCATTGTCTGTAGCCTACTGAGAGAGAGCTGCAAGAGCTAGATAACTCAACTCAACACATTACAAACAACTGAATCCTGAATCCAACAACGTATCAACATGCCTGTGAGTTAATATTCTATATTTTTGGGGCTTATGGTTTGGTGGTTAGATTTTGCTGAGCAACTTCTGGTGCTGTATTTTACAAGTATAATTGATTTTCAGTTTCAACATGTGTGTACATTTTGGGGAGCAGAGAATAATTCTATCATAAATGGTTTTAAAAAGGGATGGATTTCTGGAAGAAGAAATCAACAATGGAAAACCTTTCCATTAACTGTACTAATCCCAATCTTTTGTTTTAGGCTTCCATGGACAAAGTGCAATGTCCAATTTGTGCAAAGGTGGTATATCTGACCTCGCACCTGAAGAAAGGCCACAAAATAACAAATGATGCGGAGAGGCTTCTCCTCCAGGATTACGCATACGGAAGGTAAAGTTGACTCCTGCAGTGTTATTGTTTAATGAGAAAATTATTATTGTGTAATGGTGTAATACGCTTTCTACACTTGGTTTGGCTTACCTTGTATACATTTAGGACTATCCAACGTGCGATATCTGTGGAAAGAAAAATAATGCACGGATAGACAAACACCTGGCCGACGTCCACATGATAGAAGTAAGTTAATTATGTGTGCTTGCTACTTACCACTTAAACCTTAGCATTGGTATTGCGAAGAAAGCTGAAAAAAGCCTGCTATGTTATGGTTAGGGTATTTTGCACTGTTATTGGGCCAATACCCTAAAACTATGCAACCCAGCTAAGTATTAACCTCTCTTACTTTTTCACCCAATTACCAGTCATCACCCTAACCGGTTCAAGTGGTTAACAACTAGAACCACCCAAACAAATAATTATAGTAATTTGTGTCCCAGATTGTTGAGACCTGATCTTGGCTTAAAACAGATATGTGTCAGCTTGCATGTCTTATTCTCTAAAAGTCCCATTTAAAATGCCCAATTACGGGGCAACATGGCCTAACCCTTTGGCAAGACTTACTTTCCCCCAGTTGGCTTCTGAGGGCCCCCATGACATGGTGACCCCTAGAAGTCAAATCCTGTCAGGGAACACGCATTGGGTCAAAGTAGAATGCCAATGGATAGGAACCTCACTGCCCCAACATCCTGTGATTGACCCGGCTGTACATTATTTTAACCTGTTGCTTTTCAACAGGGGGACGAGAAAAATAGATTGGCAACAGCAGCTAAGCGCTCATTGACCATGGGCAAATTGGCTGCCCTACGGGCCACAGGTGTGGAAATGGTTAGCCGGATTGACCTGTTCGAAGGAGGTAGGTCCAATTACCGTTCCAATTGTAAGTATACTTGTGTTGTTTAAGGTCAACTACATTAATAATGTTTTTTTTAACAGCTACAGCTCCTCAGGCCCAGCGCCCAGCCCTCCAGTTCATCAGGCCAACCCCACCCAGCTGAGTAAGAACGATCACATTTCCAATTGTAAGAATACTTGTGTTGTTTAAGGGCAACTACATTAATAATGTTTGTTTCAACATATTTGTTTCAACAGCTCCAGGTGACGACATGTCATCAAAAGGTCACACCTCTCAATCCGTCGACGTCAGGCGTTAAATGTGAGGGCAATATTGTTCCAAATTGTAAGGATACTTGTGTTTGACAGCAAGGATATCCATATTAATGATGTTTGTTTTAACAGGTCTGCCTACCAACCCCCCTGCAGGTCAAAAAGGTGAGAAAAAATACTGACCAAATCAATATTGAATAATAAGGATGTTTGACAGCTAAGATATCTATCTATATTAATTATGTTTCTTCAAATTCAACCCCAGTCTGCTCGCAGTCGGCCTGTGTGGAGCTGAGGGCAGTATTTGAGCGGCTGTTGGGGGAGAACCTGGAGCTGAGGAGGAGGGTGATGGAGCTGGAGCAATTTAAAAGGATCCACCTCACCCCGGTCAAGGGGCAGGCCGGCAGAAAGGCCACCGAAAAGAGGAAGCACCAGGAGGGGGAGAGCCTCTCTTGTAAGTATCCTTTTCATTTTTACATTTTTTTTAAATGGAATTTGTTAGTAACTGAGGATTTACGACATCTTGACGTGTGTCCTTTTGATATGGAAAAAACATTTAAATCCTGTATTCACTTGTGTTTCTGTCAACAGCCGTCATCATTAATGATTGGGTGGAACACCTTGTGTCTTTGAGACAAAATTACCCGAAACAGAGAGAACCAGCTGCAAAAAGGCAGGCGTGCAGCCAAGGTCTGCAACAGCCTGGGCTGTGTGGGGAAAGCCCACCTCTGTCCCCTCCTTGACCTGGAAAAGACCAGAAAGTAGGTAGAGTCCACAGAGTTTCCACCAAAGACTAACTCCTTAGTGTTTAACTCATATATTGTCTTTTCACAGCTTCTTTAGAGAACTGGCCAAATCGGCCAATCCCGGCACGTTGAAGGCGTACATCCTGGACTTCGGGGGCTTCCTGAAACACGTAAAAGGCGTCCTGAGGTTCAGAAAGCAGTCCCAACTGACCCAAATAGAGCTGGATAGCCTCCAGTACAGCCTGTCGGGAATGACCAAGAGCCTCACAGTTCCCATGTTGGCCCAGAAATACGCAGTCCTCGTTAAGAAATCGAGTGAGCGTATTTACAGACCGTAATGTCATAGAGAATACAGTGTCTTGGACAAACCAAAAAACTATCAAACACAATGCCACAGCACACAGTAAGACCTTTATCTTAAACTAATTGTATGCATTTCTATACAGACGAGGAACTGGATGTGAACATGGACCTGCGGTTCCTCAAGATCGCCCATGATAAACTGCAGAGGCTGCTCGGTAAGTAAACTTGTAAAGAAATATGCCTTTGAAGAAAGAAATAATGATACTTACCAGTGGACCTGCAACAAAAGGAATATTCAACAGAAGTTGTGTACCGGTTATTAAACAAATGCCAAGTTTAAACTCTCTTTTCTTTTTAGAACAACTCCAGACATGCTACCAACTGAAGACCCTGCAGGAGATACATGGGCTCCTGGCCGGATTCCTGGCGATCACACACGGCCATCGGGCTGGGGTTTTTAAAAACCTGCAGGTGTCTGAAGTCGACGCGGCCAAACCGTGCAAGGGCGGATGTGTGATTTATGTGAGTCAAGACTTCTAACGATTCCATTATCAATGTGTATGTTTGTGGTACCATTATATTGGTAGAATTATTGGGGTCCCTATAGACACCACATTTCATTAAACTAAAGAGGTTTCTGTGATCAGGGTTAGTATGGCGACACTTTTTTGGGTGGAAACCTGAATGGATTTGATAGGAAATTGTTTGCCCAACTTCTTATCATATACATTTATATTTACAATATGAAAAACCTTGGCCAAAGGATCGAAAAGGTGTGGGTAGGACTTGGCCTTGAAGGGAAGCCCACCTTCAACCTTATCAGGTCTTCAGCATCTAGCAAGGTAAATCTTTAAGACAAAGCACGTTTAACAGACAACTCATAAAGTTAAGTAGTATTATTTAGATCCTTTCCTTTCCATTCACAGTCACGGAAGACCCTGGATGTGACCAGCCGGGCTAAGGTCAGCAGTGTCCCCCACTGGGGGCCAGTGGGGGGGCACTTGGGGGGGCACTGTCTGGGGAGACACTGGGGGGGGGTGGGTGTAGTATATTGATACCCCATATACACATAATACACTTAAGATTATGTAGTCTATATCCCGTAGAACTCTAGACAGCCTGAGAGGCTATGTGTTACTGTGGTGTATTTTCACACCCAACTCACCCTAAACTCACTAAAGTAGAGAAAACTGAACTCTATCTAAAGCAAACTGTAGAGTAGTGAAAAACCTTACATCTGATCGAGAAACGCAGGCAGAGAGATGAACTGAAGATCCATGTTGACCATTTATTGAAACCAAAGACAGAGAGCTTTGCCGTGGGCCCTGAGCCTGGAGCTCAGGAGCTCCCAGCACTGACCGTAGCCAGCTAAGACTGATGACTTTTACATTGCAGTAACAGACAAAATATACCTTCACATTGAATTCAGAGGTGGAGTCTGAAACTTCACAGAGACTGAAAAAACACATGGTAAACAAGTTGTCTCACAAAAGGTTTCTTGAGACAAAATAATGCTAAGTGTCTTTGACACCTCACCCGAGCCTCAAAGAGCTTAGAACAAAGCCTGCCCACAGGTACTTCCCTGGGAACTTCTGAAGGTGTTGGCTCCCAGACTCCAGACTAGCAGTCCCCACTTAACCTGCATCTCAATTTAGCAGTACCAAAACAGTGACCTAAATGTATAGTATAATTATTGGCAGAATATAGCAAATATGGCTATGGACTATATTTTACGAGACCACATTCCCCCCTTATGACAATCACAAGATTGGCATACAAAAAAATACATATAGTCCATATTCAACTGTAGTACACCCCCCTTTGACTCCACATAGCCTATAACACACATTAGGAAAAACAACAACAAGTGACACATTACAAAGAAGTACACAAATGATTACAACTGGTTCAGATTACATGTTCTCGTTCTTCTAAATGATTCTTCTTCTACATCCTTACAATTTCATCAATGTACACCTAGCATCACTTTGACACATTAAAACACTCACAATACCGCTATCTGTAACTTCAAATCACTTTTTAAACGAATTTCACATAACCTTATCGATCAATGATAGAAATGAAACTTTACACATACTGACATTAAAATCACCACAACACTTTCGTCTTAACCCCTTTGTTTCACTTTGAAACTCCCACTTTAGTTGGAATAATTATGACCTTCAATCTTAATAACTAAACACCCAGTTTAATATGATATTAAGAGTAAAACATAGTCATAACCTTCATTTTCAAATAAGTTTTTCGGACATGTTTGATAAATTAATTTATATTTTTAAACTACTCTCCTTCAAAGGCTTGGTAAGCGCGATGCGGGGAAGGGAGGGAACAGACAGTTCCCCAACCAGCCAGGGGGCTGAGAACGCTAACTCCCTCACGTTTAAAGGCAAAAGTTTTCTCAATAATAACAAAATAATCTTTGCACGTCGTGGTGGCACCTTAACTGCCTTTAGTTGACTATAATCAAACTAAATTTCTTTTTTTTTTTTTTCTTTTTTTTTTTATTACTTTATTGAGTCAATCACATGTACAAATTATTTGTAGCCAATACATTTTCTTTTCACATTTTTTCTACATGTTTCGTGTCACTGTTAGCTGACTTTGACCCATTTTTTTTTTTTTTAATGTGCACACATACATCCCTTCACCTATTTCGACAAAAAAAAAAAAAAAAAAAACACAAAGAAAATTTAAAGAAAGAAAAAAGAAGAGGGTAGGGCCCATGTTAGACATTAATTCATTTGTATCTGTAGACCTATAAGGTACATTTAATACAAAATATATAGTTCATATATATAGTTTATATAAATATATAAATACATAAATACATAAATACATAAACACATAAATATATAAACATATAAACATATAAATACATAAATATATAAATATATAAATATATAAACATATAAATATATAAATACATAAACACATAAATATATAAACATGTAAACACATAAATATATAAACATATTACATACCAACATACAGGCCTAGGGGGAAAAAAAATAAAAATAAAAGAAAGAAAATAATAGAATTAAGGACATTAATTGTGTGTGTGTGTGGGGGGGGGGGTGGTGGGTGGGTAGGCTTTGTTAGGCTTTGTTTTGTGATGATTGTGGTTCTTCCATTTCCTTTTTATTTCTCATTTGTTTGTTTGTGTTACTGAGTACTTAGGTCTAAACAAAAAAAAGAACAGAGAAAAAAAAACAGGAAAAGTAAGTTACTTATTTAAAAGATAGAGGGCCCATCTTTTTCCAAATAACTTTTCCTTCCCGTTGATTTTATAGGTCACCTTCTCCATCACATACATATCTTCCACTTTGTCCAACCATCTATCCAAACTGGGTAGTTCTACACTTTTCCAAATTCTGGTTATTTGTTTTAGAGCTGTTACTCTGAGAATCCAAAACAGATACAGATCCGCACTTTGTAAGCTTTTGGGTCGTGTTCCCAGCAGTATGTTATGTTTTTCTAAGTTCACAGCTCTCCCAAATATTTGTTCTATTTTTTGTGAAACTGTGGTCCAGAAAGTTTGTATTTTGGGGCATGTGAGGAAAATATGCGTGTGATCCGCATTATTCTCCCCACATTCCCTCCAGCAGCTGGAGTTTAGTGTGTACTTGGATATAGACAGAGGTGTTTGGAAATACCTTATATTCAACTTCCAGGCATATTCCTGCCAAAAGGGAGATCTTAAAAAATTGAAAATATCTTTGAAACTCTGATTCCACTCATTCCCTTGTATGATTATTCTCAGTTCTTTATCCCATTTGTCCTTAATGTGATCTAAATCTTCAATCTTATCTTCCTGAATTATTTGGTAAATTTGTCCAATTGTATTTTTATAATCATGTCTTTGATGGGATTTTGCTATAAATCTTAAGAGAGGGTGGAGGTCTCCAAGTGTTCTAATTTTGAGAGTGTCTTTTAAATAGCTCCTCACTTGCAGGTATCTAAAAAAAATGATTCCTAGGTATGCCATATTGATCTACTATATATTCAAAAGAGACCACCCCTTCTTTATTGTACATTTGGTAGAATCTTATTAGACCTTTCTCTCCCCATATCTTAAAGACATGATCAAACCTGTTTGGTGTAAAATCTAAGTCACATGACATTTCTCTCAGACAGGCAATTTCTTGTTCTTTTATTTTGCTTAATTTACATATTGTTTTCCAAATTTTAAAGGTATTGCGTATTGAATGATTAATTGTCTTGGTTTGTATTTTACTGTCGGCTGTAAAAATCAAAGTACTGAGTGGTTCAACCAGGTTAGATTCCAAGAGTTTCCATTTAGGGCTCATCTTATTATTCATCCAGATTAGAATTGGTTTTAACTGTGCTGCGTAATAATAATGAGTTAAATTAGGTACTCCAAGACCACCTCTGTCTTTATTTTGTTGCAGGGTTTTAAGTTTAACTCTTGGCTTCTTTTCATCCCATATGAATTTTCTTAGCAGACCCTCCCAAACGTGGAGACATGTGGGCGATACGTATAATGGTAGATTTTGGAAAAGGAAAAGGAAACGTGGCAAAACATTCATTTTAATAATCTTAATTCTTTCCAGTAGGGTGGAGGGTATAATTCTCCATCTGCTCAAGTCTTGCTTTACAGAGTTTTCCAGTGGCTCATAGTTACAGTCATATAGTCTATCTAAATTATTGGGTATGGTTACTCCCAGATATCTGACTTTGTTCTGATCCCATTTGATATTAAACTGTTTTTTGAAATTGTTTTCCAGCTGACCACCTACTAACATAGCTTCTGTTTTATTTAGATTTAACTTGTATCCAGACATAGCACCATAGTTTGTTATTTCATCTAATAATACTGGTAAGGATTTACGTATTTCTGTAAGGTACACTATGATATCATCCGCATACATTGACAATTTGTGTTCTCCTTCCTTCAAAATAACTCCCTTAATTTTATTATTTTCTCTAATGTATTCTGCTAGAGGTTCGATACATAAATTTAAAATTTGAGGTGATATCGGATCTCCTTGTTTTATTCCTCTTTTCAGGGAGAAAGTCTTGGATAACATCCCATTAACCCGTACTCTTGCATTTGGTTCTTTATACATTCCCTTCATTAACTTAATGAATGTCTCATGAAATCCAAACTTCTCACATACTCCAAATAAAAAGATCCAGGAGACCCGGTCGAAAGCCTTTTCGGCGTCCAAGGTCAAGGTCAACATCTGTTGTTTTGTTTCTACCGTTTGGTCTATAATGTTAAGAGCACGTCTCACATTATCACTTAGTAGGCGGTTCCTAACAAAACCCGTTTGGTCTAGGTTAATTATATCTGGGAGTACCAGTGAGAGTCTGTTGGCTATAATTGAAGTGAAAATCTTTTGATCTACATTTAAAAGAGATATCGGTCTGTAGGATGAACAAACTGTCAGGTCTTTTCCTTCTTTTGGTATAACCGTAATAACTGCTGAATTCCATGTGTCTGGCCACTTCCCTGTTTGTAGTATATCATTGAAAACTCTGCATAGAATAGGTGACACCAAGAGTCTAAAGCACTTGTAAAATTCATTTGTGAAGCCGTCACTTCCTGGGCTCTTTCCAGTTTTACCTTTCTGGATTACCTTTGTAATTTCTGTCTCTGTTATTGGTTTAATTAATTCGTTATTTTGATTTTCAGTTAGTGTAGGAAGGTTTAAAGGTGTTAGGTACTCTTTAATTTTTTGCATACTTACATCTACTATTTCTGGGGTATAGAGCTTTTGATAATAGTCTCTGAAACATGCTGCTATTTTTGATTTCCCTCTGTTGGGTATATCATTTTCATCCATAATAGTTACTATTGCAGTTTTTTCTTTCTGTTTCTTTAATTTGGTTGCTAGCATTTTCAGCGCTTTTGGACTATTGTCATAATAGGTTTGTCTACACATCATGAGGTCCTTTTCAATTTCTTGTATTTCAATTGTGTCCAATTCCCTTTTAGCTGCATCCAATTGTATCTGTGTTTCTTTATTTTTATTTCTTTCATGCTGTACTTGTAATCTTTTTATTTTATTTTCCAGGACTGTTTTTTCTCTTTCTCTATTCCTCTTTTTATGAGATGAGTATGCTATTATTTCCCCTCTTATTGTGGCTTTTTCAGCTTCCCACAGTATGGTTGATGACACTTCCTCATTATCGTTTATCTCAAGATAAGACTTCACGCTTTGTTGAATTTTATCCTTAAAATACTGATCATCAAGCAGGGAATTATTTAACCTCCATAAAGTTTCCCCTCGTTCCCTTTTCAGATTTAGTACCATTATGACTGGTGCGTGATCCGTTATTGCTATGGGTAATATTTCACATTGTGTAACTTTTGAGATCTCATTCTTATACATGAAAAAATAATCCAGTCTTGAATAAACATTGTGTGCACCAGAGAAAAAGGTAAAAGCCTTTTCTTGGGGATGTAAGCAGCGCCATACATCTACAAGTCCCAGCTCAATTTGAGCTTTTCTCATTAATCCTGCTGCTTGTTCCGATTTATGTTTTATTTTACTCTGGGTATCCTTCTGATTCATTGTTAAATTCATATCACCACCCATAATGATCATGCCCTTCCCTTCTGTTGTTAACAATGTTAAGATTTTTTTCATAAGATCTACTCCTTTTCCAGGTGGGTTGTAAACATTAATGAGAGTTATACGTTGTTCTTCTATTTCCCCGATTACAAGAATGTACCTTCCTTCCTTATCTCTGATACATTTTTCACTGCTAAACATTAGATTATTTTTGATTAGAATTGCCACACCCCTTTTAGCTGATGTAAAAGAGGAGGAAAAAAACTTGGGCCGAAGCTAGTTTTTCCAATTTTGCATGTTCCACTTTGTTCAGGTGTGTTTCCTGTAAGAAAATTATTTCTCCTCCTTCCTTTGTAAGTTTTTGGATTATCCGCTTCCTTTTTATTAAATTGTTTAAACCATTTGTATTCAGAGAGATTAATTTAAGTTTTCCCATTCCGCTTCCCTTGGGAGCCAATTACATCATATTCAAAGCCTTTAATCAGCCAAAAAAGAAACAAAAATGAAATATTCATATACAGTGTCAGAACTATAAAAAGTGACAAGCCACCCAACCGTGCACTTCCAGCGTATGTAACCTCTCTATGGTTACGTGAGGTATTCCACATTATTATATTTATGTGAAAAGAAGAGTTTTCAATAGAAAACTCATGCCACAGGATGGTCCATGTGGACAATATGAGATTAATTAACCCCATATTTGCGTGGTGGACTGCATGCGAGTACATGTCCCTCCTCCGTCTCTCGTCAAAATATTCAAATTTCAAATTCACAAAAACCAAAACAATAAATAAATAATAATAATACTTGCAATAAAAATCAAAAACTCCATTGCCCATGCTTCATTTTTATATTTCATTTATATGTAAGCACCTCTCTGACTCCCAGACTCCCCCTAAAGAGTCCCAGTAAGTTAAACACACAACAAACAAAAATACAAAAATACTGACAAATTATATTCCAGAAGTTCCCGGTTTAAAAAAAAAAAAAATCTCCCATTCAGGCTCATGATACCACTGTTTAGAGACTAAACCCATCTGCATGGGCTATAATTATGTCTATATAAGGCAGAGAGAGACGGGGGGAGCACAAAGTGAAAGGTAGGCTAGTAATAACTAATAATACAATTGACAGTAATAGCAGCCGTATGTCATGCATGTGTCCACACTCACACAAGCCCGAGCCTGTTGTCCACATTCAAGCCTGAGTAAACCTACATATAGGACACATTGTTGAGCATGCAGCCTTCGTGGCCGCACACTCATATTATACCCATGTGCACACGCACGCACGGGCGCACACGTCCACCCACCTACACACACGCCTCCTACATTCCCCCGTTCTCTGTACACATGCATACATGACCGCTGTGGCGCATGTGCCCATATAGAAGGGAACATAAAAAAAAACCAACATCTGTAAACGTTAGGGCACAGAATAGTAAATAAAAAACAATGTTGAAATGTAAGTTCTAACTGAGACAAAAATAGGAGAGAGAGAGAGAAAGAGAGAAGAGACGGGCAATGAGAGTGGAGGCAGAGAGAGAGAGAGAGAGAGAGAGAGAGAGAGAGAGAGAGAGAGAGAGAGAAAGAAAAAAGCGCACTACGCACTAAAGTCCCCCCCCCCCTCCAAACAAACCTCCCCCTCCCTCGTTTAATTCAATTCCAGACCCCAAAGTTCATTCAAACTCAAACATTAATAGTAATAATATTACAGAGCTTTTGAGGCGGGTAGAAGTAATAATTAGGTAGGCTAAGAGAACTAAACAAAAATAATAAGAAGTCCAGTAGGCTAAAATCTAACTCAGTCATTTTATAGTCATACCTTAAAGTTTTTCAGACGGCTCGCCACTGTCCTTCCATATCTCCTCTAGAGAGGTGTTAATGGCTCTCCATTGTACGTCGTGGGGAAGGACAAAAGAAAGACCCGTCCAGTAGTCTGCATTCATATGAAAGATGTCACTCATATCCTGAGTTCTTCCCTGAATTCTTCCAAGATGCTGGCAACTGTCTCTTCATCCCCGCCGCTTTCCTGGAAGGGTGTAGATTTAACCCCTTCTTTGCGCGGCGCGCCGCGCTGCGCTCCGAGGCACGGCTCTGCTGAGATTAATCCCTTGGCCCGTAGTTTTGCCTCTGCATCCTCTGGGGTGTCATATATGGTAAAAGACGCATCTTCTCCGAAAACCTTCAGTTTAGCCGGGTGTATTATAAACGACTTTATGTTGTTCTCCTTCAGTTGTTGTCTTATTGGGGCATATCTGCGTTTTTCCTTTTGTACCTTATGTGGCACGTCACGGTCGAAATAAATACGTTTATCTCCGACCGTGATGTCTTTTGTCGACCAGGCTGTTTTTAGAGCCTTCTGACATGTGTTCCACTCCATGAAGCGCACCACAAAAGACCGGGGTGTTGCGCCCTCTCCGACCGGCTTTTTGGCGAGGGAGCGGTGGGCTGCCACGATATGTAAAGTGTCCAAAGGCATCTCCAACTTTTCCACCAATATGGATTTAATAAAACCGACAGGGTCATCCCCCTCTAATCCTTCAGCGACTTGATAAATACGTATGTTATTTTGTCGGGATTTATTCTCCATATAATCCAACTTTTCCTCCATCTTCTTTTGTTCTCGTAGCAGACGTTTCAGAGCGGTGTTTGTTGTCACCTCTCTTTCTTCCAGCTGATTGATCCGATCCTCTGCTTCTTTGATCTTTCCTGTGGTTTCCTTCAGATCGGTGCGGACTTCTTTTATGTCAGTTTTCATTTGTTTAATCTCAGACGAAAAAGTCTCAAAGTCCAATCTGAGGCCACCAATTTGTTTGGTGATATCCTCTTTGAGCTCACCCAGCATTGTTTTGAGCGTAGTTTCCAGGCTGCTCGTTGCCATTTGTTTGTTTGACACGTGTTTTTTCTTTGACTTGGTTTTAGAGTTATAAACTTTAGTAGCCGCTCCAGATCGCAAATTCATCCCACTTAACAACAACAGTGTTGTCTTAGCCTACATTACACTTTGGTTTCCTTTGTAAACATATTGTTTTAGAGACATTTTATGGAGGGATTGTGAGAAGCGCACTCACAGCTGCATGCTCGCCTGCCGTCAACCGGAAGTCAAACTAAATTTCACACGAGAAAAGAATAATCATCTCTACTAATTCTAAGACGATTTTATACTGAAGCGTATGAGAGGCCCTCTACAGCGCATCGACGGGGAACATGCTTCTCTTCACGTCTCGGCGGGGGACAGCGGGTCTCCAACCCGGTGGAGGCGATCGATACACGGTCGATCGATACACGGCCTATACACGGCCTATACACGGCCTTCACCAAGCAGCGGATATATATATTTTGCATGTACAAAATATATATTTGACTTTAGCACATAAATGACAACCTCACCAATCTTAATCCAAAAACTATTAAAAAAGTCCGCGGTTGTAAAAATAGTGTCGGCAGCAGGGTGCGAAACCGTGAACCGATGAACAATGGTTTGAAAGGCGGCGTAACAGCCCACTAGACTAACGAGGGAGCTGATAGAATAGGGTTCTGAGGCAGCATAGGAGTCAAATAGGCCAGCAGGGCAGCTGTCAGAAGGGTTCAGATTACTAATACTATTGCAAATGAATTGTTTTATTATAAATAAATAAAATAAAACAATTGCAAATAAATGCACAGATCATTTGTCTCGAGATCTGTAGCTTCGAGATCCGCCAGGGAAGAAAAGAGAGGGGAAACGAAAGTTTTAAAAGTACATTTGTGTTGATTTCTTTCGCTGGTTCAACTTCTGCCTCTTCTGAGTTGAAGCGCAATGAGCGCATGCATGCAGAAGCAGCGCACGTGCGCGCAAACGCGTGCATGTGCGCTCAAGGGCGAGCTTGCGCAATGCATTATGGGGCAGATTTGCTTCGCTGTGTTTTTGTAGTGACCATCGGATGGTCCCTACAATTCCCGGTGCATTGTGGGATACTTCAGTCCACTACATTAGGGTGCAAAAATGCTCACTACATATTCGGACACTATAACAAAATGGCGGAACCCCAAAGTAGTGCACTATATGGGGCATAGGGAATGAATTCGAACGCAGCCATAGTGATCAGAATGTTGTAAAGTGAGGTGTGCATATATGCAAGCATATAACAGAAGTGGATGGAGCAGACCGAAGAAAACCTACCGTCCACTTCCGATCAAACCTAAAACCTTTTACTCACAAGTTCCTTGTTCCTTCCATTTGACACGCTGTCCAATTTTCGGTATCAGTGCAGCAATGGCATTGGTGTCCAACAGACGAAAGCTTTCCTCATCAACCTCCTCCTCTGAAATTCAAGAATGAAAATAAATGTACAAATGTAGGCCAGTCACAATTACAATTTTAAATAATGGCAATTATTTCACAAACACAATTAAATCTTGAATCACAATCATGTGTAGGCCTACATCAAGTAAAATGTACTGACATGCATCAATGTTCCCTTAATGTCAGTTTTTAACAATGGGGGGATTAGCAGCCATAAATAGTATCTACAAGCTCACAATGCAATGTGTTGTGAGCTGGTAGATCTGCTATTTAGTTTTTTAGCAACAAATGGTGTGGATTTTTAAGTCTCCAAGTACAGAGTTAACTCACGTCCAGTATACTAACTCCATAGGGTTTTGTGGTTAATTACCTAGTCAAAATAGAGACAATTTAGTACCAAACTGGATATGGCCTTCTTTAAATATATCAAAATAGTTTATAGTACAACATTGCCTCAATAAAAATGTACTTACTTGTAAATGTCTAAATAAAAATGTCAAGTTGCCATGCAGTCAGTGTCTCAGCGACAAAAGTGTCCATGGTGAAACTCCATGACTAGAATGAAATCAGATTAAGTACATTTACTTAATCTATTCTAAACTGAGAAAACGGAATGACTCGACAGGCTGTTAAGAGTTGTGAAACTTGTGAGACGTTTTCCTTTTAACAGTGAAACAGTTAAATGTTACATATTCGTGTAAAACATGAGCGAGAAATTAGGCGTGAATGTAGTAACAGTTTGTGACAGGTAACCTGCTTGTGCACTACAAAAACAAATAACTAGCTGAAGGCTGGGTGTTGTATGGAAATTGGTTCCACTGCCGGTAGAATAAAATATATATATATGGTAAAAGCAGTATAAAGCAAATTAGCGGGACACAAAATAACTACAGTATCTCTCCATGAAGTCAATATAATCATTCACGATGTATTGTCCCTGTTCTCATGCATGCAACATGCTAAACATTAGTAGCCTGGCTAATAAGCCAGACTCAAAATCACACTGTCGTGTGGTATTTGAGTCTGGAGATGCTGTGTATGGATCTTGTTTCCCGGGGGGCGGGTTCAAACATTTTCTCTTTGACGCAATTGGTCAGAGCTACTGTCAGTCAAAGGTCTCAAGCATTGAACGTCACTGTACCAAAGCCCGCCCATATTGCATACCGTGTCCCGATTGGCCACACCAGTTCTCTGGTGTAGGAAATGGGCGTACAATTGAGTACCACAGACGAATAACAGTCCACACTATTGATCCATAATATATAAATGATAGATAAGGGTTCAGGACAACGAGGCCTTTTCGTGGAGGGGTCAGTCTGAAATTTGGACTTAGACTGTTTTTCGTCTGTGGTACTCAATTGAGCCTCTCCAGACCGTAATCCGCCGGCAGGCAATTTCTTTTTTGCCAACGGCTGATTCGGTCTGGCTTATTAGCCAGGCTAAAACATTAGCCCCTCTGCTCATAGTACTATGATAGTTATCCCATGACGTCTCGTTTCTGTTTTGCCAACATGGAGGCTAAAGCAAAGCTAGGCCTCATAGTAGTTTAATAAAAGAAAATAAAAGCAAACCCACGATGGATAAACGCTGATGAACTCCCTGTTTGTTGCGCGCTGCTTGTGCTCATGTGCTGTCCCTGTGTGGAGTGCTCAGTGCTCGCGCTCTGCCGTAACGTGGGTGTGTGTGTTGTGTGCGCGCGTGTGCTGGGAAGTGGCGTAAAAACAGAGTTCATTCACCTCCTCAGGCAACCGCTATATTGAAGAAAAGCTTTTAGATCTGATAATGTTGCACACAACACCAAAGCGCGTGCGAGAGTTGTACACTGGGAAGGAGAGGCAACTTAAAAGGTACAGACCTTAGGACAAGCTTTATTGGGTACATACACAGTCCTGTAACACAGCCCCACTGGCATGTGAAATGTCATGTTTGTTTTTCTGATCAGGCTGTTGTACTGGCTGTCCTTTTGTACGCAATTAAACAAAACAATAGACACATATATTTTTAGCTATCTTAAACATAATACAAGAGTAGAAAACGAAAAAATATAATTTACAGAATTGATAAATGTGATAAAATGTAGGTCACATACCTTGTTTTGAAAAAGGGTTCCACAGTGATTCAGAAGCGGGAAAATTAATAAAGCAACCTCTGGGTTAAAATAACCCAGACAGGTGCCTTTTGACCCAGGGGTTACCCAGGGTTCTGGGTAGCCAGAACAACCCAGCAGTGTGTTTACAGTAACCAAATAAACCAGAATGATACACTGACACCACGCTAGACAGGAACGCCCAAAAACGTCACATCCCGGAATTTTCTATGGCTGCCAATGCAACTTGGTCCAATCCTTAATCACATACGGACAAGCATCTATGCCGATGCTATCTAACTTGCGGAGGTAGCGTGCCTTGTCCACGGGCAACAGATCTTTCAACGTATGGCATTGCAAATACGTTTGATAATCGCTACTCTGCTCAATATTGTTTTGAAAATGCCGCAAATTGCATTGCAGTGAACGAGCGAAAATCACAACTTCCCCCGTTTGTGGGCGGAGTCACAGTTTGAGGCGCTGTTTACGCGCCGTGGTGTCAGTGTATGGCTGAACGAAATTAACCCAGCAAGGTGTTCATGAAGACAACCCAAGACTTCTTAGAGTGTAGGGTTCTGGTTTAAGGACTTCAGTGTTTTGTACCATACTATTGTATGAGTACCGAACAAAGAATGTTTGCTTTCGCCATCTTTGTTGAAGAAGAGTCTGGGCAATTAAGTTTTAGTCTTACTAGACGTACTAAAAGTCAATCTTATATTTAGTTTTAGTCTGGCTTAATCTAGTTACCTCTGAGGTCAATGATTAAAGTGTGATTACCTTTGAGGGGATTAAGTCCACCCATCAAGCCCATTAGTGTCAACCTCAGACCAAGATGGTCTGATTTTGAATCTGAATGGCTTTGTGTTTCTGCTATTGTCCTGGTTCTGCTCTAATTAAGAGCAATTTAGAAGTTTAGCATTTAACCGTTTCCGTCCATCCGACGTGTCAGCACGTCCTAGGGAATCGAACCGAGGGGTGCATACGACGTACTCACACGTCTTAACGCATCCTCAATGATACAGGGCGAGATAAGAATATTCTGAATTTTTCCCTTTTTTGTATTTGTCAAACTGTCATGATTTAGAAGACATTTTGTAGAATCTGTTCTTAGTACTAAATTGGTTAAGGAACCCCCTCAAGGAACCATGAGGGTCCCTGTACCCCACTTTGAGACCCACTTGTTTAGCAGAGTGTTTCCAGTGAGCCAACATGCACAACATCAGCTCCCTGACCAGATCAGACCCTAATCAGCACTCTGAATGGAAGGAGTTAAATTGGTTAATGGTAATGCATCCTTAACAGCTATTTCATTCTCATTCTCAGAACATCCGAGAGGTTCTTATCCTGGAAAATAATTAAGCTATCTCCGTGAAAGATCAAATAACCCTAGTCCAAATATTGGTGTCATTCCTGAGGGAAAGGTTCGGAGATAAGTCAGTCTAGAGTTGATCAGGACAGATTTAAACCTAGTGTTTTGTGTTCAGGGAGAGAGTGAGTGTGTCTGGAATTGTAAATTGTAGGAAGTGCACTCTTTCACCTGGTTGTTTATTTACTGAACTTTGCTTCCTTTTTAAAATGTTCAGATACCAGGGATGGTGAAATGTGCTTTCTATCTTTACAGGCCGGCCAAGGAAATAAAAGAGGCCATGCATGGCTCAATCCTTTGTGCAGACCTTCCCAATACTGGATGATGAATCAGCCAGTGGCTATGTGAGTTTTCTTCCCCCGGCCTCGTTTACATTTATAGATTTGAATTAATCTGATAAAAATCTATATTTTATTTTTTAAATGATATGGTCATACTTCACACGTCAGCATGCAGGACACCTGGTGTTACCTGAGTAGATGGGCTGGGGCTGAGAGACTGCCGATGCAGGGGGGGTTGAAACATAACATTGCAAAGGGTGACGCAGAGTTCTAGATTGTCTTAACGTTTCCAGGAAATATGGTGGACCAAAAGCCGGAAGGGACAAGACAAAAATGGTAAAACTTGCTACTTTCCAGCTACTGGATTCATTGAGAAAAGGGTTCATAATTCTCAAAAGAGGAAAATCAATCAATCAACCTTTATTTGTATAGCCCATTTACACAACTGAAATTGACCAAAGTGCTTCACAGTAGACAAATATACAAAACAAAGTATAAGAACATATAGTATAAGCACATGATAAAATAATTACATCAAGAAGGTACTAGAATAGCAGAAGAATACATAACCATTAGAATTAAAAAAAGCATGGCAATACATCACATATATAAAAAGTATTTATCATGAAACATGCGTAAGCTAAGAACGTAACAGTGGAATATCTATATAATGAAACTATACATATAAACTATACATATATACTATACTATGCTATACATATGTACTATGAAGTGCTATGACTACATACAATGCAATTATAGTGCTGTCTACATAGCATGCTATAAGTCTGTATCAAATGTGACCCCTTCCAGTATTTTGATATACAAGGGGGCCATGGTCATTTTTCAGTTTATTATGAAACTGCATAATGTAACCTTTCATATGATGTATTGCTCATTGAAAATGAAGAAGATATGACCATCTGAAACTTGTTGAACCAGAAATCCCAAACTATAGAATTTCCCCTTCAAAGATTCCAAAGATTTAGCACCTCTGAGCCCAGGAATGGGTGTGACAATAGATACTTGTCTCCACCCCTAATGGCTTGCATAAACACTCCCCCCACTAGGTTAGCTGTCAACTGAACAGAATGACTTGAGTGGACACTTAATATTCTATTCTAAATAATGTGAGTAAAACCAAGTAGGCTATAATTTATTCCATGAAGTTACTTGTAGTGCTTTTAATTGCTAAATGTACTGTAAAGCAGTATAATTGTATCTGTTTGTATTGTTTGTTTATTTTCACATACTTGAAATGTGCATACTGTGACAATGACAAATAAGAGTGGCATAAGAATAAACAGTTTAAAATTGCACTTTCCCTGGGACTAAAGAGTAGTGGAGTGAAACCATTCTCCTTGTAGTGTTTCTTAACACAGCCGACGCGAATCGCGTATCAATACGTTATCAATTAATCAAACGTCGGGTGCGAATCACGTATCAATACGTTTCAATCACTTTTTTATAGCATACTTTCATTCATCTTTTTACCCACCCGGACAATGAAGAACCATCGCCCTATCATTGCTGCTTAGTCCCGCTCACGTGATCAGAAAAAAAAACAAAAAACAAAAACCCCCCTCCCCTCCTGAAAACAGGAGGGCGGGCCGCTTTACGTGTAGAAGCCAGTGTAATGGATGCGCCCATGCCGATGTGTGAAAAGAATCAAATTTCACCTAACCTCGCCTCACCAGGCTTTCCACCTCGGCTCGGACATTTGATTCCCCCCTCCCCTCCTGTTTCTCCAGGAGGAGGATCTTGCGAGGGGGTACATGCTCTCCTCTGTCTCTCGGAAAAAAACATGATGAACGCTGAACGGAACGCTGCCTATTGCCTAAACACATATGCACCAGATCGGCATTGCAATGCATAACATCTGCAACACACATGGACAGATGCATGTTTCCTTCTTCATACTGTAGCGACCAAACGATCCCCGAGCCTACAATACTACGAACTAACCACAGTATCGAGGGGCCGCCACGACAAGACAGTGTTCCGTTGGTGGATCACGTATCGCCATGCAGAGCCGTCATAATCGGAGATCGCTCAGACGTGTGATTGTAACGCTTTTTTATTCATTATAATTGTAGTGATAAGACCGCAATGAACGCGTCGGGGACGTAATCGACCCGGGTGTAATGTATAACGAACTTTTCCGCGACCTAAACCGTGGTGTTGTCATCTGTGGAAGTCATTTTTTCCTTCTCGTCGACATCACAGCCGGGTGACGCTTTTTTTTCCCTCCATCGCCCCCAAGCTGCATGCCCATGGCCTGGCTTGGCCAGCCTCATAGCGGGGATTCAATGAAGATTCTTCCCCGGAGGAAACATCAGTGAACCCTCGCTATGAGTCTGGCCGTGCCAGGCTAGCATGCCCAGGCATGTTCCCCTACACTAGCTTGAAAAACAAAATCAGCTGATGACAACGCGTCTCACCGTTATACTATAGTTCTGAACCGAACGGTGGAATGGGACTTTTTATAGCCGTACGGATCAAGACTTTTGCTGCCCAATGTGCCCATGACCCCCCCCCCAATGTTACTGCGATCAAAACAATGAAAGCAGTGAGATAGATTAGGCGAGGCGGCAATCATCATCAAAAAGAAAGCATAGTTATGAAGGTTTATAGTCAGACATTGACAGGCAGATATAACAATAAACACAATAAATATGCTATACATCCTATACATCGAATGAAAGCCCTGAATGTGTACTTTTACGAGGAAAAGAGTAAACATTGATCCCATGTACAGTTTGTCATAAATTGGATACTGGGTGGATGCACATTGCGCCCACCAGATATAACTGCAGAGAAGACATGGACCCGAACTCAATATTCACAAAATAAGGCCTATAGCGACATATAAATACTATATACCGTATGAAACAGAAGACTCTCTGCTTTCATAAGAAAAAAACTTCTACTGTAGTAATAATAAAAATCACACCCATGTGAAGTGAGTGGTGCAACTCTGTCCCATATTCTGTTCTCTGCTTATTCAATACAGTTCGCTATATACGGACTGAGGCAGAAAGTCATGTAAACCTTTTATTTACAGTTTGGTCTGTGAAGTGAGCGGTGCAACTGTTCTCTACAGTTGCACCGCGCAACTATAAAGAACAGTTGCACCGCTCACTTCACAGGGGTGTGATTTTTATTATTACAGTAGAAGTTTACAGACCAAACTGTAAATAAAAGGTTTACATGACTTTCTGTCTCAGTCCGTATATAGTGAGCTGTAGTGAATAAGTACAGAACAGTTGCAACGCTCACTTCACAGGGGTGTGATTTTTATTATTACAGTAGAAGTTTACAGACCAAACTGTAAATAAAAGGTTTACATGACTTTCTGCCTCAGTCCGTATATAGCGAGCTGTATTGAATAAGCAGAGAACAGAATATGGGACAGAGTTGCACCACTCACTTCACATGGGTGTGATTTTTATTATTACTACAGTAGAAGTTTTTTTCTTATGAAAGCAGAGAGTCTTCTGTTTCATACGGTATATAGTATTTATATGTCGCTATAGGCCTTATTTTGTGAATATTGAGGAGTTCACGTCCATGTCTTCTCTGAAGTTATCTGGTGGGCACAAGCTGCATTCAATAACCAATTACTGTCTAACTGTAGATGGGATCAATGTTTACTGTTTTCCTCGTAAAAGTACACATTCAGGGCTTTCATTCGGTGTATAGGATGTATAGGATAATTATTGGGTTCAATTTTATATCTGCCTGTCAATGTCTCTGACTTTAAACCATCCATAACTCTGCTCGCTGTTCAAGATAACCACTTCCAGGCAAATGCAGGTGTTGCAAAAAGGTCAATATCTCCAGAATGGAACATGGTAAAATCAAAATGTATTTTTTGAATTGAAGTGGTCAAGTTCAGCTTTCTTTTGATGTATGCGTGTGATTCTCGCTATAAGAGAACATTTTGCTGTGGGCCCCCGAACAAGGCCTTTGTGCAATGTTAAACGGTAGCAACATCCAAATAGGCCTGTCGAGATCTTGTAGCAATCAAAGTGTTAACACTAGGATGTCTGAAAAAAAATTACTACTATGACGGCTAACGGTCAGGATGACCGTGTTTTTCGTGCTATGTGATTGGCCATTCTCTCCCCCATTCCTAATGATCTTCACACCTCTCTCTGCACCCGTTGACGGGTTGCCATTGTCTTCTAAATGTTACATTCCAACTATAATTCAAGGCAGCAGTTTCAACTCGACAGGACAACTCAAGTTATTTTTTATGTTTTATTTCAGTTTACCAAACTATAATTATAGTGACGGTGTGAGCTCTATATTGAATACCCTTGCGCAGCAAACACTGTCCGACTTTGTATTGAGCCAATAAAATAGGCTACCACACGTTATTGTATAACAGCCAGAGTCAGACGAAATACGACATTAGTTATATATTGTCATTTTTATATAGAGGGGGAAACATCGATGTAATTAATATATATTTGATTGATTGTGCCAAAAAAAGGAAAGAGCTGTGCGTGCGTGCGTGCAAATCAGAAAAGTTTAGGCTACAGACAAAGGAGTTGGGAGTTTGGGAGCGGCTAGCCTTCTATATAATGCTGCGCACATATTAGCCTATATATATTTAAAAAATACCCAGCATAATTTTTGGGAAGGCTAAGCCTGGCCTAGCCTTACATACCCGCCGCCTATGATCGATGTCATTTATATATATTTGATTTATTGTGCCAGTAGAGAGGTCCGTAGCAGCAGCACGGTTTATATATACACCATAAGATAGATCAAGTCATGTGACGCATCACCGCCACAAATAGTGCTACAGCGTTATATAAAATGCACTTCCGCATACCTCACCGTCAGTTACTTGGATATTTTCTCCCTCTCCACGAGATAGGGAGAGAGAGAGAGGGAGAGAGAAAAATAGAGAGCCGTGATGCGTGGAAATCAGTTCCACTGGTCGCGTGCAGAAAAGTTTACAGACAAAGAAGGACGGACGGAACTGTTCTTCTGACTGACAAAACCTTTACAAGTTCGGGACGTCTATCGGGTTGGACTGATTTCAAACACTGTCATTTTTATTTGGCATCGCACTGATTCGCGCATCGGCGAGCATTCTCGCTCCAAGGAAAGGAAATGTCGGTCGGGTCAAACAGACCATGCTATAAACTTTATTATTCCAGGATAATTGATTCATTTTTATCATCGCCACCTTACATAATTATGCTATAAAGATGGCGTGTATAGTCAACATGTATTTATATCTATTGAGCTGTGCGTTTGGTTGAAACAATACGCCAGTCAGTCAACACACCATATTTCACCATATTTTTTTTTTCCGTTTCGAGAAATAAAGTCAGACATCGTTATTTCTGCAAACCGCATATAACAAATATAACATCTAAAACAACAAACTTACATTCGTAATGTAAGTTTGCCTACATGTGGAAGTAGTTGGAATGCAAATGACACATTAGCTTGAACAATGCCCGTCTCCAGCCGGGAGGGAGGTGTGAACAGCACTGCTTGCGGGGGAGAAAGGGTGAGGAGTCTATAGAGCGGTCCCACGGACCGAAAAAGAGCAGACATTTTAGTAGAATTATGTCTAAAATCATATTTCCAAAACGTTTCAGATGGGAAAAAAAACAGAGATGGTTTGAATCTAACATTTAGAAAAAGTCATGCAAGGGGAACTTTCTCAGGACTTCATGGGCAAAGAAAATCCACTTAAAAATTGCAAAATCGGTCAGCCAGACCGCTCCGACGCGCTAGTGTTAAGGGCATTTAGAAGGATGCTGCTGATCCTTGACAAAAACAACACAAACGCTGGGTTACAAACAACGTTATGAAATACAGTGTAAATACAGTGTAAGTCTGCCTGGACTCTATTTACTGTTTAGCGCTTGGATCCGGTCTAGAGCCCACCCACTTAAACATACACATACATACACGCACACAAACGTTTCCGTATCCGCTCTATACCGGATGTTGTTATAAACAGCGCTAACGATGTAAATTACACGCTGCTGTTGAACTTTCGCTTCGCGTTGACTTTCTTTTTGGATTGAGTCATTTCGGAGTCGTTCATACAAGTCTTTATAATCGCCAAAATAACCAGGTCTTTCTGGTCCTTTGTAAAAGATGCCATGTCCGTTCGGGTCTCCCAGATCATGTCTGGATCAAGTTGTTTACTGCAAGACAAATGCGGCTGTTCTACGTTCTCTTTTGATCTTTTATGACATCCGCAATCAAAGTTTATTATTTTCTCCATTTCTGCTGGTCGGTCGGTGTCCAAGAATGATGTTGTGTTTACTGACAGCCTGAACGCGTTATGGGCGGTGATCGGCTACGTGAAACTGGAGAACAATACATAGGTATGGCCAATCGAAACAACTCTATGTAAATACGTGCAGGAATGTTCTCACCCCCAAAATACGCAAATAATCTTTCATTACAGAGACATTTTTGCGATGTAATTACAACGACTTAATGACACTAAAACAACTTTCTGATGGAATAAAAACATTCTTTAACATTCCAACTGTGTTAATGTGGCAAAAAACGAAAACCACCAAAAAAAAAGAAAGAAGCTATTTTGGTATATTGTGGAGTTTCATTAGAGCCGACTTGTGGTTGAAAATACTGGAAGGGGTCACAAATGCTATCTAAGTCTACAAAAGTGCTATCTAAGGGGGTAGGGTAAGTGCTATATGGGCCATGGGCCTTTAACAGGTGTTCAAGCTCAGGCAAACGAGCACCAGCAGCCATCTTGCTGATGCACTCTGGGAGATGTAGTTGCCTGAGTGACCGTCCTGCTCTGACCATAATAAGGGAAGATGCATGCTCTTTTCTGAGTTTGGACTCGACAACTAGTATTAAACAACCCTTGTTTTATACTTTCAAAAAATATGTACAAGCTCACAGATCTTGAACATCTGCAATTTTCATCTTAACCCATGTAGACCTGAGGATGCGTCTGTGTCTCCTTATATTTTAACCACTTTAATCATTATTTTAAACTTTAGCTGTTAAAAATAGCAGATCTGCAAGCTCATAGTTAGAGCTCGGATCCAAAAAGCCTGCGCGGCATTCATCCAATTACGGAACATCTGGAGTTCCAAAGAACTGACCCCCAACACCAAAGTCAGGTTCTTCAACAGTAACGCCAAGGCGGTCCTCCTATACGGAGCAGAGACATGGAGAACTACAGCGGCCACCATCAAGAAAGTGCAGGTCTTCACTAACAGCTGCCTGAGGAAGATCCTCCACATCCGATGGCCAGACACCATCAGTAACACAGAACTCTGGCAGAGAACAAACCAGCTGCCAGCAGAAGAGGAGATAAGAAAACGCCGATGGAGATGGATAGGCCACACCCTACGAAAGCCCGCAAGCACCATCATTAGACAAGCTCTGACATGGAACCCGCAGGGCAAGCGGAAAACGCAGAGACCTGGAGGCAGACACCAAGACCATGAAGATGACCTGGAACCAGCTGGAGAGAACAGCCCAAGACAGAGATGCCTGGAGATCGCTTGTTGACGGCCTATGCCTTATTTTTTTAAATCTTTCTGTTATCTAAGCTCAACTGGTAGCTTCTATAGGAAGGCCACTCGATAAGCCCCTTTGGTTTTTTTTGGCACTTCCAGCACATCATGTATGTAACTAATCTCGTTTCTTATTGAAATATTTGCTTTCTGTATTTCTTTGTTTTTACCATATTGTTGTTATTATGTACATAATGTGCAAATAAACTAAACTAAACTAAACTAAATTAAGGGGTAGCAGGCGTAAGTAAGTAAGCTCCCGAGCTGATCTGCTGTTTGTGAAAAATCTTAGGCGCAAATCCTTGAATATACTTTCCCAGTGAACGTTTTTAAGTCATATCTATGCTTCTGGGGGTCCCTGGTACAACACACTTTGAGATGGAGATCAGCGGCCAATGGGCTCTATGCAGCCAACACTTCCGCGTTCAGTTTGGGCCGCCGGGAAGCTTCCGGTCGGAAGCAACTCATTCACTGTGAACGTACGGTCGTGATTTTGTAGGAATAAAGTTCAGTACTTTATACAACACTATTTCATTTGATAATGTGATGGCATAGTTTTTCATAGTTTGTATTATTTGTGTTGCAACGTTGACATGATGGCATGAGTTAGAAACGTCTTAAATCTCCTGTTAAAAACGAGAGTCACGCCTTATCGCTGCTTGCAGCTATATTTATTATTGTTATTGTTGTTATTATTAGTGGTAGTGTTCAACGGGGGACAGCGCATCTTTCACCTGGCATATCACTGTGTGATTAATTCTTGTTTAGTATTAGCACAGCAGAGCCAGTTGTAATAGTTATATTATGTTTACCTTGTAATGTGAATGAACTGAACGCAGGTGATGTCCGTCTGAGCTTTTAATCAGCCGCTGGTGCAGTGCAGGCATGCGTGCGCGTGTTGTTACAGGAGAATAGCGATTGATGTCTTCATGGGGCCGCCTGGAGCCACACATTCACAGTCATATGAATGCGGGCGGTGCTTACACGCCCTGCACAGCCAGCGCGTGTACGGCAATCTGTGTGCATTTGTGTTCCATTTGCAAAACATGGAAAGCCAGCCAATTTCCCAGCCGCCATTTTGAAGGGGAGCCTTATGGCGATATTGCAGCCCTTAACGGGGACAATATAAGGGGAATCTCAGCTCCGTTTGGGGGAGACACGGAGGCGTTCCTGCGCAGGGCGGACGGGGGGACAGCCGTGGCCATCCACTCCGTCTAAGACGATGAGTCTGTCTGTGAGGACAGTCTCAGCTTTGACTTCGACACAGATGGAGTGGTGGTCGAGCTCACAGAGCTAAAAGCAGTAAAAGCTCGGATGCACTATGTGTTTGTTCCTGATAGGGTCCTCACTGGCCACCCTTTTCACTGGCCATTTCTGAAAAAACACATGCCACTGAAAACAATGAGCCAGGCAACAATCCAAGAGTGGACCCATGTACATGGGTCCACTCTTGGATATGTGGACGGAGGGTGGCAGGTGCACATCACCCTGGTACCATCCTCACTGACAGTACCCAGTGGGAAAATGCACAGCTTTAAAGAGGCCAAAAAACACTGTGAAACGTTCCAAAAGTCCCTGGCGCTGGCCTTCAGGGACAAACTTAGTGAGCTAACGATGGTGGACAAAAAAAGGCCCTCAGTCCAAAAGAACCCCCTTTTTGACACGTCCAAATTCAACATTCTGTCTGTGGACCAAGAGTTTGTCCTCGGTCTCCTGGACCAAGCAATTGGAGAGGTGTCAACCCCAGCCGGGCTCAGAGTGATGCACACTATGACCCGGCTGGGGGACAAATCTCCATCACCGTTTTTGTTGCATGAACTTATACAACAATGTTTCCTGGACACGGTTGAGACTGTGTCAACGCAGCGGTCAACATAAAAGACAGGGATGGGGCAGTGGACCTGTTGTGGTCGAGGTTCGGGCTGCACAGGGTGATTGGCAGCCAAAGCAAGGTGTACACCGCGTACACCTTGCATGAGGCTGCCAATGCCCAGTCACCACTGGACCACCACGGGGTTGGGGGTATGGTGGACAGCTTGCTGGGTGTCTTCAGGGCGGCTGATGTCGGGCAGGTACAGTTGAATTTTGTACAACTGTACTGTGATGGGCCACACCGACATCAGTCGCCTTTTTACAGGCACCCGGTAAGCGCCGTCATACTGTCAATTGGCCTTATGAAACTGGAGGTGGGCAGGGCGCTACACCGGAAAGCCAGAAACTAGGCACTTCCGGGACCTGTGTTTGAAGATGGGGGTGCAGCTGAGGGCTAGGCTGGATTAGACAGTGCGATTAGACAAAGGTTGTGACCCCATGTCCACCGCCCCGGAGGAGCTGATAGACCTGACCAAGCTTAAAGGTCTACTGGCCGAACAGCCAATGCTTGTGCCATTGCGCAATCTTTCCGGGAAGGGTCTGTCCTCACAATGCCGTGAGGTTGGGACACACCTGTGTCAGGTACTTGAGGATCTGCTAGAAACCCATGCAGAACAGGGGGGGTACAATGCCGCTTGGGGGGGGGGGGGGGGGGGGGGGGGGGGGAAGAGCTATTCCACGGACAGCCCAGGGCCAACGATGACCATTTTTACAGCGTCGCCCTGGGCTGCTCCTCTGTGTCAGCGAGGAGCTCGACCAGGGCAATGGGCTTCCTCGCACTGGCCCCGGTGACCTCGGCCAGTGCGGGGGAGCTCCCCCGCAATGCATTTCTGCAGCCCCACCTCTGGCACCAAGGACATGGTCCTGAGGATTTGGCGCCTGGTGGACAGCGTCAGAGCCGCCGGGAAGCTTCCGGTCGGAAGCAACTCATTCACTGTGAACGTACGGTGGTGATTTTGTAGGAATAAAGTTCAGTACTTTATACAACACTATTTCATTTGATAATGTGATGGCATAGTTTTTCATAGTTTGTATTATTTGTGTTGCAACGTTGACATGATGGCTCGACCAGGGCAATGGGCTTCCTCGCACTGGCCCCGGTGACCGCGGCCAGTGCGGGGGAGTTCCCCCCCCCCCCCCCCCCCCCCCCCCAATGCATTTCTGCAGCCCCACCTCTGGCACCAATGACATGGTCCTGAGGATTTGGCGTCTGGTGGACAGCGTCAGAGCCCAGGACCATGTTCTTGGTGCCGAGCTGGTTGTTGTACTCTGTACAGTGGCTACGGTCAGGCAGAGCCGTATAACCTGGCGGCCCTAAAGGACCCCAACGCGCCCCACCAAAAAAAAGACATCAAAGAGGCGATGACGTACCAAGCCCTGGCGAAGGAGGTCCTGGACCACAGCAAACACTTTCGGTTTGTGTTGGGGAACACCTTCGGCCAGGGCTTGTGACATCCTTCGCAAGCATGGTCGGGATCCAAGAGCAGTTCTGGGGGCGGGCTGGTCTGGTTCCCAAAGATTAAATATTGGGGCCAGAACAAGCGGTATGATGCGTACTGGGACGCGCCAGACATGGTCGTCCTACACGCGATGGGTACCAGACCTCAGTTCGAGGTGGCACGTGTGACGTCATTCACAACTGAGGTCCTGGACAATATGGTCAGAAAGGGAATCATGTACGACTCCAAGGCATCCCTCTACCGGGAGAGGGGGATGCCTTGGATGCCGCAGGTTCTGGACCGGATCCCACCCATTTGGCTGACCAGCAACCACGAGAGGGTGGTGAACACCCTGACGCTGATTGTATGTTCAGGGGTGTCGGTTCATCGACTACAAAAAAGTCCGACATCTGTTGGATGACCGCCTCCTATGCACGACTGAGGCGCTCATTGGCTGGAAGATATTGAGCAGGTTCACCCAGGCTCCCCTAAAGGACAAGGTCCTCCACAGCCTGGGGGATGATATCCATTGGCGGGTTACGTCTGAAGAGGAGAGGAAAAACAAGGCCCGGAAAAGACGCTGTGATTGGCCAGTACAGTCACTTTGATTGGCAGTTATGCCGAATGCTCACCCCAAAACATGATTCATGATACTGGCTTATGGGCTCCACTCTATGCTATGAGGGCTGCTGGGTTCTGCTTGGGAAACTGGACAATCTGCAGCATACAATTTCAAGATACTCAGGAGGGTGTCTGATCCAAAATTACCCCGATTATGTTGTAATCTTTTAACTGATCTTTTATGTCTCTATCATTAGGCACCAGATGTGACTGTACTGCGTGCTGTAGTCCTCAAGGGCATGTCAATTTGGCTGGGCGACGACTGCGGTAGAATTTATAAGACGTGCTTTGCAGTAAGTAATTGGCAGATTTGGCACACAAATGTTTTCATGAGAAGAGCAAATCCAGTGGATACCAAACATAAGATGTTATGCTTAACTTGTGATTCTTTGCAGGGTACAGGACACAGCGCTGAGGAGCTATCGCAAGTTACTGTTGGTGTGCTGACTACTGTTCTAGAAGATGATGCTCCTAACAAGGGCCCCCACACAGTCCACCTAGAGCCCATCTCCACTGCCATAATACTGGAGGGGGAGATAGTCATGGATGGTGTTAGAGACCTGCTTCAGGCAGTTTCTTTTATTTGGGCTCACATACGCCCTCAATTTGGAGTACCCAAAATGCATGCACAAAACGCTCACGTTCATCAACAGGTCATGCTGGGATTTGGGAAAAAAGCTCTCATACCGAAACTACACACTCTAAGAAAATGTTTACTTGAATAGACCATGACTATCTCCCCCTCCAGTTCAGAGGAGGGAAGCTAGGTGGGGAGGGTGTTTTGACATGATGGATATTTTATAGACAGTTGACACACAGGAGGTGCACAGGACGAACTGTAAGTTAAGACTGCTAAACTGCTAGAGTTATTTACAATCAGTCCGTAAAAACAAAGTCTTTGTTAAGAATGCTGCCAGGCACCCCAGGGGTCTGGGTGCTGTTTCTAATCTGAGTAACATCTCAAACTGCTAACCAACAGCTGTGGGTGTGTGTGTGTTGCAGAGGGCTCCTGCTCTCTGCTCCAGAATCGACATGAGTATACAATGCAATCTGTGGTAACTGGCTCACGGTAAGATCCTTTGAGATTATGCTTAGTTATTTACAACTAGGCTTGAAGAAACAGAGGGGGTAATTAAACCCCACAGGGGTCTGCGTGAACTCCTTACCCTAGATGCATCCATAAGATAACAGCTGCATGGCATATCTTAGGTCAAGCTCTGCTCTGCTCTATCTGTCTGTCCTGTCTGTCATGAATGCAACGTATCTTTGTCAAATATGCATCTAGAGTCAAGAATACAGTCTAACTATTTAATTGCAGGTGTTAAATAATGTTCTGTATATTTTATATGGTACATTCATTCTTATTGGTATAGTTTCATCTGTTGCTAAGTTCTCATAGGAAACCTTGCATGACAGTCCTGGCTCACTGATTGGCCAGTAAGTAAGGACACTTCTGAGTCCCACCCTCATGAGAGGGGGGGGAGTTTTAAACTTGCATTAGTATATAGACTACATGTTTTCGTTCCTATGGTGTGCTCACTCGTACTAAGCTGATTTGAATATGCGTGTGCGGTGACTCCAAGGGCCTTTGTTCCCGAAAACTGCCTTGTAAAGCTGCTTCGTATCTCTTTCAATAAAACTTGGATACGACTTTAAGACAAAGAAAAACTCTCCGTTTGGACTTCCTTGACACGCCGACACCACTGCAAACTACACAGAACCGTTATTAAATATACTTCAGATGGTGCCGAAGCTTGGTTGCAGAGGATCCCTCGTCTTGAGCTGGGTGGGTTTAAAATTATTATTACAGCTGTTTCACGAGGGGAGCCTGGTAAATTCGATCCAGGGCCGGATCTGTGCATATAGGCCAGTGGTGGGGTGTCTCGGAGCGCGGGATTTTATCTTTTTCTTGCTGAGCAGTGGCAACGCATTCCATTTACCATTGTTTTATTTTAACTGTAAACGCCGGGCGAGCAAAAACCTCGTCCTAAACCCTGGTTTAAATTTCATTTTTTACGACAATTAAGTTGAAACTAGTTTTTGTAATGTTCCGCCGTCAAAGTGGCGGTTCATTATAAAAACATGTACCTGGCCAAACGTGCAGAAGATATGGCGTAGCCATATAGAACAATACCTTTGCTCCTTTTGGGGGAGCGTGGATACTGAGTAAATTGCCTTATAGGTTAAAGCGATTTCAAACGGCACACGTTTTTCGGGAAACCGGTGGGGTTGTGGATAGTAGCATGCGTGCAGACTACACAGTTGCCGCAGTGCTGTTCTGACCCCGCTGGGAGTTCCGGAAGGCGCGCGCGGTTTGCGAGCGTTTTTCATGACCACGTTCTATTTGCGTGGCGGTCCTCGTATTAAATGGAGTGCACAATATTTGGACGGTTTTGTGCATTCCTGAGGGCTAGCTGTAAGCAACCCTGGCTTTTTAAAGGATGGACTCTTGAACTGATGATGTAGAATGTTTAATTCTGGTAATACCGTAAGAGCTAGGTGAGAAAACAACAGAAAAATAGACAAAATGTTACATATAAGGCAACAGACATAAGTTGTCTGACGAAAATGTTCTATACAAAGACATTTCAATAAAATAATCAATACAGAATAAATCAAAATGTATGACTGTAACCTGTCAGTTACCATATAACACCATGAATAGCTCAAAACAAAGACAATCTCCCTTTAGAGTGTAAAACATGAAATATAAAACACTAAAGTGTAATTTTATCCTTTTAACCAAAAACCATGAAATGTATCCTTAGTTTAGTCCATAGAATCACTGTCTAAACCCATCTATGTATTCATATAAGTTACCCAAGGCTTCCCAAAATGTCCCAAAACAGATAGTCAGAAACACATTCACTACAAAAGGAACTACCAAAGAGGCAACACAAAAGCAAGGATAAAACGCAAAACATATCAAAAGATATCATGCAGCAATAACAAACTGTACAGTACCTTGTGGCCTAAGCCAGGTGCTTAAACAAACGAACATTTGTGGCGTTGTAAACACTGAAGTGTTCCTTTGCTGGCGTTGTTTACGTTACTCTATTCTGCTCTGCACTAGTGCCATGTCATTGTCGCGCCAAATGGTACTCTTACTGAACCACTTCCTTCCGGTCTCTCAGTTTCTCAGTTTCAAAACAAAAGCTTGTCCAAAACAGTGTAACAAAACGAACTCAAACACAACCATGTCAGGCAAAACACAATACAGAAGTAGGTTGAGGCACTGACAACAAAACATCACATAAGCACGAAAACAGTTTCAAGACCTCAAAGAAAGAGAAAATAATAAAAGTAGTCCAGCGTAACTTTAAGGTCCAAAGGCTAGATTGTCCCAACAGGCAACAGCGCCCTCCTCTGGTCAGGATGAGTAACTGTAGGGCCACTTATGGAAAACAACACTTCATACTCAAGATAGCTCTTGAATGGTTAGTTACACTCCCACCAAAGCGAGAGTGGATTGCAGGACTCTGTAAGTTATGCAAAACACAAGAGCTTTCTCACAGAAGTAACATTTAAGCAAAGATCCAAATCACACAAAACTTATGCAAAGAAACAACCAAGAAAATAAAAGATGCCCTTAGGGAGGGGCAGTTAACCTGTGTCTAGCCGCAAAGACAGTTTCTGAACCGGTAGCGGCATCTTGTAGAGATGCTGCTCTCTCTCATCCAGGTTTCTTTCTCCGAAACAGAGACTACATACGAGTCCAGCTTTGTTCATAGTGGCTTCTGACACCTTTCTCAGTCTCAACTCGTTAAGGGGAGGATCAGTCGTCCCGTTCTTTTCCACTGTTTCCTGATGTCGTCTTCTATAATGACCTTTGGGAAGAGGGGGCCGCATCTCTCCCACCTTGAGAACACCACCAGTGTCATTCCCTTTGGGCTGTAACATTTCTGTGTCATCTTCAATCTTCATATGTTCCTGTTTCACCTCCATAATGTCCATTCTCACAGGTTCTAGCCTTCCCATCCTCCTCCTGAGTTTGGGACAGTTCTTGCAGTCTTCATCGTTGGGCTCAGTTTTGACAGAGCCCATCTCTGATCTGACCCGCTTAGAGCGGCGAGCGACACTGCATGTTTCCGTAGACTGACACTGCGGAAGGTTGTGGGGTCTGTAAGCTTTATCTTTCTTGTCGTTGGTCAAAGTCACCTTCTCTGCTGGAGACAGTGCAGGGAGCTCCTGGTCATGGCACGGTATTGAGCGGCCTACAATGCTCCACCCCAGTTCTGTACATACGGCATAGGGTTCCTCTTTTTCTCCAAGGATTACTTGTCTTGGTGCTAGTGCCCTCGAGCAGCTGTAGCCTATCAGGAGGCCAACCCCACAATTCTGCAGAGGTGGCATTTCCTCCACAATAGTAGAGAGATGCTTCCAGTGTCTGGCCGTGTCACAGGTAGGAATATGGGTGTGGTTTACTGGGATATGGTCCTTAGTGTAAGTAGTAGGGAGATCAATGATAACGCTGGAGTTATAACCTCTCACTCTGAGACCTGAAACCTTTTCAGTTTGCATGATGACATCCTTGCCGAGCAGGGTGGTTAGCTTTAGGTTGACAGGACACGAGTCAGCTTGTAGGTCCTTGCTCACTTCTCGGTCAATAAAGACAGTGTCACTCTGGGTGTCAAGTAATGCGTAAACAAGTCTTTCAGAGTCTGGATTGCTCTGTGATGATACCCACACTGGCACAATCATGGATGTATTAGCTGACAGCCTTTCATGCTCGACATTGAGGGACATAGTAGTAGCTGTATTCTCGTTGGAGTTACCTTGGTTTGAAATAGGTGCCAGATTGGTTTTCTTATAGTTGTCGTCATGCAGAGATGTGGGATGCTTTCCCTTGCAGGTGTTACAGAAGTGTCTGTAACGGCAGTCTATTGAATAATGTCCTGGTTTCATGCAACCATAACAGAGTCTATTGTCTCTTACGTATTGTCGTCTCTCGTCCAAAGGCCTTGTGACAAATTCAGTGCAATCGTGAATCATGTGATTTTTGTTTTGACAATACAGACATGGCTTAGCACTTACTTTAGTGGGCTCTCGTTCATGGTTCTCTGCAGCTGCTTGGGTGTGAAGAACATTGGCCTTGTTTGTTCTATTGTCTTTAGAGTTCCATTTCTCCGATGCAGACTCCGAGGCACGGAGAGCACTGAAGGAGGTGATAGGATTGCAGGCAATCTCTGCTTCCATTGACATGAAGCCTGCAAAGTGAGAAAAACGTGGGAATCTTTGGGTTTCATTCAAGGCCTGTGATACTTTACGATTCCACCGAGCTGCTGCCCAGTCAGGTAACTTCTGTACAAGTTTTTGGTTTTCCTCACAGTCATTCAGTATTTCAAGGCCTTCAACATGAGGTATAGCTTCCTGACATGCATTCAAGAAATCGGCAAAGCATCTCAAACTTTCAGCATCCTTTGGTTGAATCTTCGGCCATTGTGCAAGCCTTTCTCTGAATGCCCTCTGTATAATAAATGGCTGACCATAACGTTGATTAAGCTTGTTCCATGCATCCTTGTAGGCTTCATCGTCGCTTCTGAAGAAAATGCCATCTAGAGTCTTGCGAGCTGGACCACTAACATACCTCTTCAAATAGTGAAGTTTGTCAGCTGACGAGATGGTTCTTCTGTCGATGAGAGATACAAAGGAGGCCTTCCATTCAATGAAATTAAGTGGGTCACCATTGAACACAGATGGTTCAGGTATTGGCAGTCTGTTAAGGGCCATGCTATCTTGAAAGGCCTGGGCAAGGAAGGATACATCAGAGGATGAGGATGGAGAGTCTGACATGACATTAGCGGGCTGTTGAGTAAGAGAGGATGAATGTGCAGGTTGTTGAACGGGGAGAAGTGAGAACACAGGTTGCTGTGATGCTGTCATGAGGTTTGTAGGTTGTCGAATGAGAGAGGACGAGTACACAGGTTGCTGTGATGTTGCCATAATGTTAGCAGGCTGTTGAATGGAGGGGAATGGAGACGCATGTTGTGGCGCTGTCATGATGTGTTGAAAGGGGAATGTGGACACATGTGACGCTGTGGTAGCGTGTAGAAAGGGGGGTGTAGACACATGTGGAGCTGTAGTGACAGGTTGGATGGGGAATGGAGAGTGAGACACATGCGATGGTGTAATACTTGTGTGATGCTGTTTCGTGGCGTTGAAGTTAGTGAGGTGAGTGCTGGCCTCTTGTGCCATCTCTTGATTATAGGCGTGTAGCCTGGCTCTGGCTACTCTTATTTCCTTTTGTTGGTTTAGTCTTTCTAGCTCCAACTTCTGTCGTGCTATGCTTTCTGCCATCTCATACGCTGCTTCCTTACCTGCCAATTCAGCTGCTGCGTCTGCTCGCCTTGCCGCAATAGAGCTTGCAGTTGACTTGCCTGATTTAGAACTGGATCTTGACGATCGCTTGCTTGATGCTCTACTGCTGGACTTCCGAGTTGAAGACGAGGTTGTGGATCCATAGATGGAGTGAGCATAATCGGGCTCAAGTAGCCTTTTAAGACAACTCTTTACATGTTGACTGTCAAAGTCTTCCTCACTGCGTGCTATCCTTTCATCTATAATTTCTATGATGTCCTTTGTCGCTGCGTCACAGATATCAACTTGGCATCTTGTCTCATTAGAAGGAATTATGTGATCTCGAATCTCTAGATATAGGCTTGTAACATCATTCTTTGCCTTTCTAAGTGTGTCCACCAGTGCTAAAAGTTGATTCTTAGGCATGTCTGTCTTTATTTGTTTTCTTATTTCGCAGACTTGCAACTTCCATTGTTCATATAACTGGGTAATTATTTTCTCATTTTTCTGAGCTTCCTCTTTCAGAAATGCAGACATCTTCTCTGTAGGATGTCGTTGCCTACCAGAGCTGTGTGGTTCCTCCTCTTCTGTTAAGTCCTTGTGAGAAGGCTCCACCATCTGGTCTGTGTTTGTTGATGATCCTGTTTTCCCTTGGTGACCAGTGAGTTGAAGCTCCTCCTCTTCATTTCCGTCGTTGTGAAGGGGCTCAATCGACTGGTTCGGTGGTGGTGATGATGCTTGCATTTTGAGTCTTCAGAAATGGTGGTCATCAGAAGTTTGCTGTCATCAGACAGGCAGGTGAAGCTCTTACTGTAAGCAACCCTGGCTTTTTAAAGGATGGACTCTTGAACTGATGATGTAGAATGTTTAATTCTGGTAACACCGTAAGAGCTAGGTGAGAAAACAACAGAAAAATAGACAAAATGTTACATATAAGGCAACAGACATAAGTTGTCTGACGAAAATGTTCTATACAAAGACATTTCAATAAAATAATCAATACAGAATAAATCAAAATGTATGACTGTAACCTGTCAGTTACCATATAACACCATGAATAGCTCAAAACAAAGACAATCTCCCTTTAGAGTGTAAAACATGAAATATAAAACACTAAAGTGTAATTTTATCCTTTTAACCAAAAAACATGAAATGTATCCTTAGTTTAGTCCATAGAATCACTGTCTAAACCCATCTATGTATTCATATAAGTTACCCAAGGCTTCCCAAAATGTCCCAAAACAGATAGTCAGAAACACATTCACTACAAAAGGAACTACCAAAGAGGCAACACAAAAGCAAGGATAAAACGCAAAACATATCAAAAGATATCATGCAGCAATAACAAACTGTACAGTACCTTGTGGCCTAAGCCAGGTGCTTAAACAAACGAACATTTGTGGCGTTGTAAACACTGAAGTGTTCCTTTGCTGGCGTTGTTTACGTTACTCTATTCTGCTCTGCACTAGTGCCATGTCATTGTCGCGCCAAATGGTACTCTTACTGAACCACTTCCTTCCGGTCTCTCAGTTTCTCAGTTTCAAAACAAAAGCTTGTCCAAAACAGTGTAACAAAACGAACTCAAACACAACCATGTCAGGCAAAACACAATACAGAAGTAGGTTGAGGCACTGACAACAAAACATCACATAAGCACGAAAACAGTTTCAAGACCTCAAAGAAAGAGAAAATAATAAAAGTAGTCCAGCGTAACTTTAAGGTCCAAAGGCTAGATTGTCCCAACAGGCAACAGCGCCCTCCTCTGGTCAGGATGAGTAACTGTAGGGCCACTTATGGAAAACAACACTTCATACTCAAGATAGCTCTTGAATGGTTAGTTACACTAGCCGAAAGTGTTTAGTGGAAAAACTGAGGCCCCACGTTATTGGGTGTATGGACATAGTGAGTCTGAAATTTTGGATTATTAATATTAATATTTATTAATATTATTCTTCTGAGATTGTCTGGATTACGCACGACCCAGTAAGATGAGCCGGCGAGCGTATTGCAAAACCGAGATTTTGTGACGTATATATATATACGATGCTAAAGGTGCGCGCACTGCTGTGTACGTGTGTTTTTTTGCTTACATTGCTGCTGGGGAAATGTGCCTGCATTTATGGTGATTGTTTGGTTATGATCACTTTGTGCTGGCACTATTTCCTCCTGGCGGTGACATGTGGAAGAACACGGGTGTACGTTTAAATGTTTTACACCTTCGTATAAGTGGGGGTGGGGGGTCTCTGCTCGACGGGGTATGGGGTCCTTTGTTTAAGAAAAGTACAGGGGCTTTTGCTGAAACATCGCGTGGGTCTGTGTGGAGTGTGGCTTTATTCTGGGATTAGATGAGTATTTCTCTTGTATAAGGGCTAGTCTGTTTTGAGCAGCGCTACACACAGATGCGTGGGATGTGATGGCAGAGTCGTATTTCCTTTGTTCTGTGGACAAGGGTCTGGACAGGTAAAGTATGGCGATGTTATGTTGCTACACTTTTGCCAATGATTTGTCGTCAGCGTACTGCTTTCCACGTTTGGGCGTATTGTTTTGGGGGAGTGGGTAACCTATATGAGGAGCAAGTGTTTCCAGGAATCGGATCTTTTTTCGCTTTTTAAATGTTTCTGCATTACTAAACGTGCGTCTTACATTCGATTAGGTTACGTTTTGCTTTTCATTGTGTTTATGGTTGCTCTTCCTGTGAGGCCTGAGTGGGACGTGCAGCGTGCTGATTTATTTTTGCTGTTTGTATCATTTGGGTGACGCTCATATTGGATGTGCTCATCTTGTTGTTAATATCTCTTCGTGGCCATTTTGGTTTTCCCAGTGGCATTGCGGCTCTTTGAGTACTGGCTATCCGGCGGCCGTACTGTCTTTGTTCCCGTTCGGGAGCGTTTCTTTATTTTTTACAGTCTCCTCATACTTCCGGTGTGTGAGCGGGTTTGTTCTGGGTTGGCTAGGGGCGTGGTTTTTGTTCTTTCTGTCAGCAACTACTGCTCCCTTGTGCCGTTCCGTGCGCGTGCGTGTGCGTGCACTCCTCTCTTTCGCTCCCGTTTTCCTTGGGAAATTATGACGTTTCCTTTGGGGTGGATCAGTTTTATTTCTAATTTAATCGACGTTATTGGGGTTACGTGACCGCATGTGTTCTGGTGCTGCCATGGGTCGTTTGACTCGTTTCCTCTGTCTTTGGCTTGACAAACTAGCCTTTTGATGCGTGTATGTGCGTGCCTGGGGCTGTGGGTGTCTGTGTATGTCTGTCCGTATGGGTGATTGAATGTTTTATGGGTGGCTTATACCTGTGGTGATGCCCGGTGCTTTGGCACTGTTCTTATGGTGGACAGAATCCTGTCTATCTTTCCAGAATCCTGTCTATCTTTCCTATATGTGGCTGAGGCTGCATGTTATTGATACATGGAGAAGTTTCATGTCTCAAATGGGGGGAGGTGTCGTTAGAATTTTTATTGATTTAAGGCATTGCAATATGTCTGTATACGAAATACGAGGGTTAAAAATGGTTTTAGATTACTCTTTATGTGTGCTTTTGTGGATGTTGTCTGTCTGTGTTGAGTATTCATTGAAGGAACAAAACAGTCTAGAGGCATCTAGGATGTTCATTTTCTGGCTGGACCAGAGAATGAATTCTGTTGTGTTTTGATAATGTTATTTATTCACTTGGACGGCATGTGTATGGGCACATATTTAGACGTGGTCTGGATCTGTTTGTTTGAAAATTGTATTTTGAATACGAAAAGATGAGTAGGCTACATTTTTGTGTCATTCTTTTCTACATATTATTTTTATTCAACCCGGGTGAAAATAATTGCTAGAATGACTATTATGATCAGACCATTTTTGAGTTGAGTGGTGCGGTCTTGAATGTGTACTGAATGGGTGTTGGGCTGTGCAACAATTTTCGCCAGCCAGGAGACATGCATAGCTCTGCACAGTAAGGATGGCTTCACCGACAAACAAAAGTTTGGTTCAGTTAGGCCATGCAGTATAGTCTATTTTTTGATGAATTGAACAATGGTGGACCCTCTTGTAAGCTGTCCACTCACAGTTAGCGGCCTTTGGGTTGAGTTTGTGCTTGAAGGGTACTGTAATTCTGCAAACTGTTGATAAATATTTCAATCAATCAATTATCTTTAAGACTCAAACGGCTGGTTGCATTAATTGACAAGAGGCTAGCTGTGGAGTCACTAAAGATGGCCTAAGATAACAATCTGTTAAAGCTTACAATAGCTGTGAGTTCATCCTGTCATATAACAGACAGGGACCTTTTATTACTTAGGAATGCTCTCGGAATAGACCACCTGTGGTGACGTGTTGACTGAGGCAACGGAGGGTCAACACACACACACACACACACAAGATGGGACAGAGTACAGTGGACTGATTCCTTGTCCTTCTACCTTGTCCCATGGGTGAAGTTATACGTGTGTGTGTGTGTGAAGTGGTTATGTTTGAAGAGTTGGAAAATAGTACTACTGAACCGTGGTAGTGATTTAAATCAACTCTGTGAGAGTCCTGTGTGAGTGAATGAATGGATGACTGTACTCATACAAAATTTAATTGGGGACAGATCAAATTGTGTCCAGTAGGATATTGCTGGTAGAGGCCGTTCTATGAGTAATAAGTAAATAAAAATACAGCTAAATAGGAGTATTGGGGACAATTTTTACATGCTTCAACATAAGGTGCTGTAGGGTAGGGGGTGACCTTCCTTACACCCTCAATAAATGACTTGTTTAGTTTCAGAAGGAGGGGGGATCGCTATCGCCCTGAATCAACACTATGTTTCAGGTGAAGAGAGCTTTAGGGCTATCTCCTCTCCTTTGTTTTAAAAAAGACCCACTGTGAGCTGTGAGCAAATTTATTGGGGGGCTATTTACAGTAAACAGATGGCTACCCCTGTTCAAAGATCTTTACTATAGTTAGGTTTATTACATCCTTTCTGTAGTAAGATGACATTCAGCATACCAGCTGACAAATATTTTTTATATATTTTGACCACTAAATGGCATATTGTTACAATGTTTCCTTCATCTCTTTCTGAGAGATCTTTCATGTCACCTTACTGTGACATGTGGTTGAAATTTCATTTGAGGGTTACTGTGAGGGGGGTTGAGGGGCAATGTATTTCATGTGTAGGATGTACCAGTCATTTCCACAACATAGTGGGTTCTTTGTCCTTATGTTGACAAACGTCAATCTGTAATCCGTTCGTGGGCACGTCTTGTGCAAATATACAATAGTAACAACAGAGTGAGTCGTCATTTGGCGACCAGGTTATATTATCTGTGGGCCTTGTAGTTGTTCTCTTCTGTTACTGATGATTTCGGAATCAGGGGATATGACTACAACTCCCTTTAGCTCAAATGTTTGCAGGATACAGATACACATGTCTATTAAATCTGTTATTAATTATAAATACCATTTCTGTGGCTGTACTCGACAGTTTACATTTTTATAAAGTTAATCTGTTGCTAGGATGGATTGATCGTAGGTTAATTGTTTCCTTTTTCAGGTGATTAAGTAGTAACATTTTCAGTTTTTATTTCTTTCAGTTGCATGCGTGGTGGACAATACATGGGTGAGTATTGGAACGGCCTTCTCTTTGACAACGTTTTTGTCTTAATTTTGAACAACTGGTAGGAATATTCCCAGGTGTTTGGTGTGTATACTTGAATTTATAGTGTACATTTTTTAGGAGGCCGGTCAATACTCTATTCATGATATAGCCTACCACGTTTTTTGTAACACATTTTTGGCCCGTAATTATAGTTAGTTTTTTAAACCCCTTCTCACGATTTTCTTTTTAAAAGTAAAACCATTTGGTAGTCCATTTGGATATACGTGAGTTTTAGTGTAGGGAGTTTGCCCCATCTTTTGTTTTCGAGTTCTATTAACCTGCATGGGTGATGGTGCATGACTGTTACATGACTAGACGTTGTTCTGCCAGTCTCAACTCACAGGGTAACCTTGTCTTGAAACATTCAGTGTGTGACATGTTCTAACAATTTGTTTGGTTTGTATTGTTTATTGTGGACTTAGTTTAAGTTTAAAGGGGGGCTATTGTGGGTACTAATACACAGTAGGATTTTTGGGAAGTCACTGCATTTGTGATTTTCCGGTTAATGACACCCTTTTCACTACACTATGTTATAGGAGGATATTTGAGTTTTATAATAGGTTAATTTGGTTTCTGTCTCTGAACACCTAAATTTCGTTGCTTTTGTTTCCGCCTGTAGATACATATTTTTGTATCTATTCGTGTGAATTGTATATAGCTATACAGTTCACGGTGTACATGCTTCCTGTGATAACCGCGTTAATAACTAACTATAATTACGGGCCAAAAATGTGTTCCACACGTCCCAAACTCTTCTCCCTTCTGGCTCCAAAACTATGGAATGCACTTCCCATCACAGTCAGAACTGCAGCCTCACTCCCAATCTTCCGCCGTAGTCTGAAAACCCACCTCTTCAGACTCCACCATGGCCCGTAGCACTTGCCCTAGCCTAGCCCCTTAGATAGCACATTATGTAGACTTAGATAGTATTTTAAACAGACTTATAGCTTGTTACGTAGACAGCTCTAGAATTGCACTTTATGTAGTCATAGCACTTTATAGTACACATGTATAATATATTATATAGTATAGTATGTATAGTTTACATAGATACTCCACTGTTACGTTCTTAGTCTACGCATGATTCATGATAACTACTTTTTATATATGTGATGTATGCCATGCTTTTGTTATTGCTTAATGTAAGTCGCTCTGGATTAAGAGCGTCTGCTAAATGCCTAAATTGTAAATTGTAAATTGTAACTGGTTTTCAGGTTGACCATTGTGAATCAGTGTGTTTCCTTTAGGGTTTTGACAACTAATATATGGGGTAATTTTGCATCACAGGGGGGTTATTTTTGGACAATTGTGGGTGCTTATAGTAGCGATAGAAGTGACTATAATTGTAATTCAATATTCTCTGACCTTAAGGTGTGCCCATATACCGCTCCAGTATGAGTGGGTCACATACACACGCATGCTCCTCCAAACCAAATGGACTGATGGCCGAATTAACTTCAATTTTGGTTGAATGGGACTCTAAATGGGACTTATGGGGCCCTTCTGGCCCATGGCCACAGGATAGCGTATTTTCTCCAGTTGTCATCAATGCCTTGAACGTACGAATACAGGACTATAGACTGGTCCTGGAGCATAGGGTTAAGGCAGAACGAAGGTTGATGGATCTCTTTCTCCAAAGAGGACAGGAAATGTGTGAGGCTTATGCCCAATGTCATGTTGATGGGTCACCGGTACAGAACACCCTGTCCACATCCGTTGATGGGTCACCGGTACATAACACCCTGTCCACATCCGTTGATGGGTCACCGGTACAGGACACCCTGTCCACATCCGTTGATGGGTCCCCAGTACAGGACACCCTGTCCACATCCGTTCGCTCTCCTGATGGAGGAGCCTGCGTTTTTGATGCACGTGACTTAGATTTTTCTAGCCCCGGTCCGGATGACGCATCAACGATCGCGGTGCCACAACGACCGGACGGCGGAAGTGGTGGACTGATTCTGGGAGGGGGTCCTGAGGCCACGGACGTGTGGATGGTAAAGCGACGGAATCGTAAGGATGTTCGCCCTTCTGATGTTTTCTCTCCTTCTGATGTTGTTTTCTCTCCTTTGGATGCTACAGAACCTCCGCTGACATTTGTTAGTCGTGCGTACCAGGCAATGGCGGATGTCGCTGGGTGTCACCCACCCAGCGTCAGGGCCGAGTTTCTTCTGAGAGAGAAAATTGAACAAGGCCTGCCTGAGGGTGTGCAGACCGACTTGAAGACTGTGATAGGACTGGCTGGAATTTGCGGCCCGTGCAGTGGACTCAGCCCCGCTGCATCAGAACGGTCCACCAGTCGTTCAGGCACCTCTCAGGGTGGCGGGGCCACATGACGTTCCATTGCTCGACAACCATTCTGTTCTTCCTAGAGACGTCCAGCCTCGTCAGCGTTTTCGCCGTGGTCCCAAGCCGCGTCGATACCAAGGTTGCTTCAGATGTGGTAGTTTGTCACATGTGGAGCGGTATTGTGTACAGTTGCCGCCCGGCTCCTGGCAGGGACAGCCGTCGTGGGGAGCGTCATTTGGATGGCGTGGGATGATGGCGCCCGTCCAGCCGTTGCGCACCTGTCGTGGTTGGCCTGTGCCACCACCTGACCCTCAGTAAGAGTTCCTGCGGCTCAAGTTTACCGGGCGGAGATCTGTGGACTACAACTATGACGGCTGAGGTAACGTGTGTCAGTCATTGATCGTCTATTTTTGTTTGACATTTCTGGGAAAGCTGCTGATTTTTTCTTTTGGACATTAACATTGGGGCAAGTGTTATTTTTACCGCTTGTACAAGAAAAGAAAACCCGTCCCCTTCCCTTTCATGGTGAGGTGACAAACTGGTGAAAAAAAAAAATGCTCACTTTCTTTTATCTTTGTGGTTGGAGATTGCATCCTTTTGTGTTCTTAAATTTTACTTTGTTATAGGTACTAAATAGTTGTGATTTTTAGTGGGCGATGATGACGGTCTGTGATTCAATATAGGTGGTTTGTTCGGTCATGAGGGGTAGCATGTGCGTGTTGATTATTTTCTCTGTATTTTCCTGGGGATGTTGAATTCCCAGGAAAAGGGGGGAGTTGTATTATTTTATACTATATACACTTTATATTATAGAGGTCAAGTCTCTTGCATTTAACATAGTCTAAATGTAATCTCTCTCTCAAAAACCATGGTTAATACACACTTTGCCATGCCAGAACAAGAGAGATTAATACAAAACAGTGGGATTAATGTCAGACAAAGTCACACTAAATTGTTTTAGGGTTGTCAAAATAACAAAGGGAACATGCCATGATTTGCAATTGAGTTGTTGGTGCTTTGAGGGGAATTAAATTACATTGGAGGTATATAAATGAAAGTCAAAACGAGGACTAATATGTTACAACACACTTTCTTGATTTTTGCATGGATGACTAATATTCTAACCACATGATTTGAGAGGGACTTCTAACTTTCTTTGGAGGAAGGCTGCATGTCACCCTTTAATAGGTGGACATGGGAGAGGGTTCCATTCTGGTCATCTACACCGGAGTGATTTCCCGCTCCAGGGGCGTGTCAACAACTGACATCTGACAGCACCAAAAAGGGGGAGTGGCAACCCGACAGCATCCAGGGGGGTGTGTCAACCGGCAGCTGCCATCACAACAGAATGCTTCTCGCCTAGCCTCTATCGTCAGATCAACACAGCAGGTGACCTTCACGGCCACTGAGATAGCCGGAGAGGTGTCAACCCGACCACTATTCTGCAGCCGAGACTACAAGGATCTCCTATGTTCACACTGGAGAAAGGAGTGTTGTTCTCCTGCTGCTATGGAGAAGGGAGCGTTTTGATGCTTCTGCTGTCATGATTGACATGGCTAAAGCAATAAGCTGTCATTCAGAATCAGAGCCTTGTGATGCTCAAAGGAGATTCTGTTGTCCTCTGCCTACTACAGTCCACTTTTGCCCCCGCCCCAAACCTAAGAGATCTACGTCCCATCATCAGTCAATGCAAACTATGCCGAGTTCTGAGAATCAAGGAGGATTTTCCAAGCGTTGTTATTCTATAGGCGAAAAAATAATTGTGGGATATTTCCTACCGCGCGTTGGACGTCCGATTGAACAGTTTGTGACATGGAAAAAAAAAAGAATCGTTGTTTTTGATTAATGTTGAAAGATGTTATGTTTTCATGTTTGTGTTTGTTGTTTTCTGTGCTGATACAGCTCAAGTAGATTTAACAAGGTACTGGTCTAGTACTGTTGTTAGAGATGTTTATTTTCGTTGTCTAAATCCATTTTTTCATGTTTTAAGTGTTAACTTTTCATTTACAGGTATTTGAATTTAATCAGTATATGAATTTGATTTAGTCTAAATAGGATTTCAGTTACAGAAGGAGTTTAATTTCTGTTTTCATTTAGTCTAAATAGGATTTCAGTTACAGAAGGAGTTTAATTTCTGTTTTCAGTTTCAGGTCTGTCATACAAGATGGGGCTTGTTCTGTTCTAATTTGATACAATTCAGGTAGTTAACAAAATGCTCCTGTATCTAGGGGGGCCTACATTGGGACGTGTCACGTCAAACTATGGTTTAATGATTAATTTTGCATTTTGGAAAAAAGAAAGAAAAAAAAAAAGATTTATTTTTGGAAAAATTAATTTGGCAGGTTATGAATTCTGATCCTGTAATTGTATTGCAACAGGCGTAAAAGCCTGTTGAGGGAGGAATATGATGGATATTTTATAGACAGTTGACACACAGGAGGTGCACAGGACGAACTGTAAGTTAAGACTGCTAAACTGCTAGAGTTATTTACAATCAGTCCGTAAAAACAAAGTCTTTGTTAAGAATGCTGCCAGGCACCCCAGGGGTCTGGGTGCTGTTTCTAATCTGAGTAACATCTCAAACTGCTAACCAACAGCTGTGGGTGTGTGTGTGTTGCAGAGGGCTCCTGCTCTCTGCTCCAGAATCGACATGAGTATACAATGCAATCTGTGGTAACTGGCTCACGGTAAGATCCTTTGAGATTATGCTTAGTTATTTACAACTAGGCTTGAAGAAACAGAGGGGGTAATTAAACCCCACAGGGGTCTGCGTGAACTCCTTACCCTAGATGCATCCATAAGATAACAGCTGCATGGCATATCTTAGGTCAAGCTCTGCTCTGCTCTATCTGTCTGTCCTGTCTGTCATGAATGCAACGTATCTTTGTCAAATATGCATCTAGAGTCAAGAATACAGTCTAACTATTTCATTGCAGGTGTTAAATAATGTTCTGTATATTTTATATGGTACATTCATTCTTATTGGTATAGTTTCATCTGTTGCTAAGTTCTCATAGGAAACCTTGCATGACAGTCCTGGCTCACTGATTGGCCAGTAAGTAAGGACACTTCTGAGTCCCACCCTCATGAGAGGGGGGGGAGTTTTAAACTTGCATTAGTATATAGACTACATGTTTTCGTTCCTATGGTGTGCTCACTCGTACTAAGCTGATTTGAATATGCGTGTGCGGTGACTCCAAGGGCCTTTGTTCCAGAAAACTGCCTTGTAAAGCTGCTTCGTATCTCTTTCAATAAAACTTGGATACGACTTTAAGACAAAGAGAATCTCTCCGTTTGGACTTCCTTGACACGCCGACACCACTGCAAACTACACAGAACCGTTATTAAATATACTTCAGACACAACATAATCCTAGGGGCTGGGGTCCAACCTGTCAGCAGAGAATTTAAGTGCTATAAGTGTGTTTTCTTTTTAGAGCTCCAGCTATTAAAACTTAAAAAGTTAACGCAACTCAAAACGCATGAACAAAAAAAATACATTTGGGTGGGATACCAATTTCATCCAACCAGGACAGACAACCCAACAGCAATCATTTATCAGCTAAATGTTTTTTTGTGTTGTTCCAGTTGCCATTATTAACATCATAAGTATTATTAGTAGTAATTTTGATCACTTCCAATTTCATTTATTCTGTATCTTGTATGAGTTATCTTCGTACAGTGGCTAACAGCCATATTGTGAGAGAATCTTTCACAAGGTGATACAAGTTTGACATTTGGTACAAATCATCTTTGAAGGTCACTCTTCGACTTAAGAAACCGAGCCACTTGAAAATCAAAGATGGCGGCAATTCATTTCAAGATGGCCACCGGGGCTTTTATTTGTCTCAACTGATTCTGATACCGGGCTTTTATTGGAAGGAGGCAGCTATAAGAAGGAGGCCTATATTTCTACTTTTCAAAACGATCATAATGAATAAATCACTGTTTAATGTACTGGACTCATTTATTGAAACCAATAAGTCATCAAAAAATATTAAAAAGTGCAGTTGCGGGTGCTCACTGGTCATTTTAACTTTCTTTAATAATGGTATATTGCCTATGGTAAATACCATAATAAAATCAACACATCAAAATCAACTTGAACAACCAATGTCAATTTTAAAATATGATTCCCTGCTTTCATATGACATGAAAAAAAATCCAATGGCAGTCCCTCAGTCAAATCTGGTCACAGTACTATTTACTATACTATTTACTGCACATTCAAATAGGCTATGGTATGTATCTAGGCCTACAGTTAGGCTAATGACAAGTTCAGATGCAAATAACATAAAAATAAAATGTATGGTAGGCCATTTCCTATAATATCAAAGCAGCTAATATGAACAGTGCAACACTGCAGTGATCCAACTATTACAACTTCAACGGGGAGAGAGACAGAGAGTCGCGTTAGAGAGAGACACGAGAGAGCGAGAGAGAGAGAGGAGGTATGTTAGCAACATAGCTCATAGCATATCGGTACGTTCGTTCTATAAAGGGTAGATCCGCTACCGTTTGGGGGCTGCTGAGCAGCCCCCAAACGGTAGCGATCTACCCTTTAATAGAACAAACGTACGGTACATTCGTTGCGTAATTTTCCTCCCTCCTCCGCAGTTAGACTGCTGCTCTCATTAGTGTTATTGTCCGTGGCCATGAAAAGTGCTTATAGTGGCGTTCTCTCCTGAAGTTTGTTTGTTAGTTTGTTGTGTTGTGCGCGAGTGCGAGCAACGCGACCACCGGCATCTGGACACTGACATGATAGGCACAGCCAGCCAGGGCAGCGAAGGTAACAGATACGGAAAAAACAAAACACAAAAAAATCCGGCTAATAAAAGGACAGTTTTTATCTACTTAATTCAACGCCACCACCGGTAATTAATAGGGGGACGGCTTTTTATTGAAGGAAGGAATGTATTTGAGGATTTACGGTATTTGGCTATACTTTTGTGATGTTGTACTGTACCATAATGTATCATACTGTACCGTACTGTACCATACTGTACTGTACTGTACCATACTGTACAGCATTATACTGTACCGTACTGTACTGTACAGCATTATACTGTACAATACTGTACCGTACTCTACTCTAGTGTACTATACTCTACTCTACTGTACCATACTGTACCATACTGTATCGTACTGTACCGTACTGTACGGCATCATACTGTACCTTATGGCGATATTGCAGCCCTTAACGGGGACAATATAAGGGGAATCTCAGCTCCATTTGGGGGAGACACGGAGGCGTTCCTGCGCAGGGCGGACGGGGGGACAGCCGTGGCCATCCACTCCGTCTGTGTCGCTGAGTCTGTCTGCTTTGACTTCGACACAGACGGAGTGGTGGTCGAGCTCACAGAGCTAAAAACACTAAAAGCTTGCATGCATTACGTGTTTGTTCCTGATAGAGTCCTCAATGGCCACCCTTTTCATTGGCCATTTCTCAAAAAGCAAATGCCACTGAAAAGCATGAGCCAGGCAACAATCCAAGAGTGGACCCATGTACCACTCATGGATATGTGGACGGAGGGTGGCAGGTGCACATTACGCTGGTACCATCCTCAATGACCATACCCAGTGGAAAAATGCACACCTTTAGGGAGGCCAAAAACCATTGCGGAATTTTCCAAAAGTCCTTGGCGCTGGCCTTCCGGGATAAACTTAGTGCCCTAACAATGGTGGACAAAAAACGGCCCTCAGTACAAAAGAACACCCTTTTCGACACATCAAAGTTTTTGAGTGATGCTCACTATGACCCGGCTGGGTCATAGGTCCTCATTCACAACGGCGTTTACGCTCATACCGTTACGTAACGTGAGCGGAGCGTGAGCGGACAGGCATTTACGTGGATTCCCACATTACGTGGGAATTCATGAACTTGAACGTGAACTTGACAGTGACGTCGGATGGTCGAAATCTCCGCTAAAAGCTGCGCCACCTCAGAGGGTAGTGTACGGCTTGCGTAGACTTATTCTGAAGGCTTTAGTCTTCATGCTGAATCAATTAAAAGTCCCCAAACCTCAGATACATGCATTCTAGAGGCATATTGGTCAAGTTAACCTATGATCCTATACAGAAACTGCCCCGCAAGCTCGACACCTTTTTATTTATTTATTAGGATATTTCTAGCATGCTCACTCTCAGAAGCCTCTCTCAAAATAAAAAATAAATCAAAAATGTGCCGCTAATCAGGACCAGCTTGTTCTAAGTGATCAATGGCACTATATAAGGACCCCGGGGAGCAGCATAAAACCTGTGTGAACAATCAACAATATGGCTGATTTATTGCTGCTAGATGATTTGGCCAACCGAGCTATGCGGAGAGAACGCATCTTCAGAGACCGGGCACATTTTTTTGAGGAGGATGACGAGTGGCTACGGTGCCGCTTTCGGTTGCCAAGGCACTGTTTGGTCGAGCTGTGCGATGCACTGGAGCCAGAGCTGACCAGACAAACAAACAGGTACGGAAAATGGTTTCAATTTAATTATTTTTGCCCAGATTTAGACCTATGCCATGCAGCAGTTATTTGTTTACAATGCATTATATAAAATAAATGAAGCCTGTTGCCGTTATTAATTATTATTATTATTATAGGTCACATCCCATCCCTGCACACGGATTCCTGGCCACTGGATCCTTTCAACGATTAGTAGCCGATAGATCCGGGATCTCTCAGCCATCCCTCAGCCGCACGCTCCCCAAGGTGCTGGATGGCATCATCCGCCACATGGTTCCAAAATACATCTCATTCCCCTACAATGCTGAACAACAGCGACCAATAAAACAGGACTTCCATTTCACTGCAGGATTTCCAAACGTCATCGGGGCAATAGACTGTACCCATGTGCGCATCAGGGCACCTGTGGAACCATACCCATTTTTAAATAGAAAAGGCTACCATTCCATCAACGTGCAGTTGATTTGTGACGCACAAATGATTATTTTAAATGCAGTTGCCCGTTGGGGGGGCGGCAGCCATGACTCCTTCATCCTGCAAAACAGCAGTGTGGGCATGCGTCTCGCACAGGGGGCTGCTGGAGACGCATGGCTCATTGGTGAGTGTTTTTTCAATTGTATATATTTAGTGCCATTCCCCCTCACTTGGCTCATGGACATTAAATTGACAGAATTGTATGGCTAACCATATCTATCTCTATACCAGGTGATAAAGGATATGCCGTGGCAACATGGCTCATGACGCCACTTTTCACGCCCGAGACCCAACAAGAGAGGGCATATAATGACTGCCATGTCAGAACCCGTGCAGTTGTGGAGCGTGCCATCGGGAGGCTGAAGGTCCGTTGGCTATGCCTGGACACGGCAGGAGGGACGCTCCTCTACAAGCCCGATAAGGTATTTTTCAAAAAACACACACACACACACACACACACACATTAGACCATCATGAGCTGAAAACGGTAGGCATTAAGGCATGCTATAACAGAACAGGTTTTGTTCAGTCTATTAATTTGTTCCCATCTATAGGTTTGCAAGATCACGATGGCCTGCTGCGCGCTCCACAACATCGCCGAACGGCATGGTGTGCCCCTTCCAGAGGGACTGGCACTGCCCCCACCTGCAGACATGCCGGTGGACCCACCCATTGGCGCAGAGGCCAACAGGCCAGGACTGGCCCTGCGCCGACAACTGATCGCTCGTTTTTGAAGTAAGGATGAATATAGTTTAATTTAATTTATCATTTTACTTGACGTTTTTCGACCCTCTAATTCAGTTAGTTTTAAATAGTTTAGCGGATTTGATATAGCCAGTTTGTTTCTTGATCACATGGTAATAGTTACACAATACAGTTTCATATCGGTTGTTTTCGTTGTACATTTTTTTCCCTTCAGTTTGTTACTTCGTTAGTTTTAGTTAACTATATAATAACCTTGAAGAATAGACACATGAAGCAAATTCAACATTTCGTTTAATGATTTTATTCATTTCTCCTGCAGGCTATGGATTCGAGGGCTGTGGCGATCCTGCCCAGAATCCCCACACCCTCCTCCATGACAGACGCGACCCTTTCCACCGCCCTCACACCCTCCTCCACGACAGAGGCGACCCTCTCCACCGCCCTCAGCAAATGCCCCTGGTTCTGCAAGACCTCGGCTGATATAACTTCCACCCGGGCGTCCCGGTCAGCCACGGGGGCAGGCTCCGAGGCTCGCCTAAATCTGGTTCTTGCAGAACCAGGAGCAGAAGCCGAGGTAGAGGGCACCTCGTCGTTGTCTGGTGGAGGCCTGCGAGCAGCAGGGGCAGAGCCGGCGGTGGTGGTGGAGCACTGAGGCCGAGGCTGAGCGGATGGCCCTGCAGCCGAGGCCTGGGAGGTGGTGGTGGTGGTGGAGCGCTGAGGCCGAGGCTGAGCGGATGGCCCTGCAGCCGAGGCCTGGGAGGTGGTGGTGGTGGTGGAGCGCTGAGCCCGAGGCTGAGCGGATGGCCCTGCAGCCGAGGCCTGGGAGGTGGTGGTGGTGGTGGAGCGCTGAGCCCGAGGCTGAGCGGATGGCCCTGCAGCCGAGGCCTGGGAGGTGGTGGTGGTGGTGGAGCGCTGAGGCCGAGGCTGAGCGGATGGCCCTGCAGCCGAGGCCTGGGAGGTGGTGGTGGTGGTGGAGCGCTGAGCCCGAGGCTGAGCGGATGGCCCTGCAGCCGAGGCCTGGGAGGTGGTGGTGGTGGTGGAGCGCTGAGCCCGAGGCTGAGCGGATGGCCCTGCAGACGAGGCCTGGGAGGTGGTGGTGGTGGTGGTGGTGGTGGTGGTGGAGCGCTGAGCCCGAGGCTGAGCGGATGGCCCTGCAGACGAGGCCTGGGAGGTGGTGGTGGTGGTGGTGGAGCGCTGAGCCCGAGGCTGAGCGGATGGCCCTGCAGACGAGGCCTGGGAGGTGGTGGTGGTGGTGGTGGCGGTGGTGGTGGAGCGCTGAGCCCGAGGCTGAGCGGATGGCCCTGCAGACGAGGCCTGGGAGGTGGTGGTGGTGGTGGTGGCGGTGGTGGTGGAGCGCTGAGCCCGAGGCTGAGCGGATGGCCCTGCAGCCGAGGCCTGGGAGGTGGTGGTGGTGGTCGAGGACAGCGTGCGGCACCGAGCTGCCTGCGAGGTGGTGGAGGCACTGGAGCGCCGCGAGGACGCGGACGCCACGGAAGCAGCATCATCATCTGTTAAAAAAAAATGAAGATTATCATTTGATGTGCCTTTTTCCCCCATTAAAAATCAGTTACAATTATTTATTGTGCCTTTTTCCTTATTTAACAACATCGTATATTTTATCTACATTTAGTTATGGAGCAATGCTGCTTGAATCGAGTGTGTGTAGCCTGTGTTGTGCTCAATATCAAAGGAGAAGCAGGACAGTGGAAAAGAAACAACAATCATGCACAAATGTAACGGTATATGGATATAAAAAAGTAGACTGGTACCAATTATGGCACAGATTCGCTCGTCCATGGGCGAAGGTGGTGGTGCGTCGCCCGGCCCCCCCCCCCCCGGTAGCACTCATGGATTGGCGCTGCCTGGTCAGCCTCCTCTTACAATCCAATTTTAAATCGCTCCATTTATTTTTTTACCTCCTTCGCTGTCCTTTAATAGATTGAATAATAAACAGTGTCGGTTTGTAAATAAGCCTAGGCCTACGATAATACAATGGTGCAAATGATATACATAAAAGCCCTATAGGCCAATTGTTTGTGGTCCATGCGTGTATCAAATTAAAAGAACGGGCTGTAGGCCTATATTCATATTCATTATTCATACCTCTCCACAGCACTGACGGAGTTCACTTGCTGGGTGATTTCCTTCCAACAATCCGATTTGCTAAAATTGGTGAAGCCACTGCTTACACTGCAAAATAATATATTTTTGTGGCGTTCTACGGCGTCTAACATGACCTCTATTTCCACAAAGCTGTAATTTATTTTCTTTATTCTCGCCGCCATGGTGATCTCACAAACTGCTGAGTCATGCTTGAGGCCTTTTATGGTGTGAAATGGGGCGTGGATCAATGCAAATGAAGTTATCCGCTGATTTTCCGATCATTTGGCACCCGCTCGCATTCACCTGCGTACCTCACAACATACACCTGCGTACCTGTGGTACACACCGCTCTTTGAATTGCACGGCAAAACAACGTTGCGTGATCGGACGGAATTTCCCGCATCTGTTTACGCTTCCGTTACGCTTCCGTTACACTCTTGCGTATTTCTCCTTTGTGAATGAGGACCAATATGTATATGTTTTTTGGTTAAATATAATCATAAAACAAAAGCAGTACCAACCTTCTCATTTTGAAGCCCATCTCTCGGTCCAACCTCGACAATTCTCACTCTTTTCGGGAGAGCTGTGACAATTTGAGATATGTGACAATGATTAGTAACATATGACTAGTACAAATTACTTGATTCAATGCAATATGTAATTGAATATCCAATTATTCTTGTAAGAATGTTAACTGGATTGCTATAGTGCAATAAACATGTTAATGCTGTTCTGTCTATTTTGGATGTGATTCCAAATCATGTTTTTGAGTGTTTATGTGAATAATGTACATAATAAAGGTTATTTGAATTGTACCAAACTTACATCTTTCTGGACAGTGGGTAGTACATTCTGTTCAGTTGGCCTGCGATGCGTCTCCATATGGTGTGGGGGCCGTCATTTCACACATAATGCCAGGCGGAGAAGAGAGGCCTATAGCGTTTGCATCACGAACCTTGAGCAAGGCAGAGTCTAACTATGCTCAAATAGAGCGAGAAGCATTGAGCATCGTCTATGGGGTTCGTAAGTTCCATCAGTACCTCTATGGTAGGCGTTTTACGCTTCTGACTGACCACCGTCCTCTAACGACCATCCTAGGGTCGCACACTGGGATACCTTCGCTCGCAGCGAGTCGCATGCAGCGTTGGGCATTGCTGTTATCGGCACACTCGTATGATATCAAGTATCGCAAGGTGGACCTTCACGGCAACGCGGATGCCCTATCTAGGTTGCTTCCTGTCACCAGACCAGATCCACGTGCCGCAGACATTTTTTACTTCAGCCGGGTGGATGATGCGCCGGTTTCAGCTGCTCAGGTGAGGAGAACTACTCGCACTGACCCTGTCTTGTCAGTGGTAATGGACATTGTGATGAAAGGTGGGTCGGGCTGCGACAGCCCCAGTGTACAGCCATATCTCTCCAGGAGAGCAGAACTGTCGGTGCAATCTGGTTGTTTGCTGTGGGGGAGGAGGGTGATTATTCCACCGTCATTACGCAAGCTCATTCTGCAACAACTCCACGCCGGGCACAGTGGAATAGTTCGAATGAAAGAGATAGCAAGAAGTTATTTCTGGTGGCCAGGAGTCGACAGAGAGATCGAGACTACCGCCAAGACCTGTTCCTCATGCCAGGAAGTTAGGAATACCCCACAACTGGCTCCTCTACATCCATGGGAGTTTCCTGAAGAACCATGGCAGCGTGTACACATTGATTTTGCCGGACCAGTGGAGGGGCGAATGCTCCTAGTGTGTGTGGACGCACACAGTAAGTGGCCGGAAGTGGCCATAATGAAATCCACCACTACTGCGAAAACCATTGAGAAGCTGGGAGAGATGTTCAGCCGGTTCGGTTCTCCCCTGCAGCTGGTTTCGGATAATGGGCCTCAACTGGTGTCACAAGAAATGACCACATTCCTGCAAGCCAATGGTATCCAACACATCCGAACAGCACCGTTCCACCCTGCGACTAACGGTTTGGCTGAAAGGTTTGTTCAGACTATGAAGAAGGCACTAAAGACATCCCAAGGCCAAGGAACCCTTCATCAGAGATTACATACATTTCTGTTGAGCTATCGTAACACGGCCCATGCCACTACTAAGGTTTCTCCCGCCGCCTTGATGAGATCTACGGACCAACTATGACCTCTTAAAGCCAACAACAGTGAGGGATGCAATTCAGAATCAACAGGAAAAACAGATTCAGCAAAGAATGCAGAGGGCTAAAGAAAGAGCCTTCTCTCCAGATGAGACAGTGTTGGCAAGGAACTACAGTACTGGACCTCCTGAGTGGGTTCCTGCAATCATCACCAATCGGTCTGGCCCCGTCTCCTACACTGTCCGGACTGCTGCCGGGCTGACGTGGAAAAGACACGTCGATCAACTTCTGCAGTCAGCTTCATCGCCAACAGATCAACTTCCGGTGGATGCCCCGGACGAGCCAGAGTCCAGCGCACCCCATCATCCTCCGTCATCACCCCGAGGTGCACCGGAACTCGATGGTGAGACTTCCGTTCCTGACTCCCCGCCGCGAGAGACTGTGATGGATGTCCCTACGCCTCCGGCTGTTCCAGTGTCCCCTCACAGAGACAGTAAGACTGAACATTCTGTCGAGCGCCGTAAGAGAGCGTCGTCCTCCAGAACGCATGGACTTATAGACTCTTGTTGAGATCAACCCAAAGTAGCTGGGGCAGAATAATCCCCTGGGTTGGTCATGAGATGAGGTAGTCTACCCTCATCTCATACTCTGTTGTGTGTGTTGACTTGTGACTAGTTTAAGTACGTTCCCTCTGAACTTGTTTGGGGTGGGGGGGGGGGGGGGGGGTTGTTCTAAGGGGGGAGGAGATGTTATATATTTGGTCTTTGCTGCTTACCGTAGTGTGAAGTACAATGCATGAAGGGAAACCGGATGTTGTTGTAATATGAACAAGCACGATGAGAATAAAGACGCCTCCTGAATAGCTCTGTGCCTCGGGTACTTTATTGGTTTATTACCATCGTAAACCTGTCATCATATATAACAAACGTGATTCTTTTTGGACTTTATTGTATTTTATTTTTCCCCTATTCCCTGGACTCAACTACCCTTTTTCCTAAACTGAAACTACACTTTCAACTAAAGCATTTAAAATCTATTTCCTGGTGTCTGTTTAAATTAATTCCCAGTTTTAAAAAGGTTTTCACTTTAAGTGGTATATTTATGGTTTTAGTTAAGTGCTAATATTGGGGATTTATTGCTTCACAACTCAAACTAATAGCTTAAGACGAACTTAAAGCCTTCCTCTATTATTACGGGGATCAGATGGGCTACACTACAATTCTGATCTATGCTGTCTCGATCCCCATCAACATAACAGTAGTAATACCTTGTATTCACTGTTCAGTTTCCTCTTTATTGATTGTTTCCTCCTTTAAATACGTTTTTTGCCTTCATGTTTTGCTTTAGTTATACTAGACTCTAGTAACTAGAGTGTAGAGACAGGAAACTGAGACAGAGATCAAGAAGGTAGTGAAAGAAAATTGTAGAAAAAAAGTATGGAGGTAGGTTGAAAAGTGGTGAAGTCATTGACTCAGTGAATCATCATTGCTCCAAATCTTTCAGCTTTGGTGAATGAACAGCTGCCTGTGTTATTGTCTTAATACAATAGTATGTGACTGTTCATAACAACATCTTAATAGTCTTGCAAAACTGTTACGTGTTCCTAAAATTCAAGGTGTGTATTGCCTTCCAAATTGTTATTGACTGAAATTAACACACACCATACTCCTATAAACTCAAGCTAAAAAACACCTCTCAACTTGAATGTTTGTCTTTATTTGTGACTGCACAACCATTATTTACAACAGAGACATAAAGGAATAAACAAATGTGTCACTATAGTGTACTTTTTAATGATGTAGCCTACTAAGAAAAGTAACACACCATGGCCAAAAAAAATCAATTTGACAAAATAAATATAATCTAAATGTAACTGTGACCGGTGTCAAAACAGGTTTCTCTTTTTGTTTTTTCTTATTTTGTGTTTGCATTAATACCCTGTATTATAAATCCGTTCAGTGACTTATTCTTATTATTCTTATTATATATACCTACCGCTGTCTATTGCATATATGATCCTGTATATGTGCAAGGACTTACGGTTCGGCCGGACTAAGTATGACGTTAGCGTCATTAACTGACAGCTGTCAGGCGTGGGGAACGGAAGAGGAGGAGCTTTCTATTAGGAACATGACTTTTGTCAGTATAAAGAGACAAGGAGCAGAGAAGGGTGTGTGTGTGCCGCTGTCTGTGTGGAAGTGACAGGTGACAGCCAGAGGGGAGAGCCGGGAGCATTGGAAACGACGGGCATACCACGCCATTGAGCGAGTCAGAGAGAGAGACACTCACTGTTGACTGAGAGAGAGAGAACCGGAGAGCTTGTATCCTGCGACCAGAAACTGCTGCTGTGTCGGCCCAGGACTCGGAGACGTGTAGGGTGTCTTCAGAGAGCTGATACCATTCTACCTCAGCGGGCAGTTAACGCTGCCTGACGTGTGTGAGTAACATTCTATCCAGCGCTACTATTCCACCCTGCCATTGCCCTGTACTAGCCGTGAAACACTGTGGAACAGAGAAACTGGCCTTTACCTTGTATTCGCAGATCCTTGATGCATTGAAGTAGACGAATATGATGATGATGATGAATTACCCAGGAGGCTCTCCCTGCTGCTAAAACCGATCTATCTGAAACCACTCTTGCACATTTTGTATTGACGCTTTTAAGGATTTATTATTTGTTTTGTTATTTTGTTTCTTTCGGTAGTTAGTTAGATTTTAGGATTAATAAATATTGTATTTTTATGGCATTTTAGTAGCCGCTGTAAAGGGAAATAAACAAATGTTATATTTTTGATCCATGGTTCAGTGTCAGTCTCTCTCCGCCTATTTATGTTTTTTGCTCTCTTACCTGGTAAAACGTGAACCTGTGTGTGTCCTTGAACAAACTGAAGCTAAGAGTAATAATGACACAAGAGTTTCCGTTTCTCTTCAATTAAATAACGGATGGCGTAGTCCCAGGCTTATTCACTTAATAGGGTTGTACAACATTGATATCTTTCGCACCTCAAATAATTAATGGTTGTATGTCTTACAAAGTAATAACGATAAAGAATATTATTTTGCCAAAATACTGTGTGGCTGATTCGGCCTTGGTCACATAACCTACAGCAAATCTACAGGTCACATCTACAGGAATAAAATGAATATTGAGACTTGAGATTTCTGCCTGCAGCTAAATGTAAGTGGTTATGCTCCGCAAAGACAATGCAGCATAACAAAAGGATGACAGTCAGCCTGGGCACACTTTAGATTCCATCCGCGGACAGAATAAGCTGTGTTTTGCGTCATTTCCGTTTTTTTAGACAGCTGGTGGATGGAAAATAACCTCCACCCACGCGGCAGGTTGTCGCTGGGGCAAGCTTTTCCGGGAATCTGGCCGACGCGGTGGAGCTTCTTTTCTATCCACCAGCTGTCTAAAAACCTGGAAAAGACGTCGGGAGTCAGCTTCCTTTGGCCGCGCATGGAATCTTAGATGTGCCCATACCAAATAATAAACATGGTAAGGTCAGATGTAATGAAGCAGAAATCTAGATAGTCTAGATAGAAAGATGTAGGAAATCGGCACAATGGCAGAACACAGTACATTTTGTCTAGGCTAAAAGAAAACAGCATAGCCTACTGTTCTTTCCTATACTTTCTCTGAAAATAATTGAGTCAGTGAATGAGAATTAGTACATAAACAGTGTTAAGTTTAGTGTTAACCAACAAATCAACTTGTGGGTTATTATATTACCCTTCTAAATAAACAATTGCTTAAAAAAGACCATAATGGCTCATTCATTATACACATTATTTACTCTAGCATGATTACATCAATTATGATCTATATGCTGTCTCGATCCCAATCAACATTAACAGTAGTAATACGGTAAACCCTGTATTCACTATGCAGTTTGCTTTTTTATTGATTGTTTCATCCTTTAACACAGCATGTTTGCCGACGACTCAGCACTCTTGATATCGGGAGAAAACAAAGCGCAGGTTGAGGAAGCCCTAAGTATAGAACTCACCAAAATCCGAACCTGGCTCACCGACAACAAACTCTCATTGCACCTCGGTAAAACGGAATCCATCCTTTTTGGGTCCAACCATTCCCTGAGTAGGACAAATGTAAATGATTTTAAGGTCCGAGTCGATGACATAATAATCTCCAGCAAAGAAGAGGTAACATACCTAGGATGTATCCTTGACAATAAACTGACAGGGGATAGCATGGCAACAAGGGCGATAAAAAGAGTAAACCAGAGGACAAGATTCTTGGGCAGAATCTCCTCCTTTATTAACAAAAGGGCCCTCAGGACCTTAGCTGGAGCCCTCATACTACCCATTTTTGACTATGCTTGTACGTCCTGGTTCTCTAACATATCAATGGCACAGAAAACCAAGCTTTAAACTTCCCAAAACAAACTAATCCGACTTCTTATTCACCTAGGGCCCATGACCCACCTATATGCGGAGCATTTTGACAGCATAGGCTGGCTCAGGGTGGAAGACAGAGTCAAGCAGTTGAAGATGAGCCTGACATTCAAAATTGTAAATGCAACTTTACCCTCCATGCCCTCAGTACCCACTTACTTGACTAATTACTTTAAAAAAGTGAGCAATACCCACAGCCATAATACTAGAGGGAGCGTGAACAACGATCTGGTGCCACCCATTTATAAAACAAATATGGGCAAATTCACCTTTCAAAGCACTGCTACCCAGGTGTGGAATTCCCTCCCCCCATCTCTCAAAACAAACAAATCTCTGGCTTCCTTCAAGACAGGCCTAAAAATTCACCTATCAGCAGGTCAAAGGGAGAGGAGGTGATCGCCCCAGCCTCTTTATACTAATAAACCCCTTCCGATTAACTTCAGCCCCAACCTATGCATACTGTATATTTCATGTTTAGAGGAAATTGATATGCTGTTATATCAACTGTTGTTACTGTGTTAAATTATTTTTCATGTCATGTGTGAGTGGATGGGACCCGAATGGAAACAAGGCCGCAAGGTCTTTCTTCGGTGTAATCCTTTTTCGGACAAAAAAAATGCCTGACTGTACATTGTGCTGTTTGCATTTATATGTTGCCTAATAAAATATTCAATCAAAAAAAAAAAAAAGCATTCTGTGTTTTCTGTGAGTTTGTTCCAGATATGTGGTGCATAGGCCTACAAACAAAATGCTGCTGCTTTATCATGAACTTTTAAAACCTTAAAGATGGAGTGCCACAATTTTTCCCCCAGTATTTCATGTGTCTATGTTCATTAGCCACCCTGGAGTCGTTTTTATGTGCAATGGTGTATTAACTTTGTATTTAGGGTTTCTTCCTGGAGGCTGAACCATTGACAGTCGAAACGGGCCAATTAAATAAACAGTAATATAGTGACACGGCTCTATCAGCCCCTCCCCTAACCCCTCCCCCTTTATCATACAACTACAGCTGTGGGTGCGGCTTCAGTTCAGGTGGATTACCACCCACCAGGCAAACCAGGCATAATTAATGAACTGGTGGGCGTGTCCACATAAAAGCATGATTTTAACAAATAGGCCTACTGTACACTTCCCCCTTATTTTGTAATAATACCTGATGATCATGTTTTAGGGTGGAAAATTGTGGCACTCCGTCTTTAAAGGAGTATTTTGCCTAACTTCTACCAGAACATAACAGTATAGTAATACCTTGTATGCACTGTTCAGTTTCCTTTTTATTGATTGCTTCCTCCTTTAAATACGTGTTTTTGCCTTCATGTTTTTCATGTTATAATAGAGTGTAGAGACAGGAAACTGAGACAGAGATCTATGTGAAAGAAAATTGTAGAAAAAAAATGGTATGGAGGCAGGTTGAAAAGTGGTCATTTAAAAGCTAGTGTTGTAAATTGTAAGTGTAAATTGTAAGTGTGGCAAAAGTTATAACTATTCTTCATGTCCTGTGGTGATTGACTTTTGCATTATATTTAAAGCCCAACTCTGTTAATGTCCTTGTATGAATGAGTCCCTCTCATCTCCATCTTGTTATTCAAGCAGAACCATTAGATAGATTGGACAATCAGGTCCCTATATAAACCTAATTTGCACATGATTGCTCCAAATCTTTCAGCTTTGGTGAAGGACCAGGTGTTTGTGATATTGTGTTAATACAATAATATGTGGTTGTTCATAACAACACCTTACTTAGTGTTGCAAAACTGTTGTGCTCCTACATTACAAGGTGTGTTATTGCCTTCCAAATAGTTATTGACTGAAATTAACACACTCTACGCCTATAAACTCAAGCTAAAAAAACACCTCGACTTTGAATGTTTGTCTTTATTTGTGACTGCACAACCATTATTTACATTTTAATGATATAGTCTACTAAGAAAAGTAACACACCATGGCAACAAAAAGAACAAAAGACAAAATAAAAATAAATCTAAATGTAACCTACAGGTAACTATGGCGAAACAATAGCATTGAGAATAAAATGAATATTGAGACTTGAGATACTTGAGATTTCTGCCTGCAGCTAAATGTAAATGGACAAGTGGTTATGCTCCGCAAAGACAATGCAACATAACAAAAGGATGACAATAATAAACATGGTAAAGTCAGATGTAATGAATGTAATGAAGCAGAAATACAGAATCTAGATAGAAAGATGTAGTGGGAAATCAGCACAATGGCAGCACATTTGGTCTAACCGTGAATGAGAAATAGTACAAAAACAGTATGTTAAGTTTACTTGCAATTAATCAACACATCAACTTGTGGGTTATTATATTACCCTTCTTAAAAAACAATTGCTTAACAAATGCCATAATGCTCATCATGCTACACTTGGTTTGTGGATTTGCTGATGTTTCTCACCCGCTCTAATGAAGCTATATAAAACACTAAACATATTTATATTTTAAATATATGCGTGTTCATGATGTGAATTAATACATCTCTTTCCACACTGACAAGAAGGGAACAAATTCAGTGTGTACAACCTGGAAATTCAAACATTATTTGAATTACAAAATGATTTTCCACATACATCAGTATCATTAGGGTTTCCCCCCAGTGTGAATTCTCTGGTGGATTTTAAGGTTGGACAATCTAGAGAAGTGTTTTCCACAATGATCACATCCATAGGGTTTCTCTCCAGTGTGAGTTTTCTGGTGGCTTTTAAGGATGTCCTTTTGAGAGAAGTGTTGTCCACACTGATCACATCCATAGGGTTTCTCTCCAGTGTGAATCCGCTGGTGTTTTTTAAGGCTTGACATTTGAGAGAAGTGTTGTCCACACTGATCACATCCATAGGGTTTCTCTCCAGTGTGAATCCGCTGGTGTTTTTTAAGGCTTGACATTTGAGAGAAGTGTTGTCCACACTGATCACATCCATAGGGTTTCTCTCCAGTGTGAACTTTCTGGTGTGTTTTAAGGTTTACCATATGAGAGAAGTGTTGTCCACACTGATCACATCCATAGGGTTTCTCTCCAGTGTGAACTTTCTGGTGTGTTTTAAGGTTTGCCATTTGAGCGAAGTGTTGTCCACACTGATCACATCCATAAGGTTTCTCTCCAGTGTGAATTCTCTGGTGTGTTTTAAGGCTGAAAATATGAGAGAAGTGTTGTCCACACTGATCACATCCATAGGGTTTCTCTCCAGTGTGAACCTTCTGGTGGCTTTTAAGGTGGGACAATCTAGAGAAGTGTTTTGCACAATGATCACATCCATAGGGTTTCTCTCCAGTGTGAATTCTCTGGTGTATTTTAAGGCTTGCCATTTGAGAGAAGTGTTGTCCACACTGATCACATCCATAGGGTTTCTCTCCAGTGTGAATTCTCTGGTGTGTTTTAAGGCTTGACATGTGAGAGAAGTGTTGTCCACACACATCACATCCATAGGGTTTCTCTCCAGTGTGAACTTTCTGGTGTGTTTTAAGGTGTGCCATTTGAGAGAAGTGTTGTCCACACACATCACATCCATAGGGTTTCTCCCCAGTGTGAATTTGCTGGTGTATTTTAAGGTTTGCCATTTGAGAGAAGTGTTGTCCACACTGATCACATCCATAGGGTTTCTCTCCAGTGTGAATTCTCTGGTGTGTTTTAAGGCTTGACATGTGAGAGAAGTGTTGTCCACACACATCACATCCATAGGGTTTCTCTCCAGTGTGAATTTTCTGGTGGCTTTTAAGTTTGGACATTGTAGGGAAGCGTTTACCACACTGATCACAGCAGTGGCATTTTTGTTTAGTCAAGCTTTGTTGTTCATTCACCTCTGGTAGAACAGGGAAGCCAAACTGATGATGCAACACTGAATTGGAAACAAAGACAAGGGACATATTGTTTAGAGTTACTTCATTGCCTTGCAACTAATTCGATGTCAATGTACAAAAATGACAATTTTACCAACCATTTATAATTTGATTTTACGGTTTCACTCGCTATCTCTCTTGGCACTCCCTCATGGCACAAATTATATGTAGCCTATACAACAGACTGTTATTGTCTCCCGTTTGTTAGGTGTTCTAGGGTTAGTGTTATATCATTAAGAAGGCTAAACCGTTATGAACACATTATATGTATATGAGCATGTTGATTCTAGATTTTTACTGGATGGTGATTATTTTGATTAATTGCAATTTTGTGTGCATTTTAGAAAGAGACATAGAACATTTGTCTTAGTCTATGCTAATATTATGACATATTACGACATGCTGTATATCCATAAAGATAAGTAACTTCACCTGAAGTCTGGAGTCCACAGTCAGATCTGATCTGAAATGAATGATACCCTGGAGGAGTTGTGGAGAACTGACAACTACACACCCTTCTTATACTAGAGAACCTGAGGTGGATTGGCCAAAGTGGAGAACAATAGAATCCCCTCCACCAATCACAACCTAACAGGGGGTGGGGGGCATTGGACCCCTGCACTGTTATATGTATACATTATACTAAAATGTTATCTATACCATACAATGTACTTTATATATTTGCCTAAATGCATTGTGAAATGATCACAGTCAGAGTTATTCTGTTATTATTTAAAATACAAAATACAACACAAAATGCCAGGGTGAACAGTAGCCTATTGGATCATGTATGTATCATCAGCTTGACTTAAAATATATATAATTTATATATAAACACCTTCTGTACTCTTATTTGTATCTTCTGTGTGTTGGGATATCAAATTAACTATCTAAATTCTCCAATTATGTTTTTGAAAACATTGTTTTCACCTGCAAGGCCTAACAACAAAGTACTCTATTTCAAAATCCTCAAAGTCTCATAGCCACATTGTGCTCTATTGTTTTTATTTGATTTCTTAACTGTATTTACAGTGGAATCTGCATATGTGTAGAAACATGTGTCCATGTAGTGTAATGTATTATCAGGATATGTCATTATTCTTGTAATAATCATATTATGATTACATGGTTAACAGAGACACAATAACAGCAACAGCTTTTTTTCTCCAAATGCTAAATAATGAACCAACCCACATTCTTTCCCCTGGTTAAAATGCAAATAGGCAAATGATGGCTGGTGCTTAATTCACTATACAATATAATCACTGCATTCAAATGCAGCGATTAAAATGTTAATGGTCACTGGTTGTCTGGCATTGGACAGATCACCTGTTAATGATCACATTATGGATGAACTGAGACCATTTCACTTTATTTAATGAATCTAAACTATATCCAGACAATCTTTGTCCTTCCACATGTTGTTTCTTGTGTGATTTCATTGTGTTTAAAGTTCACTAACCTTCACTGGTCTCCTGCCACTCATCACTGTCTTCAGTGTCAGATTCAGAACAGTGTGAAGAGAGGAGCTGGTCGTCACTAGTTGGTTGTGATGTTCCACAGTCCTCTACATCAGCTTGTGTTTTCATGTGTTCAGTTGAGGTGCCGGCTACAGGCTCTGTCTCTCCATTTTCATCATCATGATCATCTTCACTTTTCACTGCTTGTAATGTCAACGTTGACCCATCAGCCTCCATTGGTCTTTGAAGTAGCTCCTCTTGTTCGTCTTTAATCTGTGGTGGTTGTGGTTCCTCCTGGACCAGACTGGAGCTCCTCTCCTGTTGTTCAGTGACAACTTCATCTTTACACACAGGGAGGTGCGGGACGGCTAGAAAAAAGACACAAAGAGAGAAAAACATTTAATGTCTTTTTATTTTTGGAGGAACATCATCACAGATAGTTTTCAGGGCTTGACATTTGAGCCACATTTGGACAAGAACATTTACTCACTTGTCCAAGTAAAGATTAGTCATTCTTGTACTTGTCTTGCATATTTTGTTTGTATTGAATATAATGTTGCATTTGAATAGTTACAATTAAGTAACAAGTGTTCAACAGAAGTTTATGATATATAATCCACCACTCCTGAATGAAGTGCCTGGTGCTGGGAGTCTGAGGTATTCTATTTATAGTGACTCATAGGAATAGACTGACAACCGGGTATAGTCTGGTGACCACCGGAGAGACGGGTGCCAGCCGGAATGTAGACGGCACCTGGGTGAGCAGTACGGGTTAGCGCTCCAGCCTGTGTCCTCCGTGAGGAGGAAGCCCAACAACCCCACGGTGAGGCCTTTAGGAGGGCCATTCAAGCTGCAAGCGGAGCCTGCAGCACCACCGTTGCCCAGGTGGAGCCTGCAGCACCACCGTTGCCCATGTGGACTCTGCAGTACCACCGTTGCCTCACCAACAAATGTTGGTGAGGCATTTAGGAGGGCCATTATAATCCACCACTCCTGAATGAAGTGTCTGGTGCAACGCACAGGTCCTGGGCCTGGTGAGAGCAGGAGTGGACCTGGCGAGACGTAGGAGGGGCCCGGACAGGAGTCAACCCACAGAGCCTAGTCCTTCCACGCGCCATAATTTGGTTCTCCCAGTCCCGGCAGAGTAGTTCCGGAGCAACGGATTGTATGGCCTTTCTCATTCCCTGATGGACTGATCGAGGGTAGCTACTGGGACATAAGTCGGGATTTGATCAACCCCGGCTGGGTCGCCTGAGTGAGGGGTATGATGATGGTAGACCCGAAACCCCGTTGACCTCAGGATACATCACTGAGGATACGTCCCAGGTGCATCCATGCGATGTATTTTTAGTTATATGACAAAATAACACTACACAAAAAAAAAAGATAACTGAAAAACATAATTGGCACAAACTCAAACAGGTTGTTGGAAGTTTCAACAAACATGTCATACATATCATAGTGTGTAGCGGTGACTCCAGGTCTCAATCTTTAGTTGATGCATGATTTGTGTAGCCTGACGCCCTGAGATGCTGAAATTAATATTATGCCAGTTGTGTTGAACAGTGGAATGTCATGAAGCAAGAGTTTAACCAATGCAACCCCCCCAGCCCCCCCCCCCAAAATCAGGAAGCGCAAAACCACAGGGGGGGGGGGGGGGGGGTTAGCTATCTCTTATGGCATCCCCCCCTGAATTATCACACGGACCACCACTGTTTACAGGCTGTGTAAACAATTAGGTTTTCAACATCAACCTTTTCAGACCCCAGGCCAGGAAACGGGGTTTGAAATGCTTAACCAGGGAATGAGAGAGAGCGAGAGATTGGCACGAACCCCCTGAGTTGACCAAGGAATGACCTTCCGGAGAGACTTTGCGTCGCCACGCTAAAATCGACATGCACACAGAAATGGATATAAATGCGTTGGCTCCCCATATACTACAAACACGCACGCACCACTGACAGCATGTGTAGGGCGGCTGTCTTTTTCTTTTGATGAAATCATGTTCTACCTACTGATAAGTGTCATTACAAATGAGTGAGCATGTCTGTCAAGATGAGAGAAAATCATCATCATTTTTCGACCGCAGTCGAGATCGTGGATTTCACGATATCACGCTAGACTTTCCGGTCCTTCATTGCCATCCCCAGTTCCTGCTTACTGATGCCTGTGTCCCTAGCGATTACATCAGGGAACGATAGTTTTCTATCTCTGGTCTGCTTTGAGGCAGGACTCCAGAGAAGAAGGGAAGATATAACCTCATTGTCAGCTCTGTAGCAGTGGCCGGCAAACTGTGTTCTTCTGGATCGGACTAGTGAAGAAACACGGGGAAGGTTGCCGTATATTAGATTAGTCGATGGGTGGCTCTTCCAAGACAGATTTTGCGCTCTCATTAGAAGGCGGTGTAAGTGCCATCCAACCGTTTCTCTAATTTCTTTAAACGTGTCCATGTCTCGGAGCCATAGAGTAGAATCGGCTCAACGGTCGTCCTAAATATTTTTACTTAACATCTTACTAAGCTGGGATGACCAGATCTTATGCATGTCATTGCAGGCTGACCAGGCCATACCCTTCCTAGTTTGAAAGATATATATGAACCCAAATACTTGTAGTCATCAACCTGTTTCAGAGGAGTGTTGTTAAGTGTTTTTATAATGTGGTTATTGTTGGATTTGCATATATTTACGTATTCAGTTTTCGTCTCGTTGAGATAAAGACCAACACAGTTGGAGGCCTGCTCAAGAGACTGAAGGAGAGCTCTTGATTGACTGATTGACTCCAATGATTGACTGATAAGCACGATGTCATCAGCGAAGTCAGTGTCATTATTCTCATTTATCTTAGCTCCTTGGGCAAGACACTGAACCCTACATCGCCTCCAATGAGTTGGTTGGTGTGAGCTCGCCACCATTGGTGTCTGAATGTGGGAAGTGAGAACCCTGGCGTCGACTGTTCACCGCTTCACCTCCCAATGTATGAATGAATTGTAAAGTGCTTTGACCACTTGGAAAAGTGCTATGAAAATGCAATTCATTATAAAAATGCAATTCATTATTTGATTTATCGTGTGTATTTCGTTTCATATACAAGAGGGGTTTTTCAAAGCATTTATTCACTATGTTAAAGAAGTCTTGTCAGAAAACTTGACGTTTTATCTGATCGAGGAGCTAGTATTGTATACCATTGATTTGATCCATTTTGAAGTAATAATATACAAAATTAGGACCTAATTTCCCTTAAGGAACTTGACTACCTTGACTACATTTGTATGAATGCAATAATATCAAACAATTACAATTTCTCAAAAAATTATATTAGGACTCCCACCCGCTCTCTACCCATTCAGCTAGCTTCGTGGATACGGCCATTTTGAAAATAACGTGGTGCATTGTGGGTAGGCGCAAAGCAGTCTGGGGGAGAAAGGGACCAGGAAGTGTCTAGCCTGTTGTGTACACTATGGCATTTCTGAACTTCTCCGCGATTTCCAAAGATAAAAGTATTTTTTGCTAAACATAACAATAGGTGGAACACACCGATGTGCTGTTTACATGTTCAACAACAATCGGTGATATAAAGCCAAGTAAGTGGAAGTTCATATATATGTAGAATTGTCGCTAGAAATGATGCCGTTATTTTAAGGCTACTGCCTCACTCCGAGTCTGGGTGGATATGTTCTAATAATAAAGTCTGTTATGTCCCTTAGTTTTTATTTGTATTTATTTTGCATGCATCGTATTAGTCCTATTGTTGATCTTTTTTGCTATGGTCAACATTTAAGTACATAGTACTGTAGCCTTTTCCTTTTGTAATACAATCATAACGTGCAGGTTTCTTATTCTTTCCTACAGTATGATCAAGTAATATAATCCTATTGTAATACAATCATAACTCACTCATTCTTGAGATAAGGGACACAACTTTTTTCAAATCAGATTTTTTTTTAAAGACACATTAAAATGAAATTGATGTATTTGTAGACACAGGTCTCAACTACCAATCTTGAGAAGGAACGGGTTTTTCGCATAATATTTCTTTCTAAAATGGGAAATGTATGCACTTCATAACTGATTCATGTCAACTCCGTCAGACACACTAAAATCCCTTTTATTTTAATTTGATAATTCCAACAATACTATAAAGTCCTCAGTTATCTTACAATGGCTTTTAATAGTCAAGTTAAGTAATACAATTAATTTAATATTGTTTTATTCCAATTTCACACTATTATGAAATATCCCATTTCTCAAATCCTTCATTTGCAACCTTTACTTTAAATATTATAACATAAAAACCATGTTAAAACCAAAAAAAAGGATCATTACGTTGTATTTCAGTTGGTGTTTCAATACATAAGCACAAAATATTTGAATCGAATCATCTATTTCTTTGGAAATTAACAAAAACATCATGTGACCAACGTCTGACGGAGCTGACAAACATCTGACGGAGTTGACAAGTTGAACTGATTTAGGTTCTAGACCACCTAGGATCTTGATTCTGGTAACTAATCCCACATTTTCAAGGATGAGGAATACAGTGGTACTATTTAGATTTGCCCTGTGACCATGGCAGCCATTTATCAAAATGGCCACCACCTGCTGTTACTTTACAATAACTCAAGTTCTACACCACCTAGGATCTTGATTCTGGTGACTAATACTACATTTTCAAGGATGAGGAATACAGTAGGCCTAGTACTATTTAGATGTATCCTGTGACAATGGCAGCCATTTTCAAAAATGGCGGACCTGCTATAATTTTAGTCAGGGAATATTATCAGAATAATGTCAAATCGGGGAATACATTTCTTACCAAGAATTTTCTTCACCATTGTGTTTGTAAAGGTGTCTACTAACATATCCCACATTGGTTTCTATTGAACCACCCTAGGGGAATTTGTGACAGCTGCTGAAAGTTGGGTACCATCAACAACCAATATAAGGCTAAATTTTCTAAATTTCATTATGCTTTAAGTAGCACTACAATTGTTTCTTTACAAATACATGCATGTTGGCATATGATAAAATGGTTGTATTCTTGTTGCAGTGACGGCCTTGTTCTTTCTTTTCTGTTGCTTAGATTAACCACCTAAAACAGAATCACAGAACTGAAATTAAAGTGTGTCAATATTAAAGTAACATTGATTTCAGTAGCCTATGTCTTTAGATTGCCTCTGTCAATCCCACATGTTGGATTGCATTATTATTATTATTATTATTATGATATGCTACTACTACATGAACTTCTTAAATGTTGACCATAGCAAAAAAGGAAAGAAACCCCACGTTAGTTATGATTGTATTACAAAAGGAAAAGGCTACAGTACTATGTACTTAACACAGCCGACGCGAATCGCGTATCAATACGTTATCAATTAATCAAACCTCGGGTGCGGATCACGTATCAATACGTTTCAATCACTTTTTTATAGCATACTTTCATTCATCTTTTTACCCACCCGGACAATGAAGAACCATCGCCCTATCATTGCTGCTTAGTCCCGCTCACGTGATCAGAAAAAAAAACAAAAAAAAAAAAAAACCCCTCCTGAAAACAGGAGGGCGGGCCGCTTTACGTGTATAAACCAGTGTAGAATGGATGCGCCCATGCCGATGTAGCCCGTGTGTGAAAATAATCAAATTTCACCTAACCTCGCCTCACCAGGCTTTCCTCCACCTATTGGCTTTTATACTCGATTCCCCCCTCCCCTCCTGTTTCTCCTGCAGGAGGAGGGCCTTGCGAGATGGGGGCTCATGTCTCGGAAAAAAACATACGGAACGCTGTTACGCTGCCTAACACATGATCTGCAGATTCTGCACCAGATCGGCAACACACATGGACAGATGCATGTTTACTTCTTCATACTGTAGCGACCAAACGATCCCCGAGCCTACAATACTACGAACTAACAAACGAACTACAGTATCGAGAGGGGCCGCCATGACAACAGACAGTCTACCGTTGGTGGATCACGTATCGCCATGCAGAGCCGTCATAATCGGAGATCGCTCAGACGTGTGATTGTAACGCTTTTTTATTCATTATAATTGTAGTGATAAGACCGCAATGAACGCGTCGGGGACGTAATCGACCCGGGTGTAATGTATAACGAACTTTTCCGCGTCCTAAACCGTGCATGCCCAGGCATGTTCCCTATACTAGCTTGAAAAACAAAATCAGCTCATGATGACAACGCGTCTCACCGTTATACTATAGTTCTGAACCGAACGGTGGAATGGGACTTTTTATAGCCGTACGATCAAGACTTTTGCTGCCCAATGTGCCCATGACCCCCCCCCCCCAATGTTACTGCGATCAAAACAATGAAAGCAGTGAATCATCATCATCATCTAAAGGATGCAGAGTTATGAAGGTTTATAGTCAGACATTGACAGGCAGATATAACAATAAACACAATAAATATGCTATACATCCTATACACCGAATGAAAGCCCTGAATGTGTACTTTTACGAGGAAAAGAGTAAACATTGATCCCATGTACAGTCTGTCATAAATTGGTTACTGGGTGGATGCACATTGCGCCCACCAGATATAACTGCAGAGAAGACATGGACCCGTACTCAATATTCACAAAATAAGGCCTATAGCGACATATAAATACTATATACCGTATGAAACAGAAGACTCTCTGCTTTCATAAGAAAAAAACTTCTACTGTAGTAATAATAAAAATCACACCCATGTGAAGTGAGTGGTGCAACTCTGTCCCATATTCTGTTCTCTGCTTATTCAATACAGCTCGCTATATACGGACTGAGGCAGAGCTGTAGTGAATAAGTACAGAACAGTTGCAACGCTCACTTCACAGGGGTGTGATTTTTATTATTACAGTAGAAGTTTACAGACCAAACTGTAAATAAAAGGTTTACATGACTTTCTGCCTCAGTCCGTATATAGCGAGCTGTATTGAATAAGCAGAGAACAGAATATGGGACAGAGTTGCACCACTCACTTCACATGGGTGTGATTTTTATTATTACTACAGTAGAAGTTTTTTTCTTATGAAAGCAGAGAGTCTTCTGTTTCATACGGTATATAGTATTTATATGTCGCTATAGGCCTTATTTTGTGAATATTGAGGAGTTCACGTCCAAGTCTTCTCTGAAGTTATCTGGTGGGCACAAGCTGCATTCAATAACCAATTACTGTCTAACTGTACATGGGATCAATGTTTACTCTTTTCCTCGTAAAAGTACACATTCAGGGCTTTCATTCGGTGTATAGGATGTATAGGATATTTATTGGGTTCAATTTTATATCTGCCTGTCAATGTCTCTGACTTTAAACCATCCATAACTCTGCTCGCTGTTCAAGATAACCACTTCCAGGCAAATGCAGGTGTTGCAAAAAGGTCAATATCTCCAGAATGGAACATGGTAAAATCAAAATGTATTTTTTAAATTGAAGTGGACAAGTTCAGCTTTCTTTTGATGTATGCGTGTGATTCTCGCTATAAGAGAACATTTTGCTGTGGGCCCCCGAACAAGGCCTTTGTGCAATGTTAAACGGTAGCAACATCCAAATAGGCCTGTCGAGATCTTGTAGCAATCAAAGTGTTAAATGTTGACCACAGCAAAAAAGAACAACAATAGGACTAATACGATGCATGTATAGTGTCATTATATAGATATGTTCTAGTCACGTTCTTAGCTTACGCATGTTTCGCGATAAATGTATTTTACATATGTAATGTATTCCCATGCTTTTTGTTCTTGCTTAATGTAAGTCTCTCTGGATTAAGAGCGTCTGCTAAATGCCTAAATTGTAAATTGTAAAATAAATACAAATAAAAACTAAGGGACATAACAGACTTTATTATTAGAACATATCCACCCAGACTCAGAGTGAGGCAGTAGCCTTAAAATAACAGCATCATTTCTAGCGACAATTCTACATATATATGAACTTCCACTTACTTGGCTTTATATCGCCGATTGTTGTTGAACATGTAAACAGCACATCGGTGTGTTCCACCTATTGTTATGTTTAGCAAAAAATACTTTTATCTTTGGAAATCGCGGAGAAGTTCAGAAACGCCATAGTGTACACAACAGGCTAGACACTTCCTGGTCCCTTTCTCCCCCAGACTGCTTTGTGCCTACCCACAATGCACCGTGTTATTTTCAAAATGGCCGTATCCGCGAAACGGGCTATGGCTGTCCCTCTCTAAGGAAGGACAATATCAGTCACTAGAACCAGGGATGGGTGTTTTCTGTGTATCTACGATGGTTAAAACTGTCCAAAGTGTAGACGATAACATTACCCACAATTATTTTGAAAGTGAAATATCCCTTTATGTAAGTAAGTAAACAAAACAGCACATACCTATACGGTACAACTTTACTACAGGTTGCATCTTCGCATCAAACAGTCCACGTCTCTGGTCCACCTCTGGCTGTTCCTCTGACACCGTTGAATGTCTTTTGGAGGCCATCTCTCTAGATACTGTAGACCTCTCCCTGTGGTGCTCTGTGGAAATCACCAGTAGAAACAACTTGTACTTATCATTCAAAAAGGGTTTACTGAACAACCAGGAATAATCTGGTGACCACTGGAGAGACGGGTGATAGCCGGAATGTGGACGGCACCCGGGAGCCTGTGTCTTCCGTGAGGAGGAAGCCTGACAACCCCACGGTGAGGCCTTTAGGAGGGCCATTCAAGCTGCAAGCGGAGCCTGCAGCACCACCGTTGCCCATGTGGACTCTGCAGTACCACCGTTGCTCAGGTGGAGCCTGCAGCACCACCGTTGCCCAGGTGGAGCCTGCAGAACCACCGTTGCCCAGGTGGAGCCTGCAGAACCACCGTTGCCCAGGTGGAGCCCGCAGCACCACGTTTTCCCAGGTGGAGCCTACAGAACCACCGTTGCCCAGGTGGAGCCTACAGAACCATTGTGGCTCAATAATCCACCACTGTGTCTGGTGCTGATTGATGATTAGAACCTTCCTGGACAGATCACTTAACCCTTTGAGTGGTCCAGTGGTGCACGTACCATGTCTCGTGCTTTAAATGGTCTCACGCACACACAAGTTATTTCTTCTTTCTTTTTTCCTCACCATTTATGCCAACAATCTTACATGATCTACACATGATTATGGGTTCAAACTTATACTTTAAGTATAAAACTATACTTTTGTAGCAGCACGAGCGGAAACAACATGCTGTATGTCTGTCTGTCTTTTGGGGGACCATGAGTTACCAAGTTATATCTTTATCGTTACAGTTGCTGAATGACCCTTTAGTCTTGTTAGAATAACACTAATATAATTACATTACATACATTGGTTTTACCTGAGAGTCTTGCACCACATATTCCTACGTAGTAATGTCAACGTTTTTTTTTTTTTTTTTTTTGCAGACGCTCTTAATCCAGAGCAATAACAAAAGCATGGCATACATCACATATATAAAAAGTAGTTATCATGAATCATGCCTAGACTAAGAACGTAACAGTGGAGTATCTATGTAAACTATACATACTATACTATATAATATATTATACATGTGTACTATAAAGTGCTATGACTACATAAAGTGCAATTCTAGAGCTGTCTACGTAACAAGCTATAAGTCTGTTTAAAATACTATCTAAGTCTACATAATGTGCTATCTAAGGGGCTAGGCTAGGGCAAGTGCTACGGGCCATGGTGGAGTCTGAAGAGGTGGGTTTTCAGACTACGGCGGAAGATTGGGAGTGAGGCTGCAGTTCTGACTGTGATGGGAAGTGCATTCCATAGTTTTGGAGCCAGAAGGGAGAAGAGTTTGGGACATGTGGAGCGTTGTCCCGGCGTTTTTAGTGAAGGTACCTCCAGCTTCCCTGCGTTGGCTGATCTGAGTGCGCGGGAGGGTTTGTAGGGTACGATCATACTTGTGAGATATGGGGGGGCCATGCCTTTGGTTGCTTTGAATGCCAGCATCAGAGTTTTGTATTCTGTGCGGGCAGCGACCGGGAGCCAATGGAGGGAGCGGAGAAGGGGGGTGACATGTGAGAATTTTGGCTGGTTGAAGACCAAGCGGGCTGCGGCATTTTGGATCATTTGGAGGGGCTTAAGTGCACATGCCGGTAGGCCAGTAAGGAGGGAGTTACAATAGTCAAGTTTTGACAAGACTGTTGTCTGGATTAGGAGCTGGGCTGACTCCTGGGTGAGGAACGGAAAGTTGACTCACCAGTCTCATCTTCCTGTTCATCTTTAATCTGTGGAGGGTGTGGTTCCTCCTGGACCAGACTGGAACTCCTCTCCTGTTGTTCCTCTTTAATCTGTGGAGGGTGTGGTTCCTCCTGGACCAGACTGGATCTCCTCTCCTCATATTCAGATGAAACCTCTTTACACACAGACAGAAGGAGGAGAGCGAAGGTAGCATCAGCAGAGCAACTCAAAGTGCTTTTGTCAACACAAAGATGACATTTATTCTCCTATTTGTTTTGTCAGGATAACCATCGTTTTAAAAATGTCTCGAGTCTCTTCACAATGCCTCACAGAGCAAGGCGTTGTGAGTAGAGCCCGACATCGGTCTCACCGATGTATCTGTCATTTGTGGCACCGATGCCGATATTATTTCACTGATGTGTTTTTCATTAATGTAACCTACACTTGTCTTTTAGAATGTAATACGCTCTCTTTCGGTTTGATATTAATTTCTTACAGCTGCAGAGAATGGATTTAAAAAGGCACTCTGCACGCCGTGCCTCCGACTCTGGAGCCTAGGCTGCAGCAGAAAACCCTGCCCTGCGAGTGACTCTCATAAAGGGAAGTCCAGCTGTCATTCCGGACCCCTCGCCCTTAGAACTTTTACATGGTTGTGAAACTAGAGGACAATATCTCACTCTGGAGCGTGGAGCACATTTATGCCGCCCATGTCTCCTTGCTCACTGGGAGCGGAGGCATCCGATCTATGGCTGTGTATACAGGAATATATGTAATTTATGTATGATCACAGACATTCTAGGGCTAGTATAACTATAGCCATGGTTCACATGACGCTCGTACTTCACGAGCGTCATGGCTTAACTTCCGCCTGTTTTACACGATCGCTACATTTACAGAGCAAACGTGTACATAAACATTCAGATTTCAAATATAAAGTACTCACATGTGCCACGGGTGTTAGAAATGTACTGGTACAGCGATTAGCATTGCTGCATCCCGCGTTGTGTAATAAAAGGAATTTGTATCCAAGCTGGGTTTTTTTGCCATTGGCTTTCAACTACGCGCCCCTATCGGTCGGGAGGAGTGTGGCACTGGGTGTGTTCGATATAGGCACGCTGACCGCACTGCCAATACAGACAAATAGGCGAGTGCGTTCCCGGTGTGCAACTGTGAATTTCCCAAACGAACCCCGTTTGAGAAAAGTAGTCGGGGTGCTCGGATAAAAATGCTTTTTATTAAACAACGCGGGATGCAGCAATGCTAATCGCTGTACCAGCAAATTTCTTTTTTTTAAATATTTTTTTACCCCTGTGTCAATTATCTAATGTGATCCTGGGCTCTACACACCCTCCGCCAACCTAGTCCCCATATATGGGGGACATGGGGAGAGCAACGGACTTGAACTCATGCTTCCTTCATGCCTGAGTGTCCAAGTTGCTCCTTTACACCTGACAGGGGGGAGTTTCCCTGGTTGGACGTAGCACGTGGAAGGAATATGTTATTCCAACCAGTTCCTTACCCCTCAATCAGGCGCCTCCCCCCTGGCCAGGGGGAGGCAGTTTAGAGACCAGGATTACTGCATGTTTTTGTGAGGGTACCTACCCTAGGGGACACAGGGAGAACATGCAAGGGAGAACATGCAAACTCCACACAGAAAGGCCCTTTCGCCAACCCCGCTCGGGTATGGGCACTGATGACGCGGAGGGGGAAACACGCCGCCAGCACCCACAGCGCCCCTAGCGGGAATCGAACCCAGGACCTTCTAGCTGTGAGGTGACAGCACTACCAACTGTGCCACCGTGCCCCTAATACCAGCACATTTCTAACACCCGTGGCACATGTGGTGAGGACTTTGTTTGAAATCTGAATGTTTATGTACACGTTTTCCATGTAAATGTAGCGATTGCGTAAAACTGGCTTCAGTTGTGTCATGACATGTGTTGGCGCCATTTTTGTTTTATTATTTGTTCACTTCTTTCATAATGTTTATTTTCATATATATCAAATATTGTTTTGGAAAAGATAGTTATAATTTGGATTAATAGAAGCCTCCACCTCTAATTAGAAACTTAGTATGTCATGTCAATTTAGTGAGCCCCTTTGCACTTCCTTTATAATTTCTCCCCTTCAAAGTAAAAGCTCCTCTGCAGTGAGTCTGGAACAGTGAATTGTAACTTGTATTTTATTTTGAAAGGCTCAGTGGGAGAGGAAGTGGGGTAGCCTGTTTAAGGTCTCTTGACATGCCTTTTGAGAACAATGGAAAATGTTTGGTGAGGCTGGCATACAGTTTTTGACCTTATTTCATACCTACTTACTAGCATACGAATTATTATTATTTTGGAGCTATTCATTTGACCTTTTCAGTTTGATGAAAAAGTGGACTTTTGTGTAACATAATAGGCCTACATATTTTTTCGTTGAATTACAATTCCTCTTTGCACCTTTTTCTGTTGGATATGGAGTATGAACAACATGTTTCAGGGCTAGTATAACTACTGGTAAATGTAGTTCAGTTCAGCTAGCTTAATGCTACTTGTAGCTAAGCTGGTGTTGTTCAGAGTCTACTAACCTGCAGTGTGTAGATCGATGTCCATATCAAAATCAATGTCCATCCGTTTGTTTTGTGTCTCCAGCAGAGTTTCTAGTGTCTCCATCTCTCTCTGGAAGAGGTTGACCATGAACTCTCCCACCGCGCTGAGGCGCTCCAACACAAACACTCTGACGCTAAGCTCCACACTACAAACATCAGCAGCGCCACGCTGCTGTTTGTCCACAACAAACAATATCTCCTCTCCCACCGACGCTAGCTGTTCATTTATCTTCAGCCGTAGACTCCATTTGACGCTTTTCACCTCCTTTCCACCAAGCTTTCTGTTCCTACTGTAATGTAGAATGTGTAATAATGGCAGAAATATCAACAATTCCCGAGAGGCACGACAACATGTTTGTTCAACAGCATTAACGTGGAAAACAACTGGCGTGGCCACGTGATGCAAACAAGTACTTCCGACCGGGTCAAAGTTTTCACGCATGCGCAATCAAGAATCCAGGCACTGTTGCCTTAATGCCTTTCGCCCCCTGGTGGTGGAAGTGTGTAACTGTCAGATAGATAGATAGATAGATAGATAGATAGATAGATAGATAGATAGATAGATAGATAGATAGATAGATAGATAGATAGATAGATAGTGTTATGACCTGGCTCTTGGGCCATAACAAAGGAGGAAGACACACAGCTGTTTAAAAGTGCACAAACCAATATTGATTTACAATATAATAAACGTATGCATCAAACAATACTAAAGTATTAAGTGGCTTGTGTTAATCAGTAGATCAGTAGTGTAAGTGAGTGGATGTGTGGTAAATGTAATGTAGGGTGTTGAATGGTGCAAACAAATGCTGCTGCTCTCATGGAAGGAGAGCGAGAGAGACCTGGCTCCCAAGAGAAGACAGACTATGCACACACTGCACACAAAACGAGGTAGAGACTGAGCTACACTTCCTAACCGTCTGTCCACTGTACCAAGACATCAGAGACATGTACTTCCCTGCACGGATTACAATCACCCACGGCGAGTTTGAAAACCACCAAATGTTTAGGCCTATAACATGTTTAAAACATTGAAATACTGGTGTTAACTTTCAAAAGTATAAAACGTCTCGGATGTATAGGCTAACTATCTCTGACAGAAAATGCACAATCTTTTATAGTCTCACAAGATAGTATTACTCAAAGTGTTAATATAACACAGCTCTGTTTACATGTTTATTGTATTGTTTTATCTTGATTGTTTTGTTCCACTTTTGCTTTGGCAAAGGTAAACGTTTGTGTTTATGTTTTCTCATGCCAATAAAGAATTTAATTTAATTGAGTTAGGCCGGCCAACTCCCAGCCCTTTATTTATTTATTTGACAGGGACAATGCACATTAATCAACATTTCAGTTTTCACTTCCATGTACATGTGCCAGAGTTAGCCATAAGCTAATTTACATCTGTAGTCCCTGAGCAGGCTCTTAAAATGGTAGTAAAACTGAACATACAATGACACATACAGTACAATACAATGCAATACAATACAATACAGATAAAAGAAAGACAGAGTGTATAGTGTGCCAGAACACAGCACCATGCGTTGATGCCATGTGTGCATATGTGCCAGCACCCAATGTTGGGGACAGTTATATGGGTCACGTGGTGTTGCGTGCTACTAGCCTACGTCACTCATAGTAAAGTCAGCTGTTCGCGAGGCGGCATTGCATGAATGGAAGGAGAGAGGGGGTGAACGGGGAAGGTCCAACTTCGTTGACCGCAATCGCTTTACTATTCTATGATTCACTGTGGTAATGAACCGTTTAACTTTAATAAAATATAAGAAAAGCAGTACTCTGGCCTGGAGCAGTGATTCTCATGCAGACGACAACTAAAGCAGCGAGTCTGACAGCTAAACGTTTCCCCGCTTTAGCCTCTCGGCGTCTTATCAAGATAGACGCCATACATTGTCAACGAAAAGTGACACTAAACGTAAGGATTGGAGCCACGGAAGGACCCGACAAGGCACACTTTGGACGAGGGGCAAACGAGCAATGCACGACATGCAAAACAATAGAATGATCAATCACACATCAAGGACCGGAGCGCGTCACAAATGACAGGCGGACGGTAACGTAACACAAACAACCCGAACCATTTCGTTCTGCTGTTGACTATTGGCTTGTTTGGAAGTGGACAGTTTGAGCTGGATCCGCCGCCGAGTGGAAACTGTCATTGTGTTGAATATGCTGTGGATGTGTGTGCGGCCCGCCGGGCTAACGTAACCTATTGTGTGTCAACTGTCAAACTATTAACGTGCGCTGCTGTTTGCGATCGCCGATCGCTGTGGCTGTTTATGTGGCTGACTGGCCCGCATTGGATCCTCATTGTGACTGTGTCATTTGCCTGTGCATTCAAGATGAGTGGAACAAATGTTGGTTCAACCGTTGGGAAACAGGACAAGGAAAAAAGGAAAATAAATCTCACGGAAAAGGCTCTTGCAAATAAAATTGAATCAATTCAAAAGGAACGCAAAAGGAAAGTAGACGAAATAAAGTATTTGACAACCTCTATCCAGACCTCATGAAAGATGACAAAAACGTTTCAGTGGTTAAAGGAAAACTTGATGTTTTGATGCAACTGTCTCACACTTCAAATGAACTGCATGCCTCTTTAATGCCTCTTATCCCATCTGATGAACAAGGAAAGCAAAATGAATGGTTCTCAAAGGTTAACAAACGTACAGATGGTCTCATTGAGGATGTTAATGCCTGGTTCAAATTCTCACAAATAGGAGGACCTCAGCTAGAGGCTCCTGGCAGGCCTAATGAAAGCCCCCTGCAGCATGAAGCTGCTGAGGAGGAAAATGGAGGTGTGGGAAATGTGACTCAGTCACATCAAGTTGATGATGCTCAGTAGGATGTTAGACCATGTGACAGCATATCTAATATAAGCAGCAAAAATGGTTCAAAATCCATAAGGTCAAGGTGTCCTCAACTACATCTGCACGTGTCAGAGCCGAGGCCGAAGTGGCTGCTTTAATGGCTCGGCAAAAGTTGCTTCAACAAAAGCATGCTCTTGAAGATCAAGAAGCTGAAATAAGAAAACAAAAGGAACAACTACAGTTTGATTTGATCTGTGGCAAAACTGAATGTCTTAAGAACCTCTGGGTCAGGGGTTCCGCTTCTAGAAAATCGGGGCGGAGCGCCACTTCTAGGAGATCGGACGGAATGGTCTCCTACTTTGAAAAGGGCCTCAACATTAATGCTGAGCCATTTGTACCACACAAGGATGGAAGAGGACAACCTGCTGCAGTTGGAGGCGCACGACCAAAGGAAAAACAACCTGATGGAGCCAGACCTCCCCAGAGGCCCTCAGCGCTCACACAGAGACAGAGCATGGCCCCAGAGGCTACAGAGCATCCATTGTCTTTACATAAGGACATGCAACCTCTTTCTAGAAACACCAGCAGTGGACAGAACGACATGATTTCTATAATTAAAAAACAAAATGAGATCACTTCAATGTTGGTGCATCAGCAATGCATTGCTTCATTGCCTAAAAGAGACATCCAGCTGTTTGACGGTGACCCTCTGCAGTATCATGGCTTTATGCAGTCATTCGAGCAGACCATAGAGCGGAGGACTGACAATTCCATTGATTCCCTGCACTATCTAGAGCAATACACCAGGGGGCAGCCTCAAATGCTGGTGAGAAGTTGTCAACACATGTCTGATGGCACTGGATATGCTACGGCAAAGGCCTTACTCCAGGAGCACTTTAGAAATGAGCATGTAATAGCATCCGCATATATGGACAGAATATTCTCGTGGCCAGCAATTAAGTCCGAGGACGGGAAAGCCTTGCAAGCATACAGCCTATTCTTGCGAGGATGTTGCAATGCAATGAAAGACGTGCACAACCTATGTGACTTGAACACATCCGCAAACATGCTTGCTGTGATTAAAAAACTGCCCTACAAGTTGAGGGACAAGTGGCGAAAAGAAGCATGTAACATCCAAGAAAGGCATCGCAAACGAGCCATGTTCACCGATATTGTGACCTTTATTGAAGTGAGAATCGCTACCGACCCTGTATTCGGAGACATACAGGATGAAAGTGGAAGAGCCAAACCATTGCCTCGTCTTCAGGCTAGAGGGAGTAGCTTCGCCACCACTTTCACAACTGTTGAAAGAGATTCTCATTAGGAGAACAGAAACGAGGACAGACCTGAGAAGACATGTATTTTCTGCAAAAAGGGTGGACACACACTGGAGTCGTGCACTCTATTGGAGAGTTTGCTTTGGATGCTTGTGCACTGGGCACATCAGCAGACGGTGTCTTGCAAGAAATGTGGCAAGAAATGTGGCTCACGACATCCCAGCTTGCTCCACATCCACCCTGATGAGAATTCAGATGTAGAGAAAGGCGGGAACAACTCAGACAGAGCTCTAGTCATCAATACCGGTGGTCTTACTGGGGCCGGTGACCAAGATTGTAAGCTTGCCATCGTACCGGTTAAGGTGAAGTCAAGTAAAGGTCAAGGGTTAGTGGAAACCTACGCCTTCCTAGACCCAGGGAGCTCAGCGTCCTTCTGTACAGTGGGTCTGATGGAGAAGCTTGGACTTTCTGGGAGAAAAACAAAGATGCTTTTAAGTACGATGGGCCAAGAAAAGGTGGTTGACAGCTGCATCGCATCCGACTTGGAAGTCGCTGGCTTGGACAGTGACCGGTACTGTGAAGTGCCCAAAATATTTGCACAACAACAGATGCCTGTCAACAGAAGCAACATCCCACGACAGCAAGATCTGGGAAAATGGCCTCATCTGAAGAATGTCTATCTGCCACAGATAGATGCAGATGTGGAGATGTTGATTGGTTTGAATGTTCCCAAAGCCTTGGAACCACTGGAAGTTATCCGAAGTATGGATGGACAATGCTTGGATGGACTGTAAACGGACCACTCGGAGGGGATAGCAGTGACGATCCTGTGACTCAGTCTGTCAGCGTTAACAGAATCTCTGCTGTCACCCTTGATGAGCTCTGGAACCAGCAGTTCAAGACGGACTTCCCCGAAAACAGCCAGGATGAATTGCAAGGGCTGTCGAGGGAGGATCGTAAGTTCTTGGAAATGGCTGATGAGTCTGTGGAACTCGTGGATGGCCATTACATTGTTGGATTGCCACTGAAGGACAAAACTATCAGCATGCCCAACAATCGTAAGGTTGCAGAGCAACGCACCCTCAACCTGAAGAGAAGGTTCAGTAGGGATGCGTCATTCCATAAGGACTACACTGCATTTATGGACAACCTGATATCCAGTGGATACGCTGAGAGAGTGCCAGCTACAGGTCTCGAGCGGAGTGACTGCAAGGTTTGGTATATTCCTCATCACGGAGTATACCATCCCAAGAAAGGAAAGATCCGTGTTGTCTTTGATTGTGCAGCATCATTTCAGGGTGCATCGCTCAATGCACAGCTCTTGCAAGGACCTGACCTGACGAGTGGGCTGGTTGGAGTCTTGACCAGGTTTAGGATGGAGCCCATTGTTCTGATGTCCGACATCGAGGCCATGTTCCATCAAGTTCGAGTGCCAGAGGCAGATGTAGACTTACTTCGGTTTCTCTGGTGGCCTAATGGGGACTTCGATCAACAAATGGTGGAATACAGGATGGTTGTCCATTTGTTTGGCGCAACATCATCACCAAGCTGCACTAACTTTCCTCTTCGGAAGTGTGCCGAAGATAATGAACAGCTTTTCAGCCAGAAAGTGTTTGAGACCATCATGCACAGTTTCTACGTCGACGACTGTCTTGCTTCCATAGCCTCAGAGGATGAAGCCATATCGCTCTACCAGGATTTGGTAAAACTCTGTGCCAAGGGAGGCTTTCATCTGACTAAATGGCTGAGCAACAGTCTCCATGTGTTGGCAGCAATACCGGAAGAGGAAAGAGCAAAGGAGGTTAAAGACTTGGATTTGGACCACGACATCCTACCAGTTGAGAGGGCACTGGGAGTGCGTTGGTGTGTCCAGTCGGACACCTTTAAGTTCAGCATAACCTTTCAGGACAGACCACTGACACGTAGAGGAATCCTTTCTACCGTCAGCTCTTTCTATGATCACTTTGCTGACGCAAGTGAAGAGGGATACGGCACCGTCACCTACCTGCTGTTGCGCAACGACCATTCCCAGACCCACATTGCCTTTGTAATGGTAAAATCCAGGGTGACACCTTTAAAGCCTGTGACCATCCCACGGATGGAGTTGACTGCGGCTGTTGTGGCAGCTCGCATGGACAAGCTATGGAGGAAGGAGCTAAGACTGCAGTTGCAGGACTCCGTGTTCTGGTCAGACAGTACCTCCGTGCTGAAATACATTAAGAACGAATCATCAAGGTTTCGTATCTTTGTGGCGAACAGAGTCACAGAAATCCTCAAGATGTCTGATGCATCACAGTGGAGGTATGTGAGTACAGTGATGCATCACAGTGGAGGTATGTGAGTACAGTGATGCATCACAGTGGAGGTATGTGAGTACAGTATGTCTGATGCATCACAGTGGAGGTATGTGAGTACAGTATGTCTGATGCATCACAGTGGAGGTATGTGAGTACAGTGATGCATCACAGTGGAGGTATGTGAGTACAGTATGTCTGATGCATCACAGTGGAGGTATGTGAGTACAGTATGTCTGATGCATCACAGTGGAGGTATGTGAGTACAGTATGTCTGATGCATCACAGTGGAGGTATGTGAGTACAGTATGTCTGATGCATCACAGTGGAGGTATGTGAGTACAGTGCACAACCCTGCAGATCTTGCCTCCAGAGGTATGAGGGCGGAGCTGTTTCTCAAGAATGAGACGTGGATATCTGGACCTCCGTTTCTCATGCAACCAGAGGAGACTTGGCCTGTTAACCCAGACAACTTGGGAGAACTTCCCCCTGGAGACCCAGAGGTTAAGGTGTCAGCCGCCATCGTCTCTGTGGAAGAAGAGGAGGAAGATACTGTGGTACGTTTGATCAACCGCAGCTCATCTTGGAGACACCTCACAAGAGTAATGGCATGGATCCTGAGGCTCAGAACCTTACTTTGGAACAACAGGAAGAGGAGAGAAGTCACTGGACGTGATTCTCAGTCAGCATCAAATGGAACTCAACACAAAGATGTTCTTAACAAGGAGATTTGTTCAACTGCAAAGAAGACGGTTCTCGGAGGAGTTCTCTTGCCTCGAAAAGGGAGAGAGTGTGAAAGGGAACAGTCACATTTACAGACTCAGTCCGAGGCTGGAAGATGGTGTGTTGAGAGTCGGAGGCCGACTTAGTAAGGCTGCCATGCCCGAAGAGTCTAAACATCAAGCCATAATAGCTAAAGATCTCCACATCTCAGACCTCATCCTACGGCAGATACATCAGGAGGTTGGCCATGGCGGTAGGAACCATATGTTGTCAAGGCATTTCTAGATGTGTCATCTGTCGTCGGCTACATGGAGCCGCAGGTCAACAACAAATGGCAGATTTGCCTAGTGACCACAGGGGAACCTCCGTTCACTTATGTCAGAGTCGACTATTTTGGCCCATTCAACATCAAGCGTGGCAGGAGTCTTGTGAAAAGATATGGAGTGATCTTCACATGTTTGACAATAAGAGCCGTGCACATTGAAGTTGCCTCATCTTTGGACACTGACTCATTCATCAACGCCTTGAGGCGCTGCATTGCGAGAAGAGGACAGATCAAAGAGCTGCGCTCTGACAATGGCACCAATTTCATCGGTGCAGAGCGTGAGCTGAAACGAGCCATTGAAGGATGGAACCTGCAGCAGATCAATGATGTGCTCTCTTTGAAAGGAATCAAGTGGACGTTTAACCATCCTACCGGATCACATCACGGCGGAGCATGGGAGAGGTTAATTCGCTCCATCAGGAAGATTCTTAATTTCACCTTGAGGACACAGAGTCTGGATGAGGAGGGACTCCATACGGTACTCTGTGAAGTGGAGTCAATTCTCAACAGTAGACCTCTCACTAAGGAATCCACAGATCCGAATGACTTGGAGGCTTTAACACCCAATCATCTTCTGCTCCTGAAAGTCAAGCCCAGTTTACCACCTGGCCTGTTCCACAAGGAGGACAGCTATGCACGCAGGAGATGAAAGCAGGTGCAATACATTTCGGATCTCTTCTGGAAGAGGTGGGTTAAGGAATACCTGCCACAATTACAGGAACGGCAGAAATGGACAAAAATCAAGCGGAACTTCACCTCCGGCGACATAGTGCTCATAATGGATGATTCTGCACCGCGTAATTCCTGGATCATTGGGAGGATTACAGAGACAATTCCAGATCGGAATGGACTTGTTCGACAAGTCCGGATCAAGACCCGGACCAGCCTTCTATGCAGACCTGTGACAAAGATCTGCCTTCTTCAGGAGTCTATGGAGTCGTGAAGGCTTCACTCCTTTTCCATGGATTTGGATTTACTTTTTCCTGACATTGGGGTACTTGACTTTTTCATGACTTTGAATTCAGGTTTTTTGCGTGGGGTTCGTTTCAAGACCTGCAATGAACTATGAACTTCCTGCGCACACAAAACATTTGAAAAATAATGTAATGTACCGTTTTTCAATATGAATTGAATCCATGCATTAATTATTACTGCCTATGGATATGTAATAATTAGGGGCCGGAATGTTGGGGACAGTTATATGGGTCACGTGGTGTTGCGTGCTACTAGCATACGTCACTCGTAGTAAAGTCAGCTGTTCGCGAGGCGGCATTGCATGAATGGAAGGAGAGAGGGGGTGAACGGGGAAGGTCCAACTTCGTTGACCGCAATCGCTTTACTATTCTATGATTCACTGTGGTAATGAAGCGTTTAACTTTAATAAAATATAACAAAAGCAGTACTCTGGCCTGGAGCAGTGATTCTCATGCAGACGACAACTAAAGCAGCGAGTCTGACAGCTAAACGTTTCCCCGCTTTAGCCTCTCGGCGTCTTATCAAGATAGACGCCATACACCCAACACTATGTCCATATAAAAACACAATACAACAGATATAGAACACACTGGGACCACTGGCCAGGCAATTGATTGGCAATTGCTCTGGACCTGTGGGAAGCAAAGACCTAGGCCTATAGGAATACACACAGGCCCTAGTAGGCCAACTACAGGGGCTGTGACAGACAGACAGACAGACAGACAGACAGACAGACAGACAGACAGACAGACAGACAGACAGACAGACAGACAGACAGATAAGCTATTTGCACACTTTTGACAATTTGAATCCACGATGCATTGATATTAAATGGAAAAAGTACTTTGTAATTTCACTAATTTGTCATTAAAAGGAATACTTGAGCATACGTAGGCTACTTTGTCCACCACTGATAACTGGACACCAACATCAGGTAGTCTAAATTATTATCTAGGTATTAGTACTAATTACCTAGTAATTATTACTGGTGGTTCATCAGCTGGTGGTTCATGAGCTATGCCTGATTTTCAATCGAGTGCTACAGTGCCACCCGTTGTCCAATGGTTGTGGGCTTTGTGTCTAAGCAGGGTGACATAGCCCTCTAACATATTGCAACATTTCGTGAAAAACAACTGCATGGTTTGGCCTGGAGCGCTGACATAAGAAAATATGTATAATTCAAAATAGTGGGTGAACTAATGCTGCATTCACATGGAATCGGGCAAGCGGTAGACGGCAAACGGCAAAACCTGCTGGACAGCACGGTAAAAAGATTAAATATTTTAACATTGATGCCGCCTGCCGCTACCGTCACCGGATCTGGCTGCCGGTCTGCCGTGCCGCCCTGTTCCGTTTACCGTCCTGCTCCCGTCCACTAAAATGACTTACGGTTTGCCTGATCTACTGCTTGCCTGATTCCATGTGAATTCAGCATTAGCCAGGGTCAGAGGTCAGAACACGAAAGTTGTTCGACATGAGGAGACGCATATGTCTATCCAAGTTTTATTGTTGACGGTCAAACGGACCTATACCTGTTCAAATGTTGCATTTGAGTGCTATTGATTGAGTACTATAGCGCCACCCTTTGACCAATGGCCGTGGGCTTTGCATTCTCACCGTTTAGCATACCCCTCTACCATATTGCCAAGTTTCACGAAAACCGACTGCACGGTTAAGCCAGAAATGCAATTTTGTTTTAAGGGGCCAGGCACTTCGGGCGCGGCCCCTTAAAAAAAGACAACTACAATAAGGGACCATAGGCCATTTAGCTTGGCCCCTTAATAACTGAACTCCGCCCCCACCCTGCCAAGCAGTAGTTGAGTCATTACATCTTGTTTGACACTGTTCCATATTGTGAAAATGTATTTCTAATCCTTTCTTAGATAGGTGACGATTTGGCCAATTTTGAATATTGTATATTTTCTGTAATTTTTTGACGCAGTGATGATCTCATAATATATTTTTTTCTTGTTTTTAGTTTTTCTTTTGGAGGTTACAAAAATACCAGATACTCTGTATAGACTGTGTTAGCAGAGCTGCCATTACAGCGATAAGGAAGAGTCTAGATAGCCTGGAGCTAGTCGGACTAAACAAACATAACGGAGGAAAAGAATGAGGACTCAGCACTTACATTCAGCTCGTGACCATAATAACTCGAGCATATTTATTAGCAGCGTCATTATATACACATTGGGTAACAGGCATATCCGGTACTTCCGGTGTGGCACTTCAGAATAAGGGTTTATCATTTATATATATAGACAATAAAGATCACATCTTAACAGACTGTCATCATGGGAATGTGTCGCCGCACTAAGAGGTGTTGGTAGAAAGAGTGAGACCACAGCATATCATGATGGATCAATCCACATCTTTAATGTCAATCCTCCGGCCGGCCGGCCTGCCAGCCAGGAGAAGACCCCCAAAACACTGTATTCTAGGTCCACTGGTGACCGTTAAGAAAAGGCAGACACGTGCATAGGCTTCAGCCCCTGCCCCTTTACCCGTCTGTAAAAAACTGCCCTCTCCAGTCCATGAAAGTAGCATTTACTATGGTGAAAGAAATGCAAAATGTGTCCGTTTTAAAGGTGTTTTGGCCAATCTGCCCAATCTGCTCAGTTCAAAGCTTGTTGAATGTGTGACTTATATAAATACCACGACAAAATGGTCGTGCATCCGTTCCCAATGAGGCAGCCTGCTCATATCTCACCTTTGGAGGAGAGCTGGCTTGCAGAGCATGGCTTAAAACTTAGGCTGATCGGCTGTGGGGCCAATAGGGCTATACTGTATATTGTAGGCTACTGTATATTGATCAAAACATGAACGCCAGACATGCATGCCTCAGTAACTTGGGGTCAAATTTAAATACATTAACTTATTTCTCATTATACGTGAGAAAAGGATATCCTACAGATTGCTACTTTATTAACCAGTGGATCTATCGGATAGGGGCTTGCTTGCCAAAATAAGCTGATCTACAAGTTGTAATGCAGTGCGCAACCGATGCGCTGTTAGCTTGTAGATCTGTCCATTTGTAACATGTTAGTAAGGTGTCCCGACAGCGACCATAAACATCATCACGTTAGATTAAACGGGCGTGTATGTTCTACGCGAGGCAGAACCTGCAAGGTGGAAACGCTTGGTAAAGAGGGAGTCTGCTGACTGTCAGATTCATGAGCTATACCTTTTTTATATTCAAATTTTCACTTGAGTGCTATAGCGCCACCCTTTGGCCAATGGTTGTGGACCTCACCGTTTAAAGTAGCATATCCCTCTACCATATTGCCAAATTTTGCAAAAAACGACTGCACAGTTAAGCCAGAACTGCAAGTTTTGGCAGCCTCAGCCGATCTGCGTTGCTGATGCAAATAAATGAATAAATAAATTGTGCGTGGCTGCGGCGTGCGTCTGTGGGAGCCGATAGGGAGAACCAAATTTGATCTTTTATGGATGGGTACCCGGTTCCCCAGCATGTTGTTATCGGTTCCTGCTTGGTCATGAGGTTCGGTACCCACCCCTACCCACGACCCTCTTTCCATATTGCAGAATTACGTGGAAGACGACCGCACAGAACTGTCAGAACTGCAGAATATGAAAGAACCTTCATTCCAACGGACGCAAAATAGTTATTTATTTATTTAGTCACAATCTCTTGTTAGTACTTTTACCATTGGTTCAATATTTATAAAACACAGACACATTTAACCACTTTCACTTTCCAAATCCTGAAAAAAAAAGAAAACGGAAAGAAACAAAATACTGAAGAAACAAATCTAAAAGCTCACAATGTGCAGGAAAATGTGTTAACATAGCATCACACTCGGTTTATGAATCTACAAGCTGACAATGAACATGCTAGTATGTGTGGGATACACCCACGACACATGTGACAAATCTCTGCCAATGCCAAACTTTCTGTTGCTATTGAATTGTTTTGAGTTTCCAAACGTATAAAGGTATAACGTCTGAAACATCCAACGGTATAATTAAACAGTGTTACCATAGAGAAATAATCTACCAAAGACAAAAACTTTCTATGCAATGTTTATATAGGTTTTACATACAAAAAGATAACAAGAAACTAAATTGTGGTGGTCTTTAAATTCGGATGGTGAGAAATAATAACAAAATTCGAAGAAAAAAAAGGGGAGGGTAACACTTTGAGTTTTTCTCATTTCTAATTATTTGTCCGACCCAACATTTTTTGTCATTGTCATGATTTGTCACAATCTGAGTTGGCTTTTTCTGAGGCTTAAAAGGTCTTTAAATAAATACGTTTTGATACGTCTATGGGGAAATTAATGGGAACTTCTCTTCTGGTGCCTTCTTCGTTCTGAAAGGGGCGGGACTGTGACGCTCTATTGTCAGATTATGTGATTCCACTGCTTCAGTATCTATCTGTCATTGTCATCCTGTAATAGAATGAATGATGTTATATCATGTGTCAACTCAAATGGGTTCATGGGGAAAATGTGCATGTATTACTATTACAACTAACCACTTCTTCCCTGTATGATTCCTCCTCATTATCCTCAGATGTGCATTTTGACCCAAACATTTGGCACTAACTGCAACTAAAGGGTTTCCTCCCTGTATGAGTCCTCATGTGTCTATGGGCTTTCCCCTTTCATGAGTCCTTGTGTGTGATTTTAGAGTACCACTCCTAGCAAAGCCTTTACCACACACGTTACAAGTGAAGGGCTTTTCCCCTGTATGAGTCCTCATGTGTGTTTTTAGATGATCACTCATAGCAAAGCCTTTACCACACACGTTACAAGTAAAGGGCTTTTCCCCTGTATGAGTCTTCATGTGTGATTTTAGATGAACACTCTGAGCAAAGCATTTACCACACACGTTACAAGTAAAGGGTTTTTCCCCTGTATGAGTCCTCATGTGTGTTTTTAGATCACCACTCTGAGCAAAGCCTTTACCACAGCCGTTACAAGTAAAGGGCTTTTCCCCTGTATGAGTCCTCATGTGTCTTTTTAGACTACCGATGTGAAGACAGCCTTTACCACACACGTAACAAGTAAAGGGATTTTCCCCTGTATGAGTCCTCATGTGTGTTTTTAGCTCACCACTAGAAATAAAGCCTTTACCGCAAACTGTACAAGTGAAGGGCTTTTCCCCTGTATGAGTCCTCATGTGTGGTTTTAACTGAACACTCTGAGCAAAGCCTTTACCACAGACGTTACAAGTAAAGGGCTTTTCCCCTGTATGAATCCTCATGTGTGATTTTAAATGAACACTCTGAGCAAAGCCTTTACCACAGACGTTACAAGTAAAGGGCTTTTCCCCTGTGTGAGTCCTCATGTGTTTTTTTAGAGTAACACTCAGAGCAAAGCCTTTACCACACACGTTACAAGTAAAGGGCTTTTCCCCTGTATGAGTCCTCATGTGTGTTTTTAGATCACCACTCTGAATAAAGCCTTTACCACACCCGTTACAAGTAAAGGGCTTTTCCCCTGTATGAGTCCTCATGTGTGTTTTTAGATTATAACTTTGTGTAAAGCCTTTACCACAAACTGTACAAGTTAAGGGCTTTTCCCCTGTATGAGTCCTTGTGTGCCTCGTCAGATTTGCCTTACGATTAAAACATTTGCCACATTCTGTACAACTAAAGCGTTTCTTCCCTGTGTGGCTCCTCATGGAGTGAGTTTGTTTTGATGATTTCAGGTCCTTGGACAGCTTGCTGCTCAACGACAATCTTTGTCCTTCCACATGTTTCTTGTGTGATTTCAGTGTGTTTAGAGTTGACTGGTCTTCACTGGTATCCTGCCACTCATCACTGTCTTCAGTGTCAGATTCAGAACAGTGTGAAGAGAGGAGCTGGTCGTCACTAGTTGGTTGTGATGTTCCACAGTCATCTACATCAGCTTGTGTTTTCATGTGTTCAGTTGAGGTGCCGGCTACAGGCTCTTTCTCTCTGTTTTCATCATCATCTTCACTTTTCACTGCTTGTAATGTCAACGTTGACCCATCAGCCTCCATTGGTCTTTGAAGTAGCTCCTCTTGTTCCTCTTTAATCTGTGGTGGTTGTGGTTCCTCCTGGACCAGACTGGAGCTCCTCTCCTGTTGTTCAGTGACAACTTCCTCTTTACACACAGGGAGGTGCGGGACGGCTAGAAAAAAGACACAAAGAGAGAAAAACATTTAATGTTTCAACTTTTCATTTTTGGTGGAACATCATCACAGATAGTTTTCAGGGCTTGACATTTGAGCCACATTTGGACAAGAACATTTACTCACTTGTCCAAGTAAAGATTATACATTCTTGTAATTGTCTTGCATATTTTGTTTGTATTGAATATAATGTTGCATTTGAATAGTTACAATTAAGTAACAAGTGTTCAACAGAAGTTTATGATATATAATCCACCACTCCTGAATGAAGTGCCTGGTGCTGGGAGGTATTCTATTTATCGTGACTCATAGGAATAGACTGTGACAACCGGGTGTAATATAGCTGGGTAACAGCTGTCAGGACGTAATATTTCAAATATCAATATTCATAATTTATTAATATGAATTATTAAAAATATTACAATATAATAATTATATTGCTCACGTCACTGTAATGTAACATGAATTATTGGACAGACTTGCATTAAATATTCCAATACTGTATTGACCATAAACATATGATACATAGGACACAACCACTTCTTAATTCAAATAATCAATTTATTAAAAATAAACAAATGTAAAACATGGGTAGAAAGAATCAGGTTTAAGTGGTACTTTTGGTCATAGTAAGTGTAAATTTTGAGTTAGAATTAAGTGAGAAACATCAGTTTTGAAATAAAAATAAAATAAAACAAATTTAGTACACCCACCGGAAGTAGGCTAAAGTGTTCGTAAAATAAGGTAAACTTTAGTTTAGGATATCGTGTGGAGAAAGAGAATAAACAGATCTTGGCCGGGTAGGCTAACAGTTGCTTATGGATAAGCTGTAGTGGTGAACTGAGGAGAGACAGAATGTCCGCCCAGAGGCGCGAACCAACACATTCATATTCCCATTCGTTGTGTGCCATAACTTCATGTTCAGTTTCATACAACCTTTTCGCCGGGTATCAGAGGCTGTCGGCATGTGGCGTCGGTTTTGCTCATGGGTTGAGCAGTGTCCCCTGACTCTAAACTGTAGTGTACCCCCAGGGGTAACGTGCGTTTGAAGGCAGTGGCCTGTTGTAGCCGGAGGGGAGAACCGTCCATCTTCTTCCACAGCCATTTTGCCACTGTGGACCGGGGCGTGCCGAGAGCGTGCACAGGAGAGACGGCAGGAGAGCCGTCGTAGGTCGTTGGCAGGCTGGTGACATGGCCGCAGAGAGAGTAGAGCAGGGCGTTGTCAGGCTGGAGCATAGCTTTTCCGGTCAGTCCGCCGTCTCCTGTGAGTGGCATCTCGCAGGGTTGTAGAAGGTTGCGTGGTGATTGCAGTAGAAAGAGGGCGACAGCCGGAGCAGGTCAGAGCATCGGCAGGCCTGACTCGGCTGCACGCTGACCTCATGGGGCAGGATTGAAACCCAGGCAGGGCCTAGTGGGGCTTCCCCTATAGGCACGTAGTGTTCAGACAAACGTTCACCAGGACAAGAGAGAGAGGAGACGGATTGCCCCAGTCTTTGCCCTGCTTTGGGGGCTCACAGCAGACCCCCCTCCTTAGGAAAAGGGCTGTCTTTTCCAGTCATAATGTTACACCCACTTTGAACTGCTGTCTCATGGACCTGATCAATTTAACCTCTTTATTAATTAAACTATCATGCAGAAAAATAATACATCTGACCATGGATCCAGACTCTGCATACACTTGGTTTTAGTGTGCTACCAAACATGACAGGTTGATGTCAACTAGAAAGTCAGTAAGGAAGCAATGTAATTAACAGGAGAAAAATCGCATTTAAACTGTCACAGTTAAGATATTGTTGCAGTACAGTGAACACCATGACAATGGAATATTCTCAGATCACAGAATATTATAGCATATGCAGTTTTAATCACATTCTTTGTTCTTCCATTGTGCTTGGTCAGAGCCAATACTGTGACGCGATGCGCATTCCACAGAGGGGAAATTAAATGTCCAGGGTTCCAGTTAGGTGTCTTATCTAGACTTCTGTCTCTTTTACGCTGATTGATAGGGGTCTTGCTTGGGTGGGAGGGTCATTGTAAAGTCAGTTAGAAGGCAGGAAGGAGGTTCGCTGAAGTGTGGGCTTAGGAAGGAGGCCTGGTTAGCTAATTATGACCAATATCCATTGATATTTAAAAATGATACAAGATACAATTTTGGGCAACCATGTATTGACTGCAGCATGGCTACACGGGTATAGTCTGGTGACCACCGGAGAGACGGGTGACAGCCGGAATGTAGACGGCACCTGGGTGAGCAGTACGGGTTAGCGCCCCAGCCTGTGTCCTCCGTGAGGAGGAAGCCCAACAAACCTTGGTGAGGACTTTAGGAGGGCCATTATAATCCACCACTCCTGAATGAAGTGCCTGGTGCTGGGAGCCTGGTGCAACGCACAGGTCCTGGGCCTGGTGAGAGCAGGAGTGGACCTGGCGAGACGTAGGAGGGGCCCGGACAGGAGTCAACCCACAGAGCCTAGTCCTTCCACACGCCAGAATTTGGTTCTCCCAGTCCCGGCAGAGTAGTTCCGGAGCAACGGATTGTATGGCCTTTCTCATTCCCTGATGGACTGATCGAGGGTAGCTACTGGGACATATGATTTGATCAACCCCGGCTGGGTCGCCTGAGTGAGGGGTATGATGATGGTAGACCCGAAACCCCGTTGACCTCAGGATACATCACTGAGGATACGTCCCAGGTGCATCCATGCAATGTATTTTTAGTTACAAAATAACACTACACGAAAAAATAAAATTTAACTTAAAAACATAATTGGCACAAACTCAAACAGGTTGTTGGAAGTTTCAACAAACATGTCATACATATCATAGTGTGTAGCGGTGACTCCAGGTCTCAATCTTTAGTTGAGCCTTCCTGAGTGGGTATAATCAGGATGCGCAACACCACAGGGGGGAGGGGGGTTAGCTATCTCTTATGGCATCCGCCCCTGAATTATCACACGGACCACCACTGTTTAAAGGCTGTGTAAACAATTCGTTTACACAAGACTTTGTGTCGCCACGCTAAAATCGATATGCACACAGAAATGGATATAAATGCGTTGGCTCCCCATATACTACAAACACGCACGCACCACTGACAGCATGTGTAGGTTAGGGTGCATCTGTTCCTTTGATAAAATGTGCCACTTCATGTTTTAAGAACATGTGCAAAATATTTTTTCAATATATGGTGATTTACAGGTCCAACGCAGCATGTCAAATTTGGGTAAAAGTGCAATTTTCGGTCCTTTTATAACTCCCATTTTCTATTAACATAACACGTCAATTCATCAAGTTTACAACAAACAGTTTTTGAGAAGATGTTTTTGGAAAGAGCTAAATGTCTTTACTTAAGAATAAACATTACATTTTCATTTAAATCATCACTGAAAAATGTTTGAAAATGGAGTCTAAGGGCCGATTCATACTCCTATTTTAGAGCCGAATAAAAGTCGGTTCGGCGCTGTAGAGCCTACAATGTGACGTCATTTGAGGTTCGGGGGGGTGGGTACCGTCCTAAAGTCGGCTCTTCGGTGCTACTGAAAATTTCTGACGAGCCGAAATCATTTCGGCACTACAGCGCCGAAACAGCAGTAAAATAGGAGTATGAATCGGCCCTTAGTCCCTCACTGTGTTCATGTTCAACTGGCGCTTGCAGCAGCGAAGATTGGGCTGCTCACAGCGATAATGCTCAACTGCTTGCAGGACCTCTGCAGATCTTGCTCACTCTTCACTGCTGCCACAAACTGTTGTGAGTTTGACCCCATGCTTGGCGCAGTCATTGACAACGTTGATAGCACACACATTCACCAGTCACCACACCTGCCTGGAATGATAGCCTAATCCTCTGGTAGCCCAATCCTCTACATTGAGCGAGATAAATGCTGGATCGATCTGCAGCCGGTGTATACCGAACCAGCAGTCTGGGTTGGCAATGTCGGACAGCCTGGTGGTCGGCGAGAGGACTGGAAACTTTGGCTTGCACCAGTGCCAAAGCGCTGCTGTTAGCATGGGAAGATCATCCGGCTTGTTATCCAAGATGGCATCCGCAAGTACACGTCACTCTTCAGCTGGTACGTTGGTGTTGAAGAGTGCCAGGGGTGCCTCTCCAGTGCTTTCATGGCTGATATTGCAATGCCCTTGTCAACAGACTTGTAAGCAAGTGTGCAGGTTGTGGTAGAGTGTGAGGTCATTCCATGCAGCATCTACGGCCGAGTCTTATGTCACTGGCCACACGGTTGAAGATCACACCAATGCAGCAGCAGGCTGCCTTCATGTGCACAGAGTCGGGCAGTAATTGTGAAATGATTTCAGCATCATACACAACAGTAGATCGATCACAGCGCAAAGTGCTGGAGGCTGTCAATAAAGAACACCACAAGCAGTGGACACCACCTCCTATGTGCTAGCCTGGCTAATAAGCCAGACTAATATCACACAACACTGTCGCGGTATATCAGTCTGGGCTGGCTCCACTTGGATTTCATTTCCCGGGGAACATTTTCTCTTCGACGCAATTGGTCAGAGCTACTGTCAGTCAAAGGTCTCAAGCATTGAACGTCACTGTACCAAAGCCCGCCTATATTGCATACCGTGTCCCGATTGGTCCGACCTGTTCTCTGCTGTAGGAAAGAGGCGTGCTACTGAGCCTCGCCAGACCGTAATCCGCTGGTAGGCAACTTTTTTTTGCCAACGGCTGATTCGGTCTGGTTTATTAACCAGGCTACCTATGTGCACCCTGCACTGGGACGGCAAGTTGACACCGACGCTAAGCAATGTGCGCCAGTTGGAGGAGCGTTTGACAGTGGTGGTTTGAGATGCAGAGCAGCTGAAATTGCTTGGCGTGCCAGCATATACAAAGGGTAAAGACGAGGCGTGTGTAGAGATCATTGCCAGGCTGACATGTAAGCTGCTGCAGGAGTGGTGCTGTGCCGACCAGATTGTCAACATGGCATTTGACAACACTGCATCAAACACAGGCCATCTCACAGCAGCCTGCATTGCCATCCAGCTCTCACTTGGTAGACCACTGCTCTGGCCCGGTGCCAGCATCACATTGGTGAGGTGATCCTCAGCCACATTTTCACTGGCCTCAAGGTGGAGTCCTCACGCTCACCAGAGGTTACCTTGTTTAGGCATCTGCAGGATTGCGGCACAAATACAGTGACCCATTGTACCGCTGCATTACTGCCATTACTGCCAAAGACCGGGAGCGCTGCACAAGGCATGCTGGATGGCCAAGTTACTCTACACTCTCAAGTTGGCTATGCTGGAGCGGCATATCACCTTGCTTCCCCAGGGCACCACCACCACACGGCAGCAGGTGCAGAAAATTCGGACGTTTGCCAACTTCATTACGCACATCTACGCAACATGGTGGCGGACCTGTGACACGGCCGTAGATGCTACATGGAATGACCTCACACTCTATCACAACCTGCACACTTACAAGTCTGTTGATGAGGGCATTGCAACATCAGCCATGAAAGCACTGCAGAGGCACCTCTGGTACCTGACTCCTGACATGCTGCCCCTGGCACTCTTCAGCACCAAGGTGCCAGCTGATGAGCGACGTGCACTTTCGGATGCCATCTTGGATCACAAGCAAAATGATCTTCCCATGCTAGCCCCACAGCAGCGCTTTGGCACTGGTTTCGGCAAGCCAAAGTTTCCAGTCCTCTCGCCGACCACCAGGTTGGCTGACCTTGCCAACCCAGACTGCTGGTTTGGTATGCACCAGCTGCAGATCGATCCAGCATTTATCTCACTCAATGTAGAGGATTGGGCTACCAGTGCATCATTCCAGGCAGGTGTGGTGACTGGTGAATGTGCGTATCAACGTCGTCAATGACTGCGCCGAGCATGGGGTCAAACTCACAGACTTTGTGGCAGCAGTGAAGAGTGAGCAACATCTGCAGAATGTGCTGCAAGCAGTTGAGCATTACCGCTGTGAGCAGCCCAATCTTAGCTGCTGCAAGCGCCGGCTGAACATAAACACAGTGGAGGACTAAGACTCCATTTTCAAACATTTTTCAGTGATGATTTAAATGACAATGTAATGTTTATTGTTAAATAAACACATTTTGCTCTTTCCAATAACATCTTCTCAAAAACTATTTGTTGTATTTTTGATAAATTGACATGTCATGTTAACCCTTAGACAGATTACTACTGGAAAACACGTGGAGTTTTGCATTAGTCTTTTCTGCCCTGTACGTGATTTTCCGTAGTTCTCTTTTTTTATTAATACCAATATATTAATTCGGTCCGCACCTCTGTATATAGTATTGAGCATAAATATCAACTACATTTCCCAGAATTCCCGTGTCACGTGACACACGTGTATGCTTTCCTATTGGAAACTGACGCCCAGCCCCCAGTGAACAGGGGGGTTGGTTGACTCCTCCGAGGTGGGCACTGGAGGAAGAGTTTTTCAGCCAGGTTTGCAGTCGCCGCAAAAAAAACAATCTGAAAAATGATCCATCCGTGTCCAGTGGCATTCTCCAGTCCCAGACCGTTGGCCGGGCTGCAACATCCACCCTCGCGGATTACACGTGTGCAATGTTTTTTCTTCTCCCCACCGGAGTTACCACCAAGGCTGATGCCTTCGCTAAAAGGTAATTTTATTGTATTCGAAAATGCCCTAATATGACATGTCTAGTAAGACGATCCCTATATTTGGCCCGAGCCGACCTAGTGCTGATATCAGATAGATGTGGTAGAACCATATATGGATAGATCTAACTGGTTTAGTCATCGTGACATGCATAGTCGGAGAATATATAACAAGGGTCGGTACTATAGGTGATCGACGTAGCTAACAAAAACATCTGATCAAATGAATGTATTGTACTGTGTCTTTGTGGGCCGAATCGTGGCATCGTGGCATACAAATAGATGTTTGTATAATTAGTATCACGATAAAATAATATGGCGACGTTAGAATGACACCACCAATGAGTGATCGCGTGTAATGTAGCTGCCCAGCGTATATCCAGCACCATCACGTCACCACATTCCACTGGCTGTTGGCTAGTAGTAGTTGCTAACAAACACTGCACAAATGGTACTGGCTATTGGCCGGGCCACAAGCCCGGGCAATAGCCAGTACCAATGTTGCTGGATGATTGCGACGCAATGGTGCTGGATATACCCTGGGCAGCTAGCTACATTACCACCGATCACTCATTGGTGTTTCATTCTAACGTTGCCATATTATTTTATCGTGATACTACTTATACAAGCATCTATTTGTATTTGTCATGCCACGACTCGGCCCACAAAGACACTGCACAATAAAATCATTGATCGCCAGCAGCCGGGTAAAACGCCATGTAATAGTAGCGTGCACTGACTACAGCTAAAATGTTTATTTCTTTTTATATATTTAGAACTGGCATCAGATGAGGAGGAGGAGGAGGAGGATGAAGAGTCAAGACTGCGATGGCGTTCTCCGACACTGAACCGGATTCATTCATTCATTCATTTCAGGGGGGGCAGTTTTTGGGTGTTTTTTTTATTTAGCCTACTCACACATAACCTGACTCCGCCAGATGGGGCAGCAGAGAGTACACTGGGTTCCCCCCTCCTGCTCCCATCTGGGAACTCTCAGGCAGACTTGATGCCCGGCCACAAAACGGCCTGGCCAATCAGCAGCAGCTAGAAGCGAAGTTGCTCACAAAACGGCCTGGCCAATCAGCAGCAGCTAGTAGAAGCTAGAAGCTGCTGCTAGAAGTTGCTAGAAGCTGCTGCTGATTGGCCAGGCCGTTTTGTGGCCGGGCATCAAGTCTGCCTGAGAGTTCCCAGATGGGAGCAGGAGGGGGGAACACAGTGTACACTCTGCTGCCCCATATGGCGGAGTCAGGTTAACTCACACACACACACCGTCAAGGACTGGGTTTGGGGACATTTGGGAGGAGTAGCTCTGATCCATAGCTCTAAATGCGCATTTAGAGCTATGGATCAGAGCTAGGGGAGGAGTAACTGTTTTGTATGTAGGCCTATTTATTTTCTGTAATATTTATCATTTTATTATGTTAGTAGTCGTAAAAAATAAAAGACGCTTTTACAATGAGTTAGACCTGTCATGACTATTTTGTTCACTATTGTGAGGTTTATTGTATATGACTAAGCAAGTTTCAACTGTGATTTACTCTGTAATGGTAGATGGTAATAACTCAATTTCTTTTTTATAATACAGTATACATTCAAGTCTATATTTTGATACATATCATGGGCACCAAGTCATATCAAAACAATGTCCTTGGATGTGTTTTTTATCAAAACTGTGTTTCTTCATAACAGGTTTTTGAGATACATGCATGAATAGACAAGGTACTGGTAAGACTATGTAAACATGGTATATATCAAAATGTGCGTTAGAATGTCTAATTTTACCCCAAAAAAGAATTGAGTTTATATGATGTTCCAATTTCAGAGCTATGGGGACTTTTAGCTGGATAGGTCAGATTGATCATGACTGACCATGCTATTTATAGATGGCAAAATATCTACAGTGGTACATGTGAGAAACTTTTTATTTTATTTTAATTGAACTAGACAACTCACCCTTTAAAATGAGATATTGCATGGCTATGTATGCCCAGCAGAAAAAAAGTTATTTAGAAAATAAAACTTCAACCGGGCATAACTTTTTTTGGTTGTCCTAGAAACAGAAACAGTGTAAATGCAGGCTCTTTTAAATGGCTTCCAACACAAGAACTAAACATTTTATCAACTCAGTTCATTTTTTTCCTGGAAGCAGACAAGTCAAGCTTTCTCTGAAGGTCTTTCGTTGTCACACATTCACAACAGAGAATTTTCAATAAATCATTCAAAAACGCCATTCTGGCCATAGAGAAGTCTACAAACTATATAGAAATCCTTGAAACGCTCAAAGAGTTAATAGAAAATGGGAATTATAAAAGCACCGAAAATGGCACTTTTTGGAATTTTACCTAAATTTCACATGCTGCGTTGGACCTGTAAATCTGAATGCATTTTCCCCAAACTTTGCAAAGATCATTTCTATAGCCATTGGAACAAAATTCCAAAAGAACAGATTGATAATTTGTTGTTACATTTTTTGCATTGAATTTTGATGCACCCTAGTGTAGGTAGATCGTGGATTTCACAATATCACGGTAGACTTTCCGGTCCTTCATTGCCATCCCCAGTTCCTGCTTACTGATGCCTGTGTCCCGAGCGATGACATCAGGGAACGCCAGTTTTCTATCTCTGGTCTGCTTTGAGGCAGGACTCCAGAGAAGAAGGGAAGATATAACCTCATTGTCAGCTCTGTAGCAGTGGCCGGCAAACTGTGTTCTTCTGGATCGGACTAGTGAAGAAACACGGGGAAGGTTGCCATATATTAGATTAGTCGATGGGTGGCTCTTCCAAGACAGATTTTGCGCTCTCATTAGAAGGCGGGTGTAAGTGCCATCCAACCGTTTCTCTAGTTTCTTTGAACGTGTCCATGTCTCGGAGCCATAGAGTAGAATCGGCTCAACGGTCGTCCTAAATATTTTTACTTAACATCTTAAGTAACTAAGCTGGGATGACCAGATCTTATGCATGTCATTGCAGGAAGACCAGGCCATACCCTTCCTAGTTTGAAAGATATATATGAACCCAAATACTTGTAGTCATCAACCTGTTTCAGAGGAGTGTTGTTATAATGTGGTTATTGTTGGATTTGCATATATTTACGTATTCAGTTTTCGTCTCGCTGAGATAAAGACCAACACAGTTGGAGGCCTGCTCAAGAGACTGAAGGAGAGCCTGAGCTCTTGATTGACTGATTGACTCCAATGATTGACTGATAAGCGCGATGTCATCAGAGAAGTCAGTGTCATTATTCTCATTTATCTTAGCTCACCAACAACCCTGTGCACAAGCTTTTCTCTTGAAGTTTAAACAAACTATTTTTAATCTTTCTTTCCCCTTTTCCTTCTTGTTTTAATTTTCCTTGCAATGTGGTTTTCATTTAAGCGGAGCTACAGTTGTGTGTCTGATAGATTGGGATCTATGCGCCCTTGCTTTATTTGCATGCCTTTACCGAATAAGCAACGGCACGCGCAATCCCAATTTTTATCAGCCAAACAACGCGCGTGGATAATTCTCTTCGGCTCATGCCCCAGGGGAATTATTTCACGATGCGCCCGTTTGCTGTGTTTATTGTTATGTGAAAAACCTGACGGCTATGAATGTATTGTGACTTGGATTTGATAAAATAAATATCGCATATGCTCGCACAATCTAAATACAGGTTTGGAACTCATCGTGGGCGGCTGTGGTTCAGGAGGTAGAGCAGGTCATCCAATGATCCCTGGGTCGGCGGTTCGAATCCCGGCTCCTCCTGTCCACATGTCGAAGTGTCCTTGGGCAAGACACTGAACCCTACATTGCCTCCAATGAGTTGGTTGGTGTGAGCTCGCCACCATTGGTGTCTGAATGTGGGAAGTGAGGACCCTGGCGTCGACTGTTCGCCGCTTCACCTCCCAATGTATGAATGAATTGTAAAGTGCTTTGACCACTTGGAAAAGTACTATGAAAATGCAATTCATTATAAAAATGCAATTCATTATTTGATTTATCGTGTGTATTTGGTTTCATATACAAGAGGGGTTTTTCAAAGCATTTATTCACTATGTTAAATAAGTCGCGTCAGAAAACTTGACATTTTATCTGATCGAGGAGCTACTATTGTATACCATTGTAGCGTGTGACCTGGACGGATATGAACACAGATGGATTTTGGTTCATAACCAAGTTAACTTCTCCCCAGCAGACGTTTCTCTGCATGGCTAAGCAGAGGTATTTACGACATGCTCCTCCCAGAAGGACAGAATCTTTGAGCCTACACAATGAGACAATACAATTTGAATAAAACTGTTCACGTATTATGCCTTTGAACCACGAATATATATATTTGTATACTATCTATTGGGGTTCAACCATATATATATATATTGTGTTGAATTAATGTGATGAGTGTATTATACATTATATATAATTATATTCTGGCTTGCCTGACTTCTAATGTACATACGGCTGTGCTGTTTGATATCTCCACATGTGTAAGTTCAGGCTGATTCCAAATATTCAGTCAGATGTATTAATATGAGTTCCCTAAGACTGTTTAATGGAGAGTAGTACTTTGGGCTCTATGAAAAAGGGCAGTGCCAACCATGACAGCTCACACACGTCCGGCCCAAGGAGCCAGTCTCCGCCTCTTCAGTATAAGCAGCCATGCTCAAGCAGCCATCTCTCTCTTAAAACTTCTACTGGGACGACGGAGGACCAGCAAGGGAGGGTTGACGCACGTCCCCGCCCACACACACACAGCTGTCCTCTGACCAGGCCCTGGGTTGACTCTGTCCCCACCACAGAAGTTCCATTTTCTGGGTACCACCTCAGCGCCACAGCGGCCGGTTCCCAGAGACCGTGAGGCAACCCAAAACTGACCAGACAACAGCTTCTCTCTACGAGACTCTCAGCGCCACAGCGAGGATAAGACATCCCAAGTCTCCTCTGCCGCTCGAATCTTCAAGAGGGTCAGCTTAAGCCAAGCGCCACCAAGCTGATCACGACGAGGGAAACCCATGCCTGCGACCAGCTGCCTCTGACGACTACTAAACCCCTGCCCAGCTACATCCTTCTGGGCCTGCCATCCACTGCCCCTAGCCTCTGGCTAGCTCGTCAGCACCACGGCCCGACTACCACATGGTCACCGCTACAGACAATGGCTGCCATCCACTGATGATCTTCTATACACACAGGCGAGCATATGTCACATGATAGATGGCAACTGAGTGTAGCATTCAGGCTAGGGTAGATAGTAGTTATTTTGGAAGGTAGATCTGCTATTTTCGAAACCTCTCTTTTATTATTTCATGTTTCTTTTCCCTTTATTCGTTTCATGAGCTATCACTATTTACCTTTACCTGACCTTACTTTGATCAAAAGGTTTCATTTAAACCTGTGCCAATTTTTGGGATTGTTTGTACACATTTGATTTATTTTGTTATAATAAATTTATATGATTTTCATTAAGAAGTCGTTGTGTATTATATCTCAATATTTACAGTACAAGTACCGTTGGAATATTTAATGCAAGTCTGTCCAAGAATTCATGTTACATTACAGTGACGTGAGCAATATAATTATTATATTGTAATATTTTAATAATTAATATTCATAAATTATGAATATTGATATTTGAAATATTACGTCCTGACAGCTGTTACCCAGCTATATTACACCATTGATTTGATCCATTTTGAAGTAATGATATACAAAATTAGGACCTGATTTAAGGAACTTGACTACCTTGACTACATTTGTATGAATGCAATAATATCAAACAATTACAATTTCTCAAAAAATACCATTTATATTACGACTCCCACCTGTGGGTCCTGACCCACTGCAGACCTATCAACATCACTGTGGTACATTATGTTTCCTAGACGGGCTCTCTACCCATTCAGCTATGGCTGTCCCTCTCTAAGGAAGGACAATATCAGTCACTAGAACCAGGGATGGGTGTTTTCTGTGTATCTACGATGGTTAAAATGGAGTTTGAAGTTACAATGGGCTTGTCTGATAAAAAAATAATATAAAATATCTAAATACTGAATTGAGCAAATTCAAAACTGTCCAAAGTGTTCACAAAAAGCCTGAGTAGACGATAACATTACCCACAATTATTTTGAAAGTGAAATATCCCTTTATGTAAGTAAGTAAACAAAACAGCACATACCTATACGGTACAACTTTACTACAGGTTGCATCTTCGCATCAAACAGTCCACGTCTCTGGTCCACCTCTGGCTGTTCCTCTGACAATGTTGAATGTCTTTTCGAGGCCATCTCTCTAGATACTGTCAACCTCTCCCTGTGGTGCTCTGTGGAAATCACCAGTAGAAACAACTTGTACTTATCATTCAAAAAGGGTTTACTGAACAACCAGGAATAATCTGGTGACCACCGGAGTGACTGGTGATAGCCGGAATGTGGACGGCACCCAGGAGCAGTATGGGTTGGCACCCCAGCCTGTGTCTTCCGTGAGGAGGAAGCCCAACAACCCCACGGTGAGGCCTTTAGGAGGGCCATTCAAGCTGCAAGCGGAGCCTGCAGCACCACCGTTGCCCATGTGGACTCTGCAGTACCACCGTTGCCCATGTGGAGCCTACAGCAGTGTTTCCCAACCTTTTTTGTCCCAGGGCACACTTTTCATAGCCTAAAAATCTCGGGGCACACCTAGATATACGGGGGGTGTGCATGTGTGTATGTGTGTGTGTATATATATATATATATATATATATATATATATATATATATATATATATATATATATATATAGTAAAACGTCTTTGATACCAAACACATTAGACTTTTGACAGAGTAAAACTTCTTTGAACCCAATATACTTTTAAAAACACACATGACAGCGCTCATCTGTCAAACACATTTAACCTTTTTTAGATTTTTTATTTGAAGCTAGATCTATAGCTTCTATATTAAAACTTCATTAAAAAACATCTAATTAGTGTGGTTGCCCTAAAGGGCAACCAGACTATTGTAATTGTAACACTTTATTTTTACTGGAGTAACCTTTTTTTTTAAACGCTACTCCTCCCACAGTTTTAACTGTACGCACTTGACCCATATGTCAAATTGACCGGAAAAATCGGGAATGGTGTGCTTGCTCATTTCTAAGAGAAATATTGTATAGTTTAATTGATATAAATGTATTAGTGAATAAAATTTCCCCATTGACATGAATGGGAAATTGCGAAAAATCACGTTCAAGTATGTTTTCCTCGGAGACCGTAAGGGCTATAGTTACAAAACTTGGAGGGATAATTCGTAATACTTACTAAAATTAATTAACTTATAATAACATCGGTCGGCCTCATGGTGGCGCTATAACAGCCCACTTTACGTTTTGGCTTATAACTCTTGAACCGTAGGTCGTAAATTAAAAAGTCCTTTCTCCCTGTATTCCATGGGCCATGACGCATCTCCACGCCCATTTGCGTCAGGATAGATTTTCCGCCATTTTGAATTTTCTTCAAAACACACTTTTATTTTCTGATTCTACAGATTTGGTCCGAATCTCACAGAAATCGGTACACATGATCTCTGGACCTATCGGACCGCGTTTAATTTTTTTTCAGATTTTTTGAATTTTTTTTGTCTGTATCGTTCGGCCTTAATCGTCGTCCGAAGTTAGCGGGAGGGGCCTATTTTACAAAAAATGCCTAAAATCACGAACGGAATGTCCAATCCATCCCAAATTTGAATCAGATGTCGTGGGTGGTTTAATCAACCAAAAGCCAAAAGCGATTCTATTTTCATCCATAGGGGGCGCCGCAAATGCGAAAGATGTAACCGCTTGTTGCAGAAAATCACACTCGTATGAAGTTAGTGGCGCAACTCCGTGTGGGGGTCCCCAGGGGTCCCCAGGGTCCCCAGGGTCCTGTGGGTCCCAGACCCACAGGAACGCGGCCAGGGTGCCAGCCCGGTTCCGGCGAGCCAGCCCGCGTCCGAAACAGTCGAGAAATGACAGAGTTACAGTGTGGGGGTCCCCCAGGGGGTCCCTCTACTGTACTGTACCTTCACTGTACTGTAACACCTCAAATCATCATATATAGGCTACAGTTATTTGTGAAAACCAACCAAACGCTATTTTTCGTGCTCGGACAGACCCAGCCAGCCAGCCAGCCAGGGACAGACCCAGGGACACACAAAGCTAGATAGGAGTGGTTGCACCACTCAAAAGTTATTTTCACAGGGGTGAGATGACATTGTAATTTGCAAGCGAAATTATTGGGAGGGGCCTATGCAAATTCTATGACCTATTATTATTATTATAATTGGCTGGCAATATCAGTGGGAGGGGCATATGTAAGCCACTGCGGCAACCACACTTTGCAATTTTTTTAAATTGCGACCTTTCTAGTTAATTGGAGGCTTTGTGATTAATTAATCTCAATTAATCACATTTGCATATCAATAGGCCTATTTGACCTGAGCAGTGAGCTTTTTAAAAACAACTTTATTAGAGAAAAACTAAGACTATGGAAAAAAACTAATGAAAGTGGGTTTGAATTTATAGGTGGTGGCATGTCTCTGAGTTTTGGGAAGTGCATAGTTTTGACAGGTCTGCCTGTGCTGTGGACAGTGAAACCCTGACCATTAAACACGGGCAGACGCAACGATGCAGTCTATCATTCCCATTCGTCTTTGTGTCTGCCCGTGTAAACGCAGCAGCGAGTGTGAGGGGTTGGGGAACGGATGGAAAGTACATAGTGTTATTAAGGAGGACTCCTTCTAACTCCTTCTAACTATATGGAAGTTAAACTAACGTTAGCTCCCATGCTAGCGACTAGCTAGTAGCTTCCCTCGTCAGACAACAGAACACCACCACAGATCGGGTGGAAACTGCTTGTGCCCGTGGATGGGAAATACGATTTAAAAGGCTATGGAAGCGTGGATGAAAGCACAGATGTGTGCAATAAAGTTGTGTCGGATCTGTCTGTGCATCCCGTCTGCTGCTCGTGTATTGTAACTTGTGACTGTCCCTGGCTGCTGATGCATAGTTAATGAGCGTCATAAGCATGCGTCCTTACTGCGCTGGAAGTAGCAGATCTACACGTTATCTACCCGTCGTAATGCACAGCGCTTTGGGCTTGTACATCTGTGTTTTTCCCGCAGTTAGTTCACAACTTTAGGATCGAACCAACGTCCGATGCAGACGCTATTTTGACCGATCCAGACTTGGCAGATTTGACACCACTAGTGATTAACATTCCTATGGCCGATGGTCGTTAGAGTCTATTGTTCCATGGTTGTTGTTGTCGCACGTCTAATTAATTAGACGTGTGACAACAACTACGACGCAACAATAGGAATCCTGCAGCTCAATAGCTATTGCTTTCGGGGGAGGGTTTAAGTGTTAGGGTTAGTGTTAAATTTTCGGTCAAATCAGGCGGAACACCTGGACACATCAAACGGCACAGTAAAGTACCGCGGTACACAGGTTGGGAAACACTGGCCTACAGAACCACCGTTGCCCTTGTGGACTCTGCAGTACCACCGTTGCCCAGGTGGAGCCTACAGAACCACCGTTGCCCAGGTGGAGCCTACAGAACCACCGTTGCCCAGGTGGAGCCTACAGAACCACCGTTGCCCAGGTGGAGCCTACAGCACCACCGTTGCCCATGTGGACTCTGCAGTACCACCGTTGCCCAGGTGGAGCCTGCAGCACCACCGTTGCCCATGTGGACTCTGCAGAACCACCGTTGCCCAGGTGGAGCCTGCAGCACCACCGTTGCCCATGTGGTGCCTACAGAACCACCGTTGCCCAGGTGGAGCCTGCAGCACCACTGTTGCCCAGGTGGAGCCTACAGAACCACCGTTTCCCAGGTGGAGCCTGCAGCACCACCGTTGCCCAGGTGGAGCCTACAGAACCACCGTTGCCCATGTGGAGCCTGCAGAACCACCATTGCCTAGGTGGAGCCTGCAGCACCACGTTTGCCCAGGTGGAGCCTACAGAACCACCGTTGCCCAGGTGGAGCCTACAGAACCACCGTTGCCCAGGTGGAGCCTACAGAACCATTGTGCCTCAAGAATCCACCACTGTGTCTGGTGCTGATTGATGATTAGAACAGATGAGTGACAGTCTAAGAGATTAGATAGATCACTTAACCCTTTGAGTGGTCCAGTGGTGCACGTACCATGTCTCGTGCTTTAAATGGTCTCACGCACACACAAGTTATTTCTTCTTTCTCTTTTTCCTCACCATTTATGCCAAAAATCTTACATGATCTATACATGATTATGGGTTCAAACTTATACTTTAAGTATAAAACTATACTTTTGTAGCAGCACGAGCGGAAACAACATGCTGTGTGTCTGTCTGTCTTTTGGGGGGCCATGAGTTACCAAATTATATCTTTATCGTTACAGTTGCTGAATGACCCTTTAGTCTTGTTAGAATAACACTAATATAATTACATTACATACATTTGTTTTACCTGAGAGAGTCTTGCACCACATATTCCTACGTAGTAATGTCAAAGTTGACTCACCAGTCTCATCTTCCTGTTCATCTTTAATCTGTGGAGGTTGTAGTTCCTCCTGGACCAGACTGGATCTCCTCTCCTGTTGTTCCTCTTTAATCTGTGGAGGGTGTGGTTCCTCCTGGACCAGACTGGAACTCCTCTCCTGTTGTTCCTCTTTAATCTGTGGAGGGTGTGGTTCCTCCTGGACCAGACTGGATCTCCTCTCCTGATGTTGTGGAGGTTGTGGTTCCTCCTGGACCAGACTGGATCTCCTCTCCTCATATTCAGATGAAACCTCTTTACACACAGACAGAAGGAGGAGAGCGAAGGTAGCATCAGCAGAGCAACTCAAAGTGCTTTTGTCAACTCAAAGATGACATTTATTCTACTATTTGTTTTGTCAGGATAACCATCGTTTTAAAAATGTCTCGAGTCTCTTCACAATGCCTCACAGAGCAAGGCGTTGTGAGTAGTGCCCGACATCGGTCTCAACGATGTATCCGTCATTTGTGGCACCGATGCCGACATTATTTCACCGATTTTTCATTAATGTAACCTACACTTAATGTAACCTACTACTCTTTCGGTTTGATATTAATTAATTTCTTACAGCTGCAGAGAATGGATTTAAAAAGGCACTCTGCACGCCGTGCCTCCGACTCTGGAGCCTAGGCTGCAGAAGAAAACCCTGCCCTGCGAGTGACTGTCATAAAGGGAAGTCCAGCTGTCATTCCGGACCCCTCGCCCTTAGAACTTTTACATGGTTGTGAAACTAGAGGACAATATCTCACTCCGGAGCGTGGAGCACATTTATGCCGCCCATGTCTCCTTGCTCACTGGGAGCGGAGGCATCCGATCTATGGCTGTGTATACAGGAATATATGTAATTTATGTATGATCACAGACATTCTAGGGCTAGTATAACTATAGCCATGGTTCACATGACGCTCGTACTTCACGAGCGGCATGGCTTAACTTCCGCCTGTTTTACACGATCGCTACATTTACAGAGCAAACGTGTACATAAACATTCAGATTTCAAATATAAAGTACTCACATGTGCCACGGGTGTTAGAAATGTACTGGTACAGCGATTAGTATTGCTGCATCCCGCGTTGTGTAATAAAAGGCATTTCTATTAAACAACGCAGGATGCAGCAATGCTAATCGCTGTACCAGCAAATTTCTTTTTTTTATAATTTTTTACCCCTGTGTCAATTATCTAATGTGATCCTGGGCTCTACACACCCTCCGCCAACCTAGTCCACATATATGGGGAGAGCAACAGACTTGAACTCATGCTTCCTTCATGCCTGAGTGTCCAAGTTGCTCCTTTACACCTGACAGGGGGGAGTTTCCCTGGTTGGACGTAGCACGTGGAAGGAACACGTTATTCCAACCAGTTCCTTACCCCTCCATCAGGCGCCCCGGCTGGCCAGGGGGAGGCAGTTTAGAGACCAGGATTACTGCATGTTTTTGTGAGGGTACCTACCCTAGGGGACACAGGGAGAACATGCAAGGGAGAACATGCAAACTCCACACAGAAAGGCCCTTTCGCCAACCCCGCCTCGGGTATGGGCACTGATGACGCGGAGGGGGAAACACGCCACCAGCACCCAGCGGGAGCCCAGGACCTTCTAGCTGTGAGGCGACAGCACTACCAACTGTGCCACCGTGCCCCTAATACCAGCAAATGTCTAACACCCGTGGCACATGTGGTGAGGACTTTGTTTGAAATCTGAATGTTTATGTACACGTTTTCCATGTAAATGTAGCGATTGCATAAAACTGTTGGCGCCATTTTTGTTTTATTTATTTGTTCACTTCTTTCATAATGTTTATTTTCATATATATATCAAATATTGTTTTGGAAAAGATAGTTATAATTTGGATTAATAGAAGCCTCCACTCTAATTAGAAACTTAGTATGTCATGTCAATGTCAAGTGGGGTAGCCTGTTTAAGGTCTCTTGACATGCCTTTTGAGAACAATGGAAAATGTTTGGTGAGGCTGGCATACAGTTGTTTACCTTATTTCATACCTACTTACTAGCATACAAATTATTATTATTATTTTGGAGCTATTAATTTGACCTTTTCAGTTTGATTATTCAAGTGGACTTTTGTGTAACATAATAGGCCTACATATTTTTTCGTGGAATTACAATTCCTCTTTGCACCTTTTTTCTGTTGGATATGGAGTATGAACAACATGTTTCAGGGCTAGTATAACTACTGGTAAATGTAGTTCAGTTCAGCTAGCTTAATGCTACTTGTGGCTAAGCTCTGGTGTTGTTCAGAGTCTACTAACCTGCAGTGTGTAGATCGATGTCCATATCAAAATCAATATCCAGCCGTTTGTTTTGTGTCTCCAGCAGAGTTTCTAGTGTCTCCATCTCTCTCTGGAAGAGGTTGACCATGAACTCTCCCACCGCGCTGAGGCGCTCCAACACAAACACTCTGACGCTAAGCTCCACACTACACACATCAGCAGCGCCACGCTACCGTTTGTCCACAACAAACAATATCTCCTCTCCCACCGACGCTAGCTGTTCATTTATCTTCAGCCGTACAGACTCCATTTGACGCTTTTCACCTCCTTTAGGAGACATTTCCACCAAGCTTTCTGTTCCTACTGTAATATAGAATGTGTAATAAAGGCACAAATATCAACAATTCCCGAGAGGCACGACAACATGTTTGTTCAACAACATACATACGTGGGAAACAACTGGCGTCACGGCGTGGCCACGTGATGCAAACAAGTACTTCCGACCGGGTCAAAGTTTTCACGCATGCGCAATAAAGAATCCAGGCACTGTTGCCTTAATGCCTTTCGCCCCCTGGTGGTGGAGGTTTGTAACTGTCAGATAGATAGATAGATAGATAGATAGATAGATAGATAGATAGATAGATAGATAGATAGATAGATAGATAGATAGATAGATAGTGTTATGACCTGGCTCTTGGGCCATAACAAAGGAGGAAGACACACAGCTGTTTAAAAGTGCACAAACCAATATTTATTTACAATATAATAAACGTATGCATCAAACAATACTAAAGTATTAAGTGGCTTGTGTTAATCAGTAGATCAGTAGTGTAAGTGAGTGGATGTGTGGTAAATGTAATGTAGGGTGTTGAATGGTGCAAACAAATGCTGCTGCTCTCATGGAAGGAGAGAGAGAGAGAACTGGCTCCCAAGAGAAGACAGACTATGCACACACTGCACACAAAACGAGGTAGAGACTGAGCTACACTTCCTAACCGTCTGTCCACTGTACCAAGACATCAGAGACATGTACTTCCCTGCACGGATTACAATCACCCAAGGAGAGTTTGAAAACCACCAAATGTTTAGGCCTATAACATGTTTAAAACATTGAAATACTGCTGTTAACTTTCAAAAGTATAAAACGTCTCTAATGTATAGGCTAACTATCTCTGACAGAAAATGCACAATCTTTTATAGTCTCACAAGATAGTATTACTCAAAGTGTTAATATAATATAACACAGCTCTGTTTACATGTTTATTGTATTGTTTTATCTTGATTGTTTTGTTCCACTTTTGCTTTGGCAATGTAAACGTTTGTGTTTATGTTTGCTCATGCCAATAAAGCTCCTATGAATTAAATTTAATTGAGTTAGGCCGGCCCTTTATTTATTTATTTATTTGACAGGGACAATTAAGCAATATTACACGAGAGTGACTTCAGTGATGCTTGCGGAACTCGATTCCGTCTCGTTCCTCACCGCATCCCTGTCGTGGCAATAATCACGTTAACCCACACCCTCGAGTGTAATATTGCAATTATACCACAGTTACCCTTAAAACTAAGAAAAAATATATTTTTTAATGACAGATGTAGTCACTACTACCACAAATGTCCCAAGAAACTAGCTAGCCTAGCCACCGAGTTTGCTAGCGCTCTGGGAAAACAGCAGCTGAATTCTTTGTTTTGATTAGGTGGTGAATGGTGCTGGTTTAACCCATGGCTAGAAGGCTGTTTCAACCAATCAGATTGCTTCCTCGAAACGACCTGTGGTATAATGCTCATTAATCAACATTTCAGTTTTCACTTCCATGTAAAGTTAGCCATAAGCTAATTTACATCTGTAGTCCCTGAGCAGGCTCTTAAAATGGTAGTAAAACGAAACATACAATGACACATACAGTACAATACAATGCAATACAATACAATAAAGATAAAAGAAAGACAGAGTGTATAGTGTGCCAGAACACAGCACCATGCGTTGATGCCATGTGTGCATATGTGCCAGCACCCAACACTATGTCCATATAAAAACACAATACAACAGATATAGAACACACTGGGACCACTGGCCAGGCAATTGATTGGCAATTGCTCAAGGCCCGTGGGAAGCAAAGACCTAGGCCTATAGGAATACACAAAGGCCCTAGTAGGCCAACTACAGGGGCTGTGACAACAGACAGACAGACAGACAGACAGACAGACAGACAGACAGACAGACAGACAGATAAGCTATTTGCACACTTTTGACAATTTGAATCCATGAAGCATTGATATTAAATGGAAAAAGTACTTTGTAATTTCACTAATTTGTCATTAAAAGGAATACTTGAGCATACGTAGGCTACTTTGTCCACCACCGATAGGACACCAACATCAGGTAGTCTAAATTATTATCTATGTATTAGTACTAATTACCTAGTAATTATTACTGGTGGTTCATCAGCTGGTGGTTGAGTGCTACAGTGCCACCCTTTGTCCAATGGTTGTGGGCTTTGTGTCTAAGCAGGGTGACATAGCCCTCTAACATATTGCCACATTTCGTGAAAAACAACGGCATGGTTTGGCCTGGAGCGCTGACATAAGAAAATATGTATAATTCAAAATAGTGGGTTGTGGGGTAAGTAACAGCAAGACAGGAGACGGAGTTGTGTCGAGGTAGTTTACTTAATCCCAAACGTATAGCATTACACTGTAGCAGCATCAGAGTCAGAACAATAACAACACACAACTACTAGTTTACCCGGAACCGGAAACACTAGTCTGAACTGCGCCCTTCATCCTCATCATCCTCTTAAAGGCACAATGTCCCTTTTGGTGAATGTCTCTGCAAGTCTCTATATGTGGATCACCACACAGGCCCCCCCAGAATTCACCAACAAAATAGTGCTGAAAAGTGCAAAAAATTATAATAATACTGTAAATGAACAATCAAACAGTCCAGCAGCAAATGTTCAACGCGGGGGGGGGGGGGGGGGGTTGGGATCAAGCGGCCGAACCGACTGCGCTTGGCAGGAGGGGAAGGGGCGGGGGGAGGGGAGGGGAAGGGGCCGGGGCAGGGACAGGGACAGAGGTCGGAGCAGGGCCTGGGCCAGACACAGGCGGGCGCCCCCGTCGCGGGGGCAGGGCCAACAGAACCGGCCCGTCGACATCCAAGTGCGCAGGCTTGAGGCGGTCTATAGCGATCCGCTCAGGCCTGCCTCCCATGTCCACAACAAAGTTATTAACGCCCACCTCCAGAACACGGTAGGGTCCATCGTAGGGGGGCTGCAGTGGAGAGCGATGACTGTCGTGCCGGATGAAGACGTACCTGGACGACGGCAGATCCTTGGGGACGTAGGACTGGGGGAGGCAGTGGCGAGATGTCGGAATAGGGATCAGGGCTTCGGCGACACCCCGGGACATAGTTCGATGAACGGCGGCCGACCAGGGAGCTGTGGCATCCGGAAGAAACTCCCCCGGGACCCGCAGTGGTTGACCATACACCAGTTCGGCGGACAAAGCTTGGAGGTCCTCCTTGGGGGCAGAGCGAATTCCAAGCATGACCCAGGGGAGGCGGTCAGCCCAGCTGCTGTCTGTAAGGACGGCCCGAAGAGAGGCCTTCATGTCCCGGTGGAACCGCTCACAAATACCATTGCCCTGCGGGTTGTACGCCGTAGTGCGGTGAATCTTCACACCCAGGTGCTCAGCAACTGCCGTCCAGAGCTCCGAGGTGAACTGAGGACCCCGGTCGCTCGTGATGTCCCCAGGCGTGCCAAAGCGGGCCACCCAGCACCCGATGAAAGCCCGAGTAACTTCCGCTGCCGTAGTGTAGGACAGAGGCACGGCCTCCGGCCACCTGGTGGTCCTGTCCACCATGGTGAAGAGGTGGGTAAATCCACGGGAGGCGGGCAGGGGGCCCACCAGGTCCACATTTACGTGGTCGAACCGCCTCTCAGGCACCACAAACGGTGCCAAAGGGGCCTTGGTGTGTCGGTGGACTTTGGCGCGCTGGCACGCCACACATGAGCCAACCCAGGCATTAATGTCTCTCCTCAGTCCAGGCCAAACAAACTTGGCCCCCACCAGCTTGGTGGAGGCCTTCACACCAGGGTGGGAAAGTCTGTGGACGGTGTCGAAAACCCGGCGCCTCCAGGCAGTAGGCACCATGGGAGGCGGTCGACCAGTGGAGACATCGCAGAGGAGAGTGGCGTCGGCTGCGTTGAACACCACGTCCTCCAGCTGCAGTGCGGTAGGAGCCGACCGGTAGTCCTGCATTTCCGTGTCCGTGGCCTGATCCGCCGCCATGGCGGCATAATCAATCCCCAAGTGGACGGATGCCGCAACTGCCCGGGACAGGCAGTCGGCGACCAGGTTATCTTTCCCCGCCACATGTTGGATATCCGTGGTGAACTCGGAGATCGCCGAGAGCTGACGCTGCTGACGCCCAGACCATGGCTCTGACGTCTTCGTCATGGAGAAAGTCAGTGGTTTGTGGTCCACGAATGCGGTGAACTGGCGTCCTTCCAACAGGAACCTAAAGTGTCTGGTGGCAAGGAACAGACCCAGAAGTTCTCTATCAAAGGTGCTGTATTTGCGCTCGGCGTCTCGGAGCTGCCTGCTGAAGAAGGCCAGCGGCTGCCAGGCACCGCCGACCCACTGCTCGCACACCGCCCCCACTGCATAGTCAGAGGCATCTGTTGTAAGTGCGACCGGGGCAGAGGGAGACGGGTGCGCGAGCAGAGCTGCGTTGGCCAGCGCGGTCTTGGCAGACTCGAAGGCTGTGCACATCTCCGGGGACCAGTCCAAGTCATCCTTGGCCGCTTTGCCCCACAGGGCCTCGTACAAGGGTCGCATTAGGTGGGCAGCATGGGGCAGGAAGCGGTTGTAAAAGTTCACCATGCCCAGAAACTCTTGTAGAGACTGCACCATGCGGGGACGAGGAAAACGGTTGACGGCATCCACCCTAGCGGGCAGGGGGGCCGCTCCACGTGGAGTGACTTGGTGTCCCAGGAAAGTGATGGATGACAGCCCAAACTGGCACTTGGCTGGGTTGACTATGAGTCCATGCTCACTGAGCCGCCCAAACAGCTGGCGGAGGTGTGCCATGTACTCGTCGATGGATGCGCTCGCTATCAGAATTACATCCAAAAAGACAAAGGCCTGCGCCGCCCCCCTGAGGCCAAATGGCATTCGCAAGAATTCAAAAAGGCCAAAGGGGGTGATGACAGCCGTCTTCGGTACGTCTTGGGGATGCACTGGCACCTGGTGATATCCACGCACCAGGTCCACCTTGGAGAATATGACGGCCCCACGGGCTGTTCGAGCACCGAACAATGCCGAGGCGCTCCATAGTGGAGAACTCCTCTCTGGCCAGTTTGGCCGAGTCGAGGCGCCGGGCCCGAGCGTAGACTGAGGGGCCCACAGTGGTAATATGATGCTCCACGCCATGCTTAGCCACCGCTGACGAGAACGTGGGCGTGGTGAGGTCGGGAAAACTGGCGAGCAGGCGTTGATACGGATCCCCAGTGGCGAGCGTGCATCATCCAACAGCATCATCGCACGTGCAGTAGTCGAAGCATCTAACGCCGCCACCACATTAAAGTATTTAGTAATATCCTGTGTAATTCCTCTCAGCTTCCATTACCTACCCCTCCCCGTTACTGGAGCCAAATACAGGGCCTGGTTACAAAATGTATTTGGAAGGGGGAACGACCAAGACTGAAGAATACAATTCTAGTAAACAACAAGGTGGATTTTAATTACCCAATTTAGAATTATATCATATTTATTTTGCCATCCGCTCACTTGAGAAATGGTTCTCCCAAGAAGAGAATATCCCATGGCTTATGATGGAACGCAGTATAGTCACACCCTACACATTTAATTAAGTTCTGTTCAGTCGCATAACGAGCAAATACTGCCAATCAAGATTTGGCCCTATCATATCCCATTCTATTCATATATGGCAACAAGCTGAACAAATTGGAAAATGGAATGTCAAATGGCACACACATACACCAATTTTTAAAAACATGTCATTGTGCTTAGAACGCAAACCCTTGGTCTTTCCATCCTGGTCCAGTTGTGGCATCCATACTTTCTCCGACATATTCAATAATGAGGGTTTAAGATCATTTGAAGACCTTAGGAACAGCTATGGTTTACCAACAACCTATTTTTTCTTCTATTTACAGGTAAGAGAATTATTCGAGCACATGAGGTGCCGTGGAGAAATGCTCTACCTGTTCACCCACTTTACATAACTAAGATTCCCAAATCTGAAGGTTTTGTATCTTATTTGTATAAGAAGTTAAGATAATCTACATGTCCGCCAATGGGTGTCTCTAGAGTCTGGAATGTCGATTTAAAGAGTTGGCAGCGGCCTACCAATTGGAAAAGAATTTGGGAAAATATTTCTCTCTCATCACGAAATTATAACTATCAAATGTTGAATTTCAAATTTATCCAGAGATTCTATTTGACCCCAAGGAAACAATTTCAAGCAGTCTGCGCAGCAACTCGTCGATGTGTGGTGTGTGTGTGGAGACAAATCAGACAATGGCGTTCTTCAACCACAGTATAGAGTAGGGATGTTGAAAAAAGTTGAAAATCGACTCGATTTTCGACTCATGCCTTCAATAAATCCCGCCGTCATTCATACTGTATTTATTCCCCGACCCGACATTAAAATACGGAACAACGTGCGTCCCGTATCAGTTCATTACGGGACTTGTGACAGGCTGCTGCAGACACTTGAGTTGGGACTAGCTGATAGCATAGCAGCCGATAGCGCCGCTGCTCCTTCAGTGTCGTTGTTTACAAAATAAAGTTTATTTTTTATTATTGGGCTTTGATCATTGATGCAAATTCTAAACATATGGATGCAGCTGCAGAAGTTGTGTTGCTTAAAGGAATGCATAGTTGCGTTCTCCTCAACTGCTGCGCAGCAACAACAAAAATAAAAAAATAATGGAAAATAAATAGGAAAAAAAGTCGATCGACTCGTCGATTTGCGGCCTCGATTTATCGATTGGCCAAATATGAGTCGTTTGGCATCCCTAGTATAGAGATCGACTTCCCAGACATGGTTGCCTCTGCTCTGAATATCTCCCCGCTCCTCGCCGTAGGCCTCACAGCCGCGAAGGCATTGGGACGGTACACAATGACCTACATTTACAACAATGTAGAATTTGATTTAAAACTGAGGTTGAAGGAGGATCCCAACAGGCCCGGGAAACCAGGCGCTCCGCCCGTCCAGATCAGGATAACCAATGTTGTCAATCCAAATAATCCAATCCCTGACTTCCCCGTTACCTACACCTTCGGGCTCCCTCCTCCACCGGCCCTACAGCCCCAGGCCCCCCATCCTATGCCGAGCGCATGGGACACCCCACTGCCCCCACAGCCTGCAGGGGACCCGGTGGAGGAGGCCACACAGTCACTGGCGAGTCACACGGGCGCACGCGCGAGCGACATCCAAGAATCAATGGTGGAAAGGCCACGGGCACGGGGCGTAGCCTGGAACGGGACCAACTCATCCTACCAACCCCTGCGTGTGGATATAAATTGGACTGTGAGGCCATCCTGTGAGGCCCAAGTACACGCACCGGCCCCCGGACGGCTGAGGCCCCCGCACGCCTCAGACGCCCCAGCACGCCTCATTACCTGGGCACTCCGTTGGTTGGCCGTCTGCCCCTGGTGTCCACCAGGGAGGGCAACTGGTTATTCAGCCCCTAATCTAAAAGGAAACAATTTCAAGCAGTCTGCACAGCAACTCGTCGATGTGTGGTGTGTGTGTGGAGACAAATCAGACAATGGCGTTCTTCAACCACAGTTCTTCAACCACAGTATAGAGATCGACTTCCCAGACATTAAAGACTTCCTTCACTGCCTGTAAACCGGCTTCTGTTTCGATGTTTGTGTACAAACTATCAATATCGATTGAAAATAAAAATATAAAAATGCATTTTGTGGTACAGTTATGGCTTTGATTTTATTAACAAAGTCATAAGTGTCCCTGATATAGCTGGCATGTTTATGGACAGGGGGTTCAGAAAGTGTTCAATATATTCAGCTGTTTGGTACGTTTCACTACCACAGTATTGAAACGTTTTCATTTCATATTCCATCCTAATTGGCTTTCAAAGTTCATGCCCCGTGGGAGGTTAGGGTTAGGGTGAGGGTTTGAGATAGGTTGTATGACTAATGACTGGTCTAAACTAAGTACGATTCTAAAAACGCCTTCTAAGGGATCTGTGTTCGCGTTGGCAGGTCGAAATCTGCACGGCGCGCTACTCGTTTGCCACGTCCGGTGAACAATGCAACGAGAGGCACAGACAGCCAAACCAAGGACCTGTCACTAAGCCATGGCACTGCGGGGAGACTCACTGTTTGAATTCATCCGTGGAGTGGAGTAATAGACTCAAACAATGTTGGTCTTTTGAAGAGGGAGGATCTGAGCATTTGGGGAGTGGGTTTATGTCTACATTTATTGTGTTTCTTTCTTTATTATTTGAGAGGTGACCTGTTTATTAAACAGCTTATTTATTGTGCGTTTGTTGAACAAAAGGGAACTATTTAAGTTGCTGGTTTTTACAACGGACTGAAGTGAACTGAACTTTATAAATAAATCCTGTGACGTATTATTTATAAATAAGGACTCAGTGTAGTTTTCTGTTGGACTGTGAACCATTGCTTGTCTGAATTAACTGTGAATTTACATTTTTGGTGTGATTTGTACAGTTATGGGTGCATGGTTTAATACATGCACCCATGTTCTGAGAGTTACGGTATTTAACCCTCAAATATTGTCGGATGAAAAGCCGTCTGGCACCCCAAACTACAACATTTAAACGGCAATACAATACAATATCAAGGATCACTTTACTTAATCATGCAGTCACTATTGTAAAATGCATTCAAACAATGTTAAAAATAAATTATTAAACTACTGACTATAAAATTATTCAATCTATATAATTATAATGGATATTATTAGACCGTTGTTCTCAGTAACAGTAAGGTGGTTTGACGGGTTCCCCAGAATATTATAATACAATAATTATCTTTAATACCAGTAAGACGCCCGAGGGCGAGAAGCGACCTCACCCTTTGCACGCATCCGCCTGGGTGACAGCAGACTGCTGGGCGAGCGCTGGTGCTTTGGCATGGGGGGTCAGATCAACAGCATCGGCAGTGGGGGCAGTATCACGAGTGTACAGGGTTTGATGAGGGCCCATGTAGGGCCGGGCCTTCATTTGCGCAGCTACATTAATAACTTTGGGGCAGGCCCGTCTAGAGTTTAAATGTCAAGGGTGAGACATTGAAGAGGGATGGGGAAGGATCAACATATGGACAGGTATGAACAGGTTCTGACATATATCCATATATGGTGATCTAATGGTTTGAGGTCAGAGGTAGAGTTGCTGGCCAGTATTGATGTGATCTCCATGGGCTTAATTGCGACAGCAGGTCACATTTACTATGACATCAGGAATCTCCATCCCTGATGGCGTCACATGATGTCACGAGACCTGGGCATCATATATAGGGGCTTTCCCATATGTGGGGATTTTGACTATTACACTGAAATAGACTGTCATAGACTTATTTGACAGCACTGTCATTACTGTTGTGTTGGATTTATGTTAATGTGTATTGTCACTGTTTAAACCATCAATACTTGACTCAAACTTGACCTTTCATTCTACTACTAAACCTCTTTGCTGGAAATAGCCAATCTACAACATCACAATGCCTCACAGAGCAATTATATTATGGTACGTTAGAAAATGAACTATTCTATTTTTGAAATAAATAGCCGAAATAGCCAATGTACAACCTCACAATGTGTCGCTGTGAGCTTGCAGATCTGCCATTTTCATTTGTGCTTGTTTTCATGTTTCTCTTGCAAAACAGCAAAAGGAAATTATGCACAAAACACAAAACGCAAAAACTTATGGGCTATAGGAAACAGGTCAATAAAGGTAGGATCCAATGTCTCCCCGCTTGGCACTCAGCATCGAGTTTTGGATTAGGGTAATTAAGGTACAGTAAACATTTAGGCCAAAAGGATTACACAAAAAAAGTCATGGGGACTTGTTTCTTGTTCCTATTTTATCCAGATATTATCATTGTCCTGATTTGTTTTTGCCAAGATTATCGTATAGTGAAAATACATACTATGGTCTGGGTGGTCTTCAGGTTCCTCCTGTTTAATAGAGATGTCTTCAGGTTCCTCCTGTTTAATAGAGATGTCTTCAGTTTCCTCGTGTTTAATAGAGATGTCTTCAGGTTCCTCCTGTTTAATAGAGATGTCTTCAGGTTCCTCGTGTTTAATAGAAATATCCTTGGCTGAGTCTGGAGAGTTCATCTTCACCTGCAGTCTGGACTCCACACACTGGTCTGAAATGAAGGAATTGAATAATGACTTTCCTATGAACTTGAACCCTAGTGGAGAATATAACATTAATATCTGCAGAAGGTAAAGGCAATACCTAATCCCAACTCTATTAACCTTACCAAAGAAAATTAAATTGACATTTTAGGGCAGAACTCTTGCTGACCATACGATTGTAAATTGCATCCGCAAGCTACAACGTAGGTCGCCTTCACACCAGAAAGCTTTACTGCGTTTAAAACGAATCCTGCTGCACATTTTCGGAAAGTGTGCTTTGTTTGAAGTCTCATTCGAATCCTAATGCGCATCAAAGAACCGCATTCTACTCCGCCAAAAAAACGGGGGTTTCGCTTCACTTCCAATCACACTTGATTTCGATTCGGTGCAGGTGGGAATGCAATCGCATCAAATAAAGGAAATGAAGCAAACAATGTGGCGGTCTGGCGGATGAATGAGGAGTAAAGTTGGAGACGGAGAAGGGATATTTTACACAGCGATATGTCCCCTTTACCGTGAATAGACGTGATCGAATGAGGAGACCGAAGCCCTTATCGAAATATGGTCAGATAAGCACATTAATCAATTTGCTGAAGGAAACACGTAAAAACACTGCAGTGTACAGAGTATTCTCTCTGTCTGTGCGTAAACATGGAGGGATGTCACTGTGTGCAGGGATCCAAGTGCTGGAGACTTTCTTCATCTTGTTTAAACACATGCTTAAGCATGATCTATAAACTGTATAGCTGACATGTGCATAGTAGCATACAAATTTTATATGATGATCGGATAGCCTAATCTCTAGCAGTACAGATTGTATAGGCCTACTAATTAAGGATCATTTTGCGCTCCCGTCTCCATGTGCCTCGGCCATGTTCCCAAAAGAACAGTCAGTGCGTGACGGATGGGCGGGCACAGACACACACACACACACACACACACACACACACACACACACACACACACACACACTCTCCCTGACAACACACATGCATCCACGTTACCCTCAAGTCCTAACTATTAGAAGCATCATTTTAACACCATAGATTTCACTGACTGCGTAGTTTATGAATTGAACACATTGATAAAGTTCTTCCAATTGCTGTGGATTGTAGAGAAAAGGCCTCGTGCACAGCTACAAGGACAGGTGCGTCGGAGCCGGTAACCATGCGAACAGGGACGGATTAACCCCCACCAGGGCCCCTGGGCCGGTATATTTTGCAGGGCCCCCATAGCGCCCATGCGCGCAACATTTTCGTGTTTTTCCGTGCTTTTATCATCTTTTTGACCTAAATTTAACAAAACCAATGGCCAATGAAGAGCTCAAACCTAGTACCGCACGGTCCAATTTCCCCGAAACGTCATCTGAATAAAACTACTGCTCTATAAGTGAAGACAGTGTGTGGGACCCTTTTCTTCTCAATTGCTGTGGATGACAGCGGAAGACATTGTGGCAGACCTAAAGAACAGAAAATATTAAAAAAAAGGAAGAGCACATGAAACTTACTGAGGTGTGGGTGGTCTTCAGGTTCCTCCTGTTTAATATAAATATCCTTGGCTGAGTCTGGAGAGTTCATTTTTCAGTCTGGACTTCACACACTGGTCTGAAATCAAGTGAATCAGGAGAATAAGAATCGTGAGATTATGGGATTCATGTATTACTATTAGTGAAGAAATCATGTTTAACTTAAGTGTACATGCACACGCACACTCAGAAACGCTCAAAAACGCCACTGTCTGTGGTTTTGAACTATTATCCGATGTTCAGAGGTCATTTCTGATTATCTGGTGATTGCGATTGGAACATTGGCGTTTTCTAGAGCAAGGATTGGCCTTATTTTAGCTTGGTAGCATTAACGCTTACAACGCTTACAAGATGGATAACAAAAGCGGACGCGAGTCATAGTGGAATAGCCTGAAATCACCTCCATCAGGCAGCACTCATTGTTAAAGTGGGTTTGAGGCTAATTTTGCAGATCATGAACAAGACAGGAAAACAATTTTCAATGGCATGCATTACCTGAATGACACACAATAATACAGAATGTTTTGTTGGTAAGATTTCAATGGTTGGTGCATTGACTTGAATAGGAACCTCTAAAACTCCATTTCAGGTATACTTTTCTCTCTGAAGTCGTATGGCCTACAGTCCAGAGGCCAACCTGAGGCCAAAGTTGGCCACATGGTGGCGCTATAACAGCAGACTTTACGTTTTGGCCTATAACTCTTGAACCGTAGGTCGTAGAAAAAAGGTTTCGGTAACACTTGCTGACTATATGGAAATAATGATTAACTAACCCTTAAGTAATACATTAGTTAAGCATTAGTTAAACATTACTTCATCGAGTTAACCATGTGTCATGGCTTTCATGGTTTAATTTATAGATCTACTTTTATCAGCCAAATATATGCCCACGATGAGTGCTCATAGGCGGGTGCCGCGGGTAGGGTTAGTGAGCAGACTCGGTCTCTCTGGAGGTCGTCCCTGGTTGTCCTGACTCCCCATGGGCCAATTTCCTCAATTATATGGCCACGATGAGTGCTCAAAGGCGGGTAGGGGTCTCTCCGGAGGTCCCTGGTGCTTTATGGGTCATTTTTGGACTGACCCATTTTGGCCAAATCTGTGCCCAGGATGAGTGCTCATAGGCGGGTAGGGTTAGTGTAATAGCTGTAATAAGTGTAATAGTGTAATAAGTGTAATAGTATAATTAGGGTAATAGTGTACTTAGTGTAATAGTGTAATAAATGTAATAGTGTAATTAGTGTTATAGTGTAATTAGTGTAAATGTGACTATAGGTCGCAGATTACTATGAAAACGTCTCGTGATTTTGGTTAATTTTTATCGTCACTTCTTATCAATAGCTTACCTCTTACACATTGTAGCACCATGATAATCCCTATCACCACTAGGGGGCTCTCCATGGTCATACTACAGCACATTTGGTAAAAATAAATGTTTTTGTAATTGTTTGGGAATTTTGATCATCGCCACTATTGGGCTCCCCCTGGTCTTACTACACGTAAAATAATAAATCAACAAAATTACAAACATTTATATTTCACCAAACTAAGTGCTGTAGTAAGACCAGGGGCAGCCCCAAAGTGGTGATAGGGATTTTCATGGAGCTACACTTAATAGGATGTAAGTTATTGAGCAAGATTCCACATACAAATTCACCAAAATTAAACTTTACCACACTAAGTTCTGTAGTAAGACCAGGGGGAGCCCCCTAGTGGCGATGGGGATCATCATGGTGCTACAATGCATAAGAGGTAAGTTATTGATAAAAAAATGTATGATATAAATTAACCAAAATCACGAGACATGACCATATATGGAGGCGTGACCGACCGACCAACCGATGGACGGACAGGGTTTGCAGGTTTTCATAATAAGGTTTGCAGTTGCACTAATTACACTATTACACTGATTACACTATTACCATAATTTCACTATTACACAATTACCCTAATTACACTCTAACACTAGTATACTATTACACTAATTACACTATCACGCTATTATAGTAATTACACTATTACAGCGCTGGTTTGCTGCACCTGGCCGGCAGGTTTTTCGCACTTCCCTGTTGGCCGGGTGTGGCTCTCTGTCCCGGTGCTGGTTGCGCCTCGGTGATGGCTGCGTGCAGGGTGCCCCTCCGTGGACTTGTCTATAGCTGGAAGCCTGGAGGAGAGGGGCAGTGACTTGGCAAATCACTGCTGACCCGCCAACTGGAGAGTGTAGTGGTTGAGGGTTGAAACACTCTAAGAAGTTTGGCGACCACCTGATGACCTCTCTTCCAGGCCAAGGCATCCATTAGAAATCGAATGGAACATGGTTAACTAATGATAGTAGCCTCTATGAGGTAATGTTTTCTAATGCTTAACTAATGTATTACTTAAGGGTTAGTTAATCATTATTTCCGTATAGTCAGCAAGTGTTACCGATTTCTTTATTCTACGACCTATGGTTCAAGAGTTATAGGCCAAAACGTAAAGTCGTCTGTTATAGCGCCACCATGAGGCCAACTTGTGTAATTATTTTGTTGCGTAGGCCTCTGGACTGTAGGCCATACGAATTCCGAGAGAAAAGCACCTGAAATGGAGTTTTAGATGTTCCTATTCAAGTCAATGGGAAAATGTATTCACTAATAAATGTAAATAAATGTACCTTTTTTTTCGCAAATAAATGCTGTAGTACAATCAGAAGTACCCCATTGACGTGTGATGTAAATTTGGTGGTAATACTCTGCATATAAATAAAGTTATTGAATATTTTCACTTTCGGTGTTGCACTTTGTAGACGGTCCCTAACCGCTCATCTTACCGTCTGCTGAGATGCATATAATCTATTAAACTCGGAGGTTGGCTTTTTGGGATTCAAATCAAGTTGTAGTTTGTTTTTTATCTAATCAGGATAAGAATGAGATTTGTTGTGATTTAGGAATGTTTCATTCCTGAGCTATTGAGCCCGGAAGAGCGAATCTGTTGCGAATCTCTTTCCATCTTTGCTCAAGTCTATAAAATAACCACTGAAATACTAGGACACACTGACGTAACCGGTAGGAACCTTACATTAATAATAGTGGCAGATGCAACCAAACAATGTAGCCTATATTATTGCTGCTGCTGCTGCTGCTACTAGTACAACTACTGGTTGTTTACTTATAGCATTTATTAACAAGCAAGCAGATATAAGAACAATACGACTCCTCCATCTAGAGATGAGTCAATAAAGACAAACGGATGAAACACAACGTGAATCAGTTCATCTTACCTGCTGTGTTTCAGTGGTTGAGCAGAACAAACGTCCTCCTGCTGCTTAACGACGACTGTTTCCACGAAACGATTTAGCTTTCTTGGTATATTAAAGTGTCAACAGTGAGACGACGTGCTGTTTCAACAAACCAGGCTTATACTGTGGATTTTAGCGGCAGCTGCCCTACAAGGGTGTGCACATGCGCACTAGTACTGGAGCGTACGTACCATAAACTGTCAGTAGGGGGAGCCATGGTATACCGTAATACTTATGCAGCATTTTCCCTTTATTCTTACTCCAGCTAATCCAGTTCTTTCCATTCCCTCCTTTCTTCTGTAGGCCTACTTCATGCAGTATACAGTAGAAGTATCCATGGTTTCATTAGATTAGCATTTTGAACAGATTAACAAAGTGGAATCCATATCCAAGGTCCATTGCTTGAAGTTTCTGAGGTAAATTAAGTTATTATTTATTTGTATACACCTCTATGAAATGATACAGTAACTCTGTTTATACCAGGCCCGGCGCCAGGATAAAATGACTGAGGGGTCAATTGAGATTTTTTTTAATATGATATATTTAAAAAAAAAAACATATTGTGTTGCTAAATCAAGCAGGCAGTGTCAGTTCTATGACTCAGCTGGTCATATGCAATATTGGAATGATAGCACTGCCCCGCCAGGGGGGGTCCGGGGGGGCTTCCCCCCCCTGGGCTCCAGATTTTTCTTTAAATTTGCGATGAAAATGCTTCAATCTGGTGCATTTTGAGATAAAAATTAAGAGGCTAGATCTATAAAGAACTACACACATCATATTAGATTATTATCATCTTTACTGTGCTATTCTTGCCATTTGCCAACATCACAGTAGGCTACAAAACAACATTGGATAGGGCAGGGGTGGGCAACTTTGATGATGGAGAGGGCCACTATATTTCAAACTCACTCCAGAGGGCCACAATGCATATAGTCAAAAGTAGCTGATCTAAGGGCTCAAAACGTGTCGCAGTGCGATGCATTTTGAGCTTGTAGATCTGCTTTTTTGCTATTTTTTAAAATTGGAATCCTGAATTATTTTCACCTATTTTTTAATTGGAATCCGGAAAAGTAATATTTTTTATTTAATTTCAAATACATTTATATGTTATGTTAACTTTATGATTATGAACTGAAATGCAAATATTGGACATAAAAAAGGCTAGTACTAGTCATTAAGCTACTAATATAGACTGAAGTAATTAAAGTGGGTCATGTTTGCATGTTTGGAATTGTAACAGCTGAAATCAATAACATATCAGTATTCTGATATTAACCTGCAGACCGCATTAAGTGAACTGAGTCTGTGCTCAGAGAATACATTCTTCAGCGTGTCCACAATAGTCCACAGCCCACTTTGCCACTTGCCCTGATCCACTGCATCAATAGCACCCTCCCCCCCAATGGCAGACAATCATATGTCAGACACATACATTCAGTTGATCCGAATTAACATGTGTTAAATTCCTTTTTTTTTTTTTTTTTGAGGGGTCAAGGAGGTCGGGTTGAGGGGTCAAGTACCCCCTTTGACCCCTCGTGGCGCCGGACCTGGTTTATACACACACCATTGTCGATGGTTTAACATTTTTAAATAGGCCTACATATTTATGAATTAAACTGAAGTTCGTTCCAAATTGTGTGTTATTGTGTGTGGTGGCCATCCAGTCCAAGCCTTTCAGTCCAAATATTTTATATAACTAGACTAATAGTCCAAACCTTTTATATAACTAGATTAATAGAATACAAAACTTTTATATAACTAGACTAATACAATACAAACTTTTATATAAGTAGACTAGATTAAAACATTTTTATGTACGGGACTAATAGGCCTAGTCTAAACCTTGTAACAAAGAGAAATAGTCCAAACCTTTTATATAAATAGACTAATAGTCAAAACCTTTAAACATTTTACACAACATGACAAATATAGTCCAAACCAACTTGAAGCGATTTATGTAGGCTACACTACATTTCATCACTCACTAGGACTGTCAACTTGACCGATTACATTTCAAGTAGTGCACATTTTTAAGAAGTTTTTTAAGAATGTTAGGGCTGGTTGTACTTTATTTGTACATTTGCATTTAATTTGACTCTATACTTTTGCTAATTCACATTTAGAAGCAAATGTGAAAATATACAAATTCCTCCACGGACCTAGAACTTCCCAATTCAGAAGTAATTTAGCTGTGGAGAGGATGTGCTACAGTATAAAGCCTGCAATCCTGCATGGCAACTGCAAGACAACAGCACCACACATCAAATCTCTACAGGTTATACAGCATTGAATGCTACCAATATCTGAATAAAATGCTAAAATGCAATTAAAGTATGAGTTATTTCCATTGTATGAAGATATAATGAATATGATTACATATGTATCAGAAAACCAACAAATGTTTTACAAAGGTTTTATTATTTATAAACCAGAAGTACTAACTATACAGTTTAGGTCCTGGTACTACTGGTAGGATAGAAAAAACAGCAGTGCAAAAGGTCCTGGTATTATAGAAAAACAGCAGTGCAAAAGGTCCTGGTAGGATAGAAAAACAGCAGTACAAAAGGTCCTGGAAGGATAGAAAAACAGCAGTGCAAAATGTCCTAGTGCCAGGCACCCTGTTTGTTGACATGTCCTTGAGCAAGGCACTGCACTGCACCTGCCATTGCTCGTTTACTAGTGTGTCCAACTATAGTTTCACATCAACCCAAGATCCTCAGAGAGGAATGGGTTGGTTTCTCGTAGAATGAATATCAGTTTTAAACTTGCAGCGGTTCCTTTGCTCCTCCTCACTGTGTCGATGAGGAGACGTGCCGCCTTTTCGTGGATCACTTTCTTCGCACAGGCTTCATCATACTCTTCTTTGATTATCACCCCCTTCTCAAAAAGTTTGAGGTTGAGAATGGGATGTAAAATGCTGTTGATGAAGCTGCTGCGCACAGACAACAGTTGGTCTGTCGCTGCATGACTTGGTTATAATGCATTATAACACAGACATTACAGCACTTCTGTGCCTTTATAACCATCTAAGTTATAATAGTTATAATGTGCTGTTCCACTGAGCATAATAATGCATTATGACCAGCACTTATAATATGTTATAAACGTGGTTATAAGTTGTTATATATGATTACAAACATGTATAACGTGTATTATAATGCCTCATAAGCACATTATAATAAAATATAAATGAGCTTATAATGCATTATAAAGGCGACCTTAATATAAAGTGTTACCCAATAAGGCTATTCAAAATACAAAAACACTTATATAATAAAACAAAAATGTGACTACACATTTGGGTACGTCACATCCACCCCACTCTTCCTCCTATATCATCATCACCTGCTGTCCATCAAAGACTGTCTAATGTCCACCCACTCTTCCTCCTATATCATCATCTACCTGCTGTGCTTAAAAGCCTTCTCCCAAAGCCTCAGTTGCTGTTTTCCAAGCCCGTCACAGGGTTTCCAACCAACAGTGACAGCCTACACTACAGTCTATCAGGGCTTAAAGTGGATGCTATGACACCCAAGGTGCCTTGACACAAGTCTAGGGGTGCCTCAGAATACTTTGATAATATTTGGAATGTCACATCAGTTTAACTACCCTAGGTTAAACTGTACTTGTGTCTACAGTACACCAAAGTATCTTCACCAAAAATGGCAGATCTACAAGCTCACAACATGTTGAGCTTGTAGATCTGATATTGTTGGTGAATGTTCCCCCCAGAGTATAGGAATGCTGGGGTTTAAGTGGTTAAACGTCTGTCCTAATGCAAACATTCTCTCCAGTTTCCCTCGTGACATGCTGTATTTTGGAGAGAAAGGATAACATATTCACGTACAGTTACATGTAATATTCACGTACAGTTACATGTAATATGATAAAAGGTGCTATAAAGTGGGTACCGTCACCGTGGATTAAAAAGTTATTTACAGGGGTGACCTGTGCCAAAAATGTTTCAGAACCACTGGCCTATATCAATTATTTGTTGTCACAATGTTGAATACCCTGTGGTGTTTGAAATGTATTGATTAAAAGTACATTTACTGTTCAGGCAGTTGAATACTTTACTTTTTCTTTACTTAATGAAAGATGATATACTAGCTCAAGGATCCAAATCACTTAAATGTAGGGATGCACCGAAAGGGAAATTCTTGGCCGAAACCGAATACCGAATATAGGAAACAGTTGGCCGAAAACCGAATATCCGAATATGATTAATATTATATATCTTTTTTCCTACCATTGCTGTCATGGCCGTACCTTAAAGCGACCTGATTTATGGCAAAATAAATGGTTATGGCAAAACTTTACTTAAATAATAATCACTATTATGGGTCCATAAAACATTTATTCAGCTCTTTTGAATGCATCAATTGCATACACTATTCGGTGATACATTTTCTGCCTATTAGGGCCGAAACCGAACAGGCCGAAAATGCATTTTTAGCCATTTGCTGCCGAATATTTTCTGCGGCCGGTGCATCACTACTTCAATGTGTACCATACCATGCATTCTGGAACATTACTGTTCAATGAGTTATTTGCTATCTTGTTTGACCCCCGTTGGAGTGGGTGTCATAATATTCAAGATGTTTATTACATCTCATACAGAGTAAGATGAAATAAAAAGGTACTATAAAGTGTGTAGATCTATGTATCATAATGAAATCTGATGATCAAATGATCTGCATTTGCAGTTGATTTGGAGTGAAAAATAATGTACAGTGAATATATACATTAATATATTATAGGCCTATATACTGCAGTGTGTACTGTACATCACCAGCAAATATATGAATAGTTCTACAATTGAATAAGTATGAATGAAGTACAGTCTCAAGGGTTATGCTTAATAGGCATCTGTCAAAGTTTGACAATGTAGGCCTGCCCTACATAGAATATGAAATCACACCCGTGTGAAGTGAGGTCTTATCATCATACGTCATCATATATCATCTAATTCTGGCCAATCACAATTTGCAACCTCACTTTTGTCTTTAATGTTTGTGTTTACACAGACCCTCAAAGTGTAAGTTATAAACTAAAGTTCAACTGAGAGGTGGAACGAACAGCCACCACCCAACTCAGTTCCCCTAATCGACCCTCTGCCCTGCTCCAACCAGATCAGTGCATCTCACGTCTGGGCCCCTTAAAAGGGTGCCTCCTACTTCCTTGTCTCACCTATGCCTTCCGTTCAGGTCAACCCGCCACCTCCCCGACACCGCCCAGCAGCAGGCACCACCAGGACGTCCCCACGGGGGCGGGCTCCGGAGCCCCTGCCTTCCATCAGGCAGGATCCGATTCGAGGCTCCCGATCAGAGCCTCCGTCGGGGCCCGCGCCAAAGCACCTAACGTCATGCCAATACGACTGCATTCATTCTTGACTTTATCATGTTCCATTCATTCATTCTCAATGTAATCCCCTTCTCGTAATAAACGTCAGTGCATTCATTCAGTCCTGTGTAGTGAAATCTCTTACAGTCACAAGCTGGACATAGGAGGGGCTAGCACCCCTCAACAATAGTACAAATTGGTTAGGTGATGGTCCATTTGGTGCATTTAGATGGATTAAAACAAAAATAATGTTTTTTAATTCATTGCGTTTCATTTTTTTCCAAGGCGTAGGTGGGAATCGAACCCACGACCAGCCCTGACCTTTGGATCCTCAGCGAGCATACCTAAAATTGTCAAAGTCAATTTTGAATGAATCTATCGTGTATACTATAAAGACCTTGGATGAACCACTGGGCCTTTTGCGTTTTTCATCCTTTCCACATTAGTTTTTTTCTTCTTTCTCCCTTTCTCCTCTTTTTTTCTTCTTCCCCCTTCTCCCCTTCCATTTTTCCCCCTTCCCCCCCTTGGTAGGCGAATGTTCCCTTCGCCCCACTTGGACACTTTCCAGCCGGGCTCATTCATTCCAATGTAAATATCATGGATTTTACACATTAAATACTGGTTCAAAATCTCTTCCAAATCTGTCAACAAGGCCTGCCATATGCACTGGAAAAATCACACCCGTGTGAACTGAGTGGTGCAAGGTCTTATATAGCCTGATCAGCTGTGGTCTGACGTAATGTCAGTGACCATAGTAACCATGCTCATTATTTTGGGCCCCACGTACAGGTACACACATACACGGGTACAAACAAAGCTGGTTGTTGGAGTGGTTTGCACCACTCAAACATATGTGTGACTTTTTTAAAACAATGTTTTATCATATAGGAAAACTATTGGTGGAGAGGTTTGTCCAACTCATGTTATGCTTAGCTGTGATTGGACCATAGCAGTTTGAGGTGGGGCTTAGCTATAGGTCAATTACAGAGAGGTCACGTTGGCCTTCAAAATTAGAGTCTTCACTGAAAAACACATGGCGTCACAGTGACGGAATAATTAATTCAATACCTACCTAATTAAATACCTGGCAGTGAATAACTTCTCTAATGTTTTTTTTAGCACCTCAATAGGCGTGTGTGTCTGTGTTGTGGGTGTGGACTTCGTTAACATTAAGGAAGTATTTAGACAGGTACATGGGTATCTTGGTGGTGTATCAAATCTTGTGGACCAGACCCATTGCAAGATGCTGATGCTGCCGTCAACCCTAAGCCGAAGAAACACCGAAGAAGGTGTTTTTGTCGACCAGTGAGGAGATCCTGTATAGGAATCTTGTCCTTTGGTTGACTTTTTTGATTACGTTGGTGGCCATTTTATCACCGGAAAGATTTGCCTCCAGGATGGAACCTAGGTAGGTAATTTCATATTTTCGTGTGATAACATTGTCACCCACTCTAACCAAGAAGCCATCTGCGTTGCTGAGATTACGATTTGATCCAATTTCCAGTTTTTCCCAGGTGTAAAGATAGTTTGTTATCAGCGAGCCAGGTGGAGACGTGACTAAACGTGATATCACAATCAGGGTTCATGTCCATATTTAGCGTATCTTGGAGACTTGACCAGACGTGATATCACAATGCGTGACCATATATGGGGACAGTCCCGTATATGGGGATTGTGAGTGACATGACGTGACAAAAACACAAGGTTTCATAGTTAACTGAGACCTTCGGTCGCAATAAACCCCTATAAAACAATTGGGGTTTAGCAGCCAGTCAGCAAGTCAGCAAGTGGAAAAAAAATAAACAAAAAAATATATATACCAATATATTTCCCACTTTAAACAAAGAAACCTGTTGGCTGCCGGACTAATTTGGCCAATTCAGTAAATACCTTGATTTGTGAAAAGATGGTGGACAAGATGTAGACACATTTATTATAAGGCTACATCTTGATCCACCACCTTTTCAAAAATGTTGACGAATCGCTTCGTCTCCTCCATCAGTTCCTGGTGCCTTTAATCCTCCTTCTCTGCCTCCTGGACCAGGACATCGACTGATGATGACTTTTTCTTCTTCTTTGCAGGCGGGGGACGGGGGGGACGGAGGACACCATGGCACATGTGGATGGCGTTTCAGATGGTGCCGCAGGTGTTGCTGGCGGCAGTGTAGTAGGGGTCACCGGACAAGGGGGAGCTGACGTGATGCAATGAGGACAGATGGGGTCATGCCTCATGCATGTTCTCCCAATATATCCACGTCACTGGGGTTTGCTCCCCCTGGTCCGTCCCAGAGCCGGTTGGGGGGGACCTTCAGGTCCTAGAACAAACACTGACATGAGATCTCTGCAACATCTAAGGCCTGACTCACACCTTCAAAACAGATTGATGTATAGCTGATGCATGAGACTTATTTACTGATGCAAGCTCACAATGCATTTCCAATGGGAGTCACATGGTTTGACACAACATTTTTGTTGTATGAGGGGGAGGGGGGCAGTCGAAACACAGCCGAAAGCCATACAACAAAAATGTTGTGTCAAACCATGTGACTTCCATTGGAAATGCATTGGGGCAAGATGTAAACAAACCCTTTCTTTACATCTAGCATGCATCAATGTTGTATGCTAGATCAAAAGGTGTGAGTGAAGCCTAAGGCCTGACTCACACCTTTACATCTAGCATATAACATTGTTGGATGCTAGATGCATGAGACTTGTTTACTGATGCAAGCTCGCAATGCATTTCCAATGGAAGTCACATGGTTTGACACAACATTTCTGTTGTACGGCTTCCAGCTGTGTTTCGACTGCCTCCCACCCCCTCATACAACACAAATTTGTGTCAAACCATGTGACTCCCATTGGAAATGAATTGCGAGCTTGCATCAGTAAACAAGTCTCATGCATCAGCTATACATCAATCTGTTGTGCACGTGTAAGTCAGGCCTATGGCCTGACTCACACCTTTACATCTAGCATACAACATTGATGCATGCTAGATGTAAACAATGTTGTGAGTGTCATGGCCGTCCCTCCCTAGATGCATCCATTTCCCACAAGGCTTTGCGGGAAGTGGGCGGTGCGCTAGAGCGGAATGCGGAAAACAACAGACCCACGTTTCTCTGCGTGCAGTTTGTTTGTGGAGTTGTGCTGGTAGCCATTTTTTGTTGGTGCGTGGTGACACAAAATGGTATTGAGCTGGGGAAAGAGGGCTCTTGTACTGGCGTTGTTGGTGGCGAGGAGAAAGAGGGAGAGGGAGAAGCGGGAGAGAATGCTTGTGGCCAGGAGATTGAGGAGAATGAGGGAGGAGGAGCAGGAGAGAGTTTGCGTGGCGGAGGAGGAGAGAGCCGCCGGGGAGATTGTGCCCCGGAGAAGAAGGGGGATATGGGTAGATCCCATATTCCAAGTTCGGAAACAGCTTGGGGACGGTCACCACCTTTATTGGGAGCTACGGAGGAATGAAAGTCGGTTCCACCAGGAATTCAGGATGTTTATCCTACAGTTTGATTTCCTGCTGGCAAGAGTGACCCCAGAGATACAGAAGCAAGACACGTTCTTCAGGGAGGCTATTCCTCCGGCCGAACGTCTTGCCATCTGTTTACGGTAACTACAGTAACTATGTTATGTCCTTTACGTTGCTTACCCACCTAGTAAATTAATCGCTAGCTAGCAAACTCACCAATCAGCTAAGATGTGCAGCAAGGAATGCCAGGTTGATTTAAATGTGTTACTGTAAGCTGGAAATCACAATAGCAACAGGAATGTAAATGGATGAGAGGATGAAAGATCAGATTATGTAATATGTGATTAGTACATATGCCAGGGTTCCCCAATTAATTTTCCTCAAGGGCCATATTTTGACTAGGGAACAAGGCTGGGGGCCGAGTCCGCACGCGCGAAAAATTGGGTTTTTTATTTTTTCATTAATTAATTAAAAATTGTTCTCAACCAGTGGTCCTTGAGGGGGTGCCCAGTTTCACATGCATAGGCTACTGACCTCCATTTAATGCCATTTATATCTGGGACACCCCCGAAAACAAAACAAAACACATTTTCTTATTTTTGAAATTCTTCTAGGGGCCACAATGGGGCGCTCCGCGGGCCGCAAATGGCCCACGGGCCGCCTATTGGGGAACCCTGACATAGGCTATTGATGTGGAGATCATGCATGTTGGAGAGAGCAAAAAAAGGAATACGAGACGGCTCGCCCCTTTTCCAACTCGCCCAAAGCGGCGAAGATCGGTCGCCTCAATGGGAAGAAAGTAAAGAAGAGTTGTGTTTAAGCTGTCATGGTCCACTGATCCACAATAGTAGCCTACTTTTAAACAGAGCGAGAGAGATTTTTACCTGTACTATATTTGTACATATACTTTGAGATTTTTCATGTACTTTTAAACAGAGAGAGAGAGGGGGGGGGGGGGGATGTGTCTAGTTATAGTGAGAGTGGAGGGGGCCCAAGGGGGGTCATCAGCCTCTTTTGTTTGAGTGTGCTGGGTCGTTACTACAACAAGAACAACAACAACAGATCAACTGTAGGAATGTAACCATTTATTTGAGAGAAATAATATATACAGATGCCACTTTAAAAAATAGTTGAACAAAAAAAAAATACAACGCTTCTTCAATACTAGAAGAAAAAAAGTTGAACAAAAATATATATACAATGCTACTTCAATACTAGCAGCAAAAACTAGTGTCCCATAGGGTTAGTTTCAAAGTCCAGCAAAAAGGTCCATTTTGATGGCCCATCATCAAAGGTGTCTGGCAGGCCATCATAGTCTAAGGTTTTAAATCCCTGTAATCTATAGGACTATATGGACCTGTATTGAGGTTGGAGCATTTGCATTCTGTAGGCTACCTGTTCTACAGAATGGCCCATCATCAAAGGTGTCTGGCAGGCAATTTGATGTAAGTGGGAAGCAACAAGAACTTGACACACACACAGCATACAATAACAGGCAGGCAATTGTATGTAATTGGGAAGCAACAAGAACTTTAAGAGCATTCAAGAGCATAATGTACATCCATCAAATGTGCATAGTCTTGTCATATTGTATATAGCAGTATTAATGTATGTATGTGCAAATAGTTATTGGTATATTGTATATACCAGCAGCATTTTTCTTTCTTTCTTTTTTCCCCAGTGGCTGCTACATAACTGTGTGCAAATAGCTTGTCACAGTGTATTCTCTGTCTGCAATTGATTCTAATTTAATGTTCTGTTATTTTCTCAGGGAGGCATACTATGGTCCGACGGAGCATTGGTTCGACATGCGTCCGCACCTCGGACTAGCGCCTGCTCCCGTGCTTGCGGTTATGGTTAGGTTAGGGGTTAGGGGTATCGGATCAATGAATCGTCGGACCAAACACATGTAACCATTTTCTCAGGGGACTGCCCTCAAACAAAGACGCAGTAGCCTTCAGAGAGTTTTTCGATGTTGAAAGAATTGAGAGGGCTCGTCAAGGAAGGTCAGTATATGAAAATGTGAATTATATACCAACATTATTGGGTTGTACATGTGTGAAGTAACTTTTGCCAATAGGCCTATCTCACAGAATTTCCCCGCCCCCTTAATACGCCCCCTTTCCGCGTTAGTGGTGATAGCGTGACGTCACTCCATAGACACTACATGTTAACAGAGGTAATTTAAGAAGTCTACAACTTTTGTTTTCTCAAGGTAAGGTTTGTTCTATCTGTTTGAGCTGATTTACCATCTTGTTTGCTTCATAATAATATTGGTCTGTCACATTTTTACATTAGGAAATGTACTTAGATTCTCCAGAGAAAATAACGTGTAAATGCTAATGTTAAATGACACCACTATCTACGGGAAGGGGGCTTGGAAAGGGGGCTGTGAGATAGGCCTATTGTAGATTCAAATTGTGTAGACAATTCCATATTGTGACTAGCTGCAGCTGAACAGTGTCATTAACACAGAATATATATGTTGACGGATGGCAGTGTGATCAGTGCAATTTTGTTTTGTGTGTGTGTATATATATATATATTTTTTTTTCTTTTCTTTTTTTGCAGCATGTTACAAATTAAGCTGACGGTGCAATTATTTGTCTTTTCAGGTAAACCTGTGCTGGCACTGACTGCATCTGCTGATCTCAACTCCAGGAATTTGGTGAATAAATTGCTTCTCATGGACAATGACAATACAGTAACTCTAACAGTTAGCCCCAACCGTACCAACATCAGACTGGGATTGATTTTTGTCTCTCAGGAAACGCTAGAATGCCTGGATTGGGTTGTGAGAGAGGTAAAGGACAAGGGTCTTTCCATGTCTCCCATACTTATCTACTGCAGGTCAATTCCGGCACTTGTCAGAGTTTTTGCTTATTTCCAAGGAGAGCTGGACACGGATGCATGGGTTGAAAGAGACCCTGAACAGAATCCAGACAATCTACTGATAGGAATGTTCAGCAGCCAAACAGACGACACCACCAAAAGCCGAATCCTGTCATCTCTCTTTGGCGATGGGAGTTGTAGAGTTGTCGTCGCAACAACAGCTTTAGGCTTGGGCTTAAATTTTCCTAATGTACATCATGTGATAATGTATGGGGCACCTGAGGACCTTGAAGCTATTGTTCAGCAAGCAGGCCGGGCAGGCAGAGATGGCTCACAGTCACATGCTGCAGTGTATGTGGTTAAACAGCATAAAAGGACTGATGAGGGAGTGAAAGTGTTGCTACTGAAATCCAAAACTGGATGCTTTCGAAAGGCCCTATACAGTAGGTTTGAAGAAGGTACTACAAGTGTGGAGCCAGGACATCTATGTTGCACCTATTGTCACTCTATATGTTCTTGCCCCAGTGTAGTTTGTGAAGAATTGACACCCAATTATGAGATGTTTGAACTGGATGAGGTTGCTACTAGATCTAGGCAGGTACTAAAAGAACATAAATTGTTGCTAAGGGAGAAGCTGGAGGTTTACCAGGAAAGTTTGGTTCCTAAAAATGCACATCTGTTCACTTCTAAAGTAGGCTGCACTGGCTTTGGTACTGAACTCATTGATGCTGTTATCCAACACAGCCCTAAGATATTTGACTTGGCATATATAAGATGCAATATTCCTGTGTTCTTTGAGCGCTATGCAAGGCAAATTCTAAAAGTAATTGACGATGTATTTCACGACATTGACATTGACATTGACTTTGAGACCAGTGACCCTTCGCCCTTGGAACTGCCAGATATGTATTATACTGGCTACTTTGATGAGGCAGATGATGTAGACCAGATGCATGCACCACTCAGCAGCTCAGGGTCGTCAATGTCATTGTCAGGAATCTCAGGAGTGTCAGAAATTAGTCAAATGACAGAATGAAATATTTTTGTTATTCTGCAGAATGTTTGCAAATACATCATTTAGTCTAGAAGGTGCTGCATCATTATCTGTCGGGAGCAGTTGTAGATCATGCATTTGTATTAACCCATTTAGACCTGATTGTACTTCAAAAAAATGTCTTCCAAATCAAGACTGTCACAAACTTTGTCATGTCAAGGACCGCCAGAATTATATGTAATTGGCTGCTGACTCCCATCTGAAAATGTTGTTCCAAATGTACATAATTTATGCAACTTGTGTAAATGGATGATCACATTGAATTGTATAACCTGTATTGCCAAATGTTTAATAAAGTGTCACCTTTTCAAAAGCTTATGGATATTTCATTTCAATAATTGAGCAAATAGTTGTTATAACGTTGGTTCATGGAATTACAAAGACGATAAATTTAGAAAGTGAGACATTTATGGTATGATCTAAGAGCCATGTGTTGCATTGCATGTGGAAGAGAATCCATGCTCATCACGTCTATAAATGCATGAATCCAAATGAAATGAATATAAGGGCACAGTCACACCACACTTTGATTCTGAGGGCGGATCAGAAATCTTCACACGACATCAAACCACTCCATTACAATTGAATTGCATTGGCAGAATCCGTCCTGATATGTAGAATAAAAATGCATTGTGACTGCCATTATTTCAAGGAAAAAGCAATGAATTGAATATACGGTCAATAACATTCTCACTTAATTGCAATCAATGTAACCAAGAGTAATACAATGGTCTCTTAAATTTGAATAGAATTAATAACTAATGTTTGTTTTGTAATATATTGAACAATGACAGTCAACTACATTAACCCATTGACCTGAGGACATTTGACATTCTACAAATGTCTTCTAAATCCTGACAGTTTTCTGAAAAACTTCATGTTTCTATGTTAGTGGTTCTCAACCTTTTGCATGTCAAGGACCCCCAGAATTATTTGAATTTGGCCGTGGAGCTCCATCTGAAAATATGTTGTTCCGGGGAACCCTCCCAGAAGCAAAGATTTGAGTTAAAAACGTTCGCTCTGAAAGATATATTCAAAGATTTGCGCCACATTTTCTAGATTTTGGCACTCGGTGCCGCGCTATGAGCTTGTAGATCTGCTATTTGTCAATATCTAAAGTATAACGATGCTTAGAACACCAAAAGGTGGTTCCCGTCTAGAGGTTAAATATCTGCAAATACAGGGATACCTTTGGCAAACCTACAAGGACAGGTGCTAGATACCTTGAAGGTCATGAGACAAAAACATTGAAACCTTCAGTAGCTTAAACTGTTATACAAGTGAAGACTGTGACCTCTTTCTGAAAATACAAATGGGAAATAAAATGGCATCATGAATATTATGCATCGAAAATCGAAATAATAAATGCAGAGGATGTAATCAAGACGTTTTTATTAATCTGGTCAGGTACAAAAGTGTATAATTTACCAGCAGTTTCCAAAAAGTACGTTAAAAGTATGTACAATAAACACAAGGTGCATGCAGAAATCCTGAAACTAAAGACGTGTACAGTAGATACCCTTGCTGTCTTTTTAAATAGGGGTTCTCCTCCACTCTCTGAGCTTGTTCTTCATCCGCTTACAATAGTCAACATAGCGAACATTTCTAAACAAATCCCTACTGAAGTTAGGGAATGCACTGAACTGTCTTCCGACTTGGCATTGGAATAATTATGCCTCCCTAAACACCTTAACCAGGGCCACAATGTCGTCTTTCTCTCCAGCTGCACGGTGAATGCCACTGGGAGTTGACAGTTTCAGCTCCCTGTCAGTTTTGTCCATCATCTGCTTGAGGACTCCTATGGACTGGCTGATCCTAGATGCTGACCTCTCTGAAAGATTAGGCCCTAGACCCTTCAAAAATGATTTCAAAAAACCGTTTAGGTGTTCTAGGTGCAGGTCGAGAGGCATGTTTTTACCTTTCCCCCCCCTACCATTCCAGAATCTGTTCCAGGTCAAAGAGTGAGCCATTCGAGGGGATAGTGTGGCTTGGAGCTGCACAGTCAAAAGAAATGTACTGTACGCATACTGTGTGTGACCATACGCCCTGTAGAACTTAAGTGCCAGTATGTACAATCTCATTAGCCTTTCACCGTCACCCTCTTTCACTGCATCCAACATGTCTAGCAGGAAAAACCCAAAGCTCATTCTTGCTTCTGTGTGCTCCTTTTTGTGGTCCCGTTCCGGAGGCGTCATATCCATGTCATGAACGTCCTTCTCATGCCTTGATCGCTCTGACCTGCTTGTGAATGTTCTTTGACACACAAGGTCTTGCATGCGGCACGGAAAATCGGAAGTTCTGAAAGAATCTGGGTCATCATCCAAGTGGAGGTAACAGTCGACACAGCCTGCTACCATGTCAGCCAGCCACTTCCGCTGCTGATCCCTAGTTCCAGCAAGAACTGCAGGTGGAATGAAATCGTCTGGGATTTCTGTCAAAACATTAAAAGGAATTCTTGGTTGACAAAAACAACAGTACAACAATAATCACAACAGTTCTTATACATTTTGAAGTATATTCAATATACTAAGTTGCATTAATTTGACTACTGAGACATTATGTTAGATATAATGTTATTAGATATAAGTTACCTTTTACATCTGTCAAGCCAAAGTGTTCCATCGCAGCTGCCAGGAACAGTGCAGTTGTGTCTTTGACAACAAACTGTTTGTAGGCATTGTATGCCTTCTTTGGTCCCTGTTTAGCATTGCTGCATCTGTCAATCAGAAATCTGGATTTTAATTTCAATTCAAAATATTTTTCATTCAGTCTCTACTTCTCTCGCTCACCCCTCTCTCACACTCACACACACACACACATACATATTTATTTGAGTCTCTCGGTCTCCCTCACTCAACTCACGGTCTCTCACACTCAAACATACATAGTTGTATGTGTCACTGTCTCCCTCACTCTACGCACCCTCTCTCTCACAGATACACACACAGTGTATTTAGAAATGTAATAACACAGGGGCAGTTGTTTTACATTGTGCAGACTTAAAATACTGAAGTACATTTACATGAAGGGCAGTGTGCATTGACTGCCCACTTTTGCTTTATGCAAGTGTATTCCAGAGACACACAGGGTTCCTTTTTTTCTCTCTCATGACTAACCTCATGTTAATTTTTGTTCATTCTAATTTACAACATTTTTGCAAATCTGTGGCATATAGGGACATAACCCCTCACTATAAAACAAATATCTTATGTGTGTCCTCAACGTCTTCTGCAGAACGTTAACAACTGCCCACATTGTGCTATCCATACCTCCTCCCCTCCAATTTAATGTTGTCAGGACTGCATTTCCCGTCCCAGTGTGCAGTACTACAATTCATTCAATATCCAGACATCATGTTCAGTTTGCAGGTGACAAATCACTGTGAAAAAATAATTACAGAATATCTGACATCACATAAAGTACATACAACACTTTTCCGATGACGATATTGGGGGGGGGGGGGTAATCTACAAGCTCACAATGCATGACAGTGCACAACGTTTTGAGTGTATAGATATGATTTTCTCACATACTGGTAGACTATCTTAGAATAGTGTGCACATGGTCAGACAAATATCAATGTGGGCAATAGTTTATGGCAGATTCGTCTGGTTTCTAGGCTAGGGTAGATGGAAGGCAGGAAAGCTGGAAGTACCCTCACTAAAAACGCCGGGCCAACGCTCCACACGTCCCAAACTCTTCTCCCTTCTGGCCCCAAAACTGTGGAATGCACTCCCCGTTGCAGTCAGAACTGCGGCATCACTCCCAATCTTCCGCCGTAGTCTGAAGACCCACCTTTTCAGACTCCATCATGGCCCATAGCACTTATCCTACCCCCTTAGATAGCACTTTTTAGACTTAGATAGCATTTGAAACAGACTTATAGCATGTCATGTAGACAGCACAATAATTGCATTGTATATAGTCATAGCACATCATAGTAGCCTACATATGTATAGCATAGTATAGTATATATGTATAGTTAATATGTATAGTGTCATTATATAGATATGTTCTAGTTACGTTCTTAGCTTACGCATGTTTCTTGATACATGCATTTTATATATGTGATGTATTCCCATACTTTTGTTCCTGCCTAATGTAAGTCGCTCTGGATTAAGAGCGTCTGCTAAATGCCTAAATTGTAAATTGTAAATTGTAGATGGCCTTAAGGTGATGAGATAATATTTCAACCACTGAAAATGTCCTAAGTAATGCGGCTAAATAAATTGCAACTTACTTTAACATGTTCATGTTAGCAACAAGAGTCCCATGATCTTTGGTCGACGCATCCTTGAACACCTTATGATACAGTAGATCTAAATTGACATAAAATAAAGTTAGAAATTAAAGTTTATTTTTTAATGTCCAAAGTAATGACTGTTGTATGTCTATGTCTTGTGGTTCAGGTTCTACTTTTTAATGTGTGGACAGTATCATTTGAATTAACTATCACATTATGTTGTTTTGCACCATACAAGAGTTGGATAATTCATTTAAAAAACAAAAGTGGTACCATGTAACTTAGTCGATTTAAAATTACATTACAAGTGCATGCCCTCCAGTCTTTGCTCTGGGGTGTTTCCCTGGACCATGGGCCACTGGATAGTCCGGGAGTTTGCCTCTGTCAGCCGGTCACCGCCAAAGAACACTGGGAACACCCCTCTGAGTCCTGCTCGCTTTGGCACATACCTTAGAATACACAGAAAGGAAGGCTCAAAACTAAATCAAGAATCTGTCCCCGCTTGGCAATAAGTGACAGTGGAGATACTTACTTGTTCTGAAGTTGGAACAGCACTTCAGTCAATTCCGTGGTTACATTTTCATTTTTGAATATGAGACCCAGGGGATACTGTGAACAAAGACAGACATTCATATATAAACGTGCTAGACTTGCTAGTAGATTACACATTATATGAAGGCATGTTACATTTTGTTTTGCCTGGAATGGCCAGACAAATAGACGAACCCAATTATTTATATCACTAGCACATTTGTCCGTTTTCCAGGCCACATGTAGGTCACAGTACTTACATCAGTGGAGCGCTGTGCCATTTCATCTGAGTACTGGTGTGGTATGTGATGCACTACAAGCTTTTCAAGGGGTTTGAAAGCATCCATGTGACATGTGAGCATTCGACTGCCAAGGACAATGAACTCCTTCCGCATGTGTTCTGGCGTTAGGACAGATGGGAGAGTTACCAACGTCGTAGTGAAGGAGGTCTTGGATTGGTCTACGATTGCTGAGCTGGAATATGGGAATTCTGTCGCGTACAGCCATATGGTGAATCCAGTGAAAAGACTGGTTGCTGTGTTTGCGGGACTGATGGTGTGTTCTGCAAAAAAAATCTAAGTTGTCAAAAATAATGGAATATGTGTGTGGGGCTGGTATGACAGTCACCATGAATTCATTGTTATTGAGGTCACTGAATGGTAACACAGCTTCGCCATCTTCGTGTGTGCTGCTTGTCTCTTCGCCACCCTCCACCGAGGCTTCCCCTGTTGGATAAATGCAACAACCATTTAGATACATGTTTTGGTTATATATATATATTGGAAACTCACCTAACACGTTAAGCTCTTCCATGCTTCGATAGAGGCCGTCCAGCTCCTGCTCAAACTCTGGCTCCTCTTCCTCTATGTTTCGATGGGTGGCTTCTGGCTCAGGGTCCACTACTGGCTCAGGGTCCTCTTCTTCTCCAGACTTCTTCAGGTATTCTTCAATTAGCAACTTTAAGCCCTGAACATCCTCACCACAAAGGTTAGCCAACTCTTGCTGCTTCTGTACAGCATTATCGTGGGTGGTTGTGACGGCCATTTTGCTCAACCTTTGAAAAACAGCCTTCTTTGCCCCCCATGCTGTAATATGCTGTTCAAAAAATATGCAAACGCTGACAGTCAGGGCTCTCTTCCTCTCAATGCCGTAGCGGCTGAAGCACAGGTGGCAGGCACAGAATTGATTGTGATGGTGGCAAATATGGATATCAGGAATGGCGCTAGACGTTTCAGATCTGACTCTAAATGTTCAAAAGAAAAAGACTGCAGATCCTCTGCTGATGACCTATACAGCATGCAACCACTGGTATGCTTACAGAGGGTTTTACATTCACTTTCAATTATATCTAGAACCTTAATCTTGACCTTTTCTGCTAGATCCTTGTGATTCAGAATTTTTTTAGCAGCTGCCTAACATTGTTGATTGGTGATGTTGGTTACAATCCCAGCCTCTTCTGGCTGGCTAAACTTGGCAACCGTTTTAGAAGGGTATGTGGTGATTACCTGAAAAATGAAGGAAATATTCCATCAAACATAATCCCAGTATCACTCATTTCCACCACCATGCCAGGCAGAAGTGTCTATTTGTACGTCTCTAAATGTTTTGATGAATTGAACATGGTGGACCCTCTTGTAAACAAGTGTAATGCTTAATTGGGTCGTCCACTCACAGTTAACAGCCTTTGTATTGAGTTTGTGCTTGAAATGTACTGTAATTCTTCAAACTGTTAATAAATATTTCAATCAATCAATCAAAGGCAAGTTAAAGGACAACTTTAGTTTTTTTCAACCAAGGTTCATGTTTTAGAATGTTATTAGAGAAACTAAAAGATGAGTGTTATTTTTTTTTAATTTGCTGCTTTCTTTCGTTTTAGGGATTTTAGCTGTTTTTGACATGGGGCGGGGGCATTCGAGCATGGGGCTAAATATGTATTTTTTTACAACATTTTATAGCAATGACACAGTGTGGCTTCCCCCCTACCCAGGGGGCAAACCACCCTTTTTTTTAGGAAACCTGCATTTGTCATAACATACAAAGTTGTCCACCAGAAATAATATCTATGACCCCATAGGATCACAACCTATATGGACAACTCGGTCAATTTTGTTGCGAAAGTCCAATATGGCCGCCCCCAATATTAGCCCCTATTAGTTATAATGGGGGGTGAGTAGGGCAACAAATTAAACTGCGAGATATTTCCACGAAACTTTTCAGGTTGATCAATGATATGATTACGAACATGTTTTGTATTGTAAGTTTCCATGAAATCCAATATGGCCGCCACAATATGGCCGCCACATTTCCTCTGTTTATGTTGACAATCATCCCTGGCAGGGACGTGCATCGCCAAGCCGGACATCCCTTCCTTCACTGAGTCTGGATGGTCTCTCAGTGACGGGAATGCAGTCCCCTGTCCATCTACAGAGCCAGCCTGGCCTATGTCAATGAACAAGACAATATCATGTAGCTGTATCAAAGGCTGCCAGAAAATCTGTTCATGTGCCAGGGACTGGAGACAAGATGCAGCAGGAGCTTCACTCCATTCCCGACTGGGAATGTCTCAGATGCATGCATCATTCTGTGTGCTCTTTATGGGCCCAAAACCACTGGCTCAACTCCAGTCCGCTCCTCTGACAAGTGTCCTGCTCACTGACAAGAGTGACATCCTAGCACACTGGGAAGAGCACTGCCCTGATTTCTATAGGCCTAAGGCAAAAGAAATCTAACTTTAATGATGCTTTAAGAAGCATGTAATGTGTCAAACTAGAGGTTATTCATGATTCTGAATCCATTCCAAGTATTAGTTTAGCATGATTTTTAATGGCAATCCAACTTTCAACCCCTGGATTTACCATGATCCACAATTTATGTAATATTCTATTTTTAATATGATATTTGGATGACCATAAGGATCATGAAAAACCTTGAACGATTACCCCCATCTCTGCTAAACATGAAAGCTGTATTAGCCTCGCATAGCCATACTAATATGGGGCAGGACTGACTACAAGATGCTATCACGGCTGATTTATTGACATTTTTATTCAGTTTGTAGACAGACAGTTCAAATTAAAGTACTGGTCAATACAAAAACGGCTACTGTGAGGATATAACCAGGAAAATAACTAAGACTTGTTTACATCAGGGTCCTCCATTTTCAATTCATCAGGACATTTAAGGTTGATAAACAGGAAATCGTCACATACAGTTAAATAAAGGGAAAAACATGTACAGTCTGGGGGGAAAGGGGACTTTAACTTGTGTACAGGGGCACATCCTAATAAAAACTCACGTTTAGGGAGTAGAACTTTCATTGTTTAAAGACACTGTAATAAAACCTTACCACAACAATACCAGGACTCGGAGGAATTAGACATCTTTTTGTCTCCCTCCTGGGCGTTTTGGATGGTGTCAATTGGTCTCGGGACAGCTTCTCTGAAGTTGTAGAACCGTGACTAGACGGTGGGCTTGATGGTGTCGGTGACGGAGAGGCGACAGATACTGCTGGATCAGAACCACGGCTCCATGTTGTAGCCGACGCTGCTGCTAGAGATCCCCTTTCGTTCTCTTCCCCTTTTCGGAATAAATGTACCGATTGTTCGTGTCTCTTCACACTTAATGCAGGACCGAAATGATTTGTCCCGAGATTTAATCAAAGTCAAGCCTAAACCCTGAAGTTTCTCGAAAATATTATTTTCCTTTGATGCAAGTGCCATTTGCTGAAAGATTAATTTAGAGTGTCCAATTCTTCCACCACTTCTTAAAGAAGCATTGCAAAAACGACAATTATCATTAACATCCATATTTTTGTCTCTATCTGTACTGCGACACGAGAAATGCTGTTTACATTTCACCCTCACAGTGTCGGGCCGGCGCTTGTGTGTGACATAGCGGGCTGCCCTGACTGGGCTGCTCTGGTTGGCTGTAGGCCTAACCAATAGAGGCTGTTTGAATCATTTTTGTAACCGCCCCTTGGAAATAATCCTTAACGTGAGGACGTAGAGACTAATGTCACACGTAGTCAAGCACAGTGGTATATTAGTATCGCAACGCGAGGCTACCCCAACTGGGCGTTTTTATGTGGGACCTGGGCTTGCCCATGTGGGTTTTAAGTGGGTTCTACCTGGGTCCTAGGTGGGCCCAATGTGGACAATTTATGTGGGGCTTACATGGGTCCCATATGGCTTCAAGGTGGGCTGAACTATATGGGCCTCAAGTGGGTCCCATATGATTTAGAGGTGGGCTAACTATATATATATATATATATATATATATATATATATATATATATATAGCAGTGACTGGGGCAGCGTGAGCACGCGTTGTGCCCACATCAAGTGACCTTTTGACCAATGTGGCCCTCACCCCAAGTTGAGTTCGACAGGCCTGCTCTACACCATAGGCTCCATAGTTTCATAAACACTTGACTCTGCATGGATGTATTAGGGGGCAGAAGAAGAATTTTCATTAAACTGCAATTTTCATTGGCTCATAAAACCTTCAATTTTTCAACCTTCATTTATACAACGGGTCGTTTCGAGGAAGCAATCTGATTGGTTGAAACAGCCATCTAGCCGTGGTTCAAACGAGCACCACTCCACACCTAATCAAAACAAATAATTCAGCTGCTCTGTTCTCCCAGAGCGCTGCAAACTCGGTGGCTAGGCTAGCTAGTTACTTGGGACATTTGTGGCCGTAGTGACTACATCTGTCATTTCAGCGATTCTTATTTTTAAGGGTAACTGTTGTATAATTGCAATATTACACTCGAGGGTACTGCAATATTACACTTGAGGGTACTGCAATATTACACTTCTGCGTTGCTTTCGGAACTCGCCCTGCGGGCTCGTTCTTGCAGCATCGCAGGTGTGCATTAATGACGTAAACCACCCCCTCTCGTGTAATATTGCTTAATTATTTAATCGGTTTTCACCAGCAAAGAAATTAAATAAATTAAAGGGTGTAAAAAGCAAATATGTCAAATCTTAAGTAAAAGTAAACTTTTTTTCTACATTTAATTTGTGCACTCATCTCATTCAGTAGTCATTCAGTTGTGAAAACAGACACTTGGAAAAGAGTATAGGCTATTTATTGATTGATTGAATACTTTATTAACATACTTTGGGCCAAGGCTCTATAGGGCCTATAGGCTTGTTTCCATTGTGGTTCCTCTGTAAAATATCGGAATAAAATAATCGGTATCGGCAGATGTGACCCTGCAAATAATCAGAGGTGGGCTAACGGTCATAATTTCATAATCGTGCCACCCCTACGATAAAGTAGTGGTACCGGCAGTGTTGTTTTTGTCGACTAAAACTAAGACAATTTTTTTTTATTTGCGACCTTATTCTTCCGGTCATCACCCACACTTCATGACCATAGAGGTGAGAGTAGGAACGAAGATTGCTCTGTAGACAACAGAGCTTTTCCTGCTGGCTTAACTCTCTTTTCGTCACAACAGTGCGGTACAGCGACTGCAATACCGCCCCTGCTACTCCGATTCTCCGGCTGATTTCCTTCTCCGTCCTCCCCTCACTCGTGAACAAGACCCCGAGATACTTGGACTCCTTCACCTGGGGTAATGCCTCATTCCCTACTGGGGCTGTGAATCTTTGGGTGTCCCACGATTCGATTCTGATTATTGGGGTCACGATTCGATTCAAAATTGTTTTTCTATTCAACTCGATTCTCAATTCAAAAACGATTTGTTTTAATTCAAAAGCATTTTTTTTTCCAGTTTCAAAACGATTTTCTATTCAAAATTATTCTCGATTCAATACATAGGATTGCATCACAATCTACTCCAGTCTTGAACTGAAGTGACTACAGTAACTTGAGAATGACTGAAGACATGAGGTTTACTGTGATTAGGGTAAGCTTACATTTCATATCACAAACACTATGTAGTGAAAACTCCTGTAACTGTAACCAGAAAAACAAATCTAAAAAAAGAATAATTCTGAATCGATTTGGAATCGTTCATAACAGGAATCGCGATTCTAATTCCAATCGATTCTTTTTTACACCCCTATTCCCTACCCGAGCTTCCCGAAACGTATAAAAGGTTAACCCATGGTTAACCCTATGTTTCAATGTCAGTCGTTCTCAAAACATTTTCACGTCAAGGACCCCCAAGATTATATGTAATTGGCCGCCGACCCCCATCTGAAATATGTATGCAGGGACCCCCCCCCCCCCCAGAAGCAAAGATTTGAGTTAAAGAATATATATTCATTAGATTTGCGCCACATTTTCACGATTTAAAAAAATAGCAGACCTACAAGCTCATAGCGCGGCACCAAGTGCCGCGCTACGAGCTTGTAGATCTTCTATTTTTCAATGGCTAAAGTATAACATTTTTATTTATTTTGTATTTTATTTATTTATTTGACAGGGACAAAGCTCATTAATCAACATGTCAGTTTTCACATCAATGTAAATGGGCCAGAGTTAGCCAAAGCTAAATTTCATCTGTAGTCCCTGGGCAGGCTCTTAAGAAATGAATGATAAAAAGAAAGACATAGTGTAGTGTGCCAGCACACAATGCCATGTGTGCATATGTGCCAGCACCCAACACTATGTCCATACAAAAACACAATACAAAACAGAAACATAATGCTTACAACACCAAACAGGGTTCCCGCCCCAAAATGGGTTAATGTCTGAAACATCCGGTGAGACGGTATAATTAAACAGAGTTACAATAGAGAAATAATCTACCAAAGACAACAACTTTTTGTGCCATGTTTATATAGGTTTTACATACAAAAGATACTTAAGAAACTAAATTGTGGTGGTCTTTAACCAGTCAGGTTGATAGTGTCAGCTTATGTGATTCCACGACTAGTATCTACCACTTGTCATTGTCATCCTGGAACAGAATGAATGATCATTCGATTGTATGTTATATCATGTGTCAACTCAAATGGGGAAAATGGGGATTTATTACCATACAACTAACCACTTCTTCCCTGTATGATTCCTCCTCATTATCCTCAGATGTGCATTTTGACCAAAGGGCTTTTCCCCTGTATGAGTCATTGTGTGTTTTTAGATCACCACTCTGAGCAAAGCCTTTACCTAGCTGTTACAAGTAAAGGGCTTTTCCCCTGTATGAGTCCTCATGTGTCTTTTTAGATTACTACTCTGTGTACAGCCTTTACCACAGACGTTACAAGTAAAGGGATTTTCCCCTGTATGAGTCCTCATGTGTGTTTTTAGCTCACCACTCCGAATAAAGCCTTTACCACAAACTGTACAAGTGAAGGGCTTTTCCCCTGTATGAGTCCTCATGTGTGATTTTAGATGACTACTCAGAGCAAAGCTTTTACCACACATGTTACAAGTAAAGGGCTTTTCCCCTGTATGAGTCTTCATGTGTGATTTTAGATTAACACTCTGAGCAAAGCATTTACCACACACGTTACAAGTAAAGGGCTTTTCCCCTGTATGAGTCCTCATGTGTCTTTTTAGATCACCACTATGAGCTAAGCCTTTACCACAGCCGTTACAAGTAAAGGGCTTTTCCCCTGTATGAGTCCTCATGTGTGTTTTTAGATCACCACTCTGAGCAAAGCCTTTACCACAGCCGTTACAAGTAAAGGGCTTTTCCCCTGTATGAGTCATCATGTGTGTTTTTAGATTACTACTCTGTGTACAGCCTTTACCACAGACGTTACAAGTGAAGGGCTTTTCCCCTGTATGAATCATTGTGTGCCTCGTCAGTTTTGTCTTCAGATTAAAACATTTGCCACACTCTGTACAACTAAAGCGTTTCATCCCTGTGTGACTCCTCATGGAGTGAGTTTGTTTTGATGATTTTAGGTCCTTGGACAGCTTGCTGCTCAAAGACAGTCTTTGTCCTTCCACATGTGTCTTGTGTGATTTCAGTGTGTTTAAAGTTGACTGACCTTCACTGGTCTCCCAATCATCACTGTCTTCAGTGTCAGATTCAGAACAGTGTGAAGAGAGGAGCTGGCCGTCACTAGTTGGTTGTGATGTTCCACAGTCCTCTACAACAGCTTGTGTTTTCATGTGTTCAGTTGACGTGGCTACAGGCTCTGTCTCTCCGTTTTCATCATCATGAACATCTTCACTTTTCACTGCTAGTAATGTCTCATCATCATGAACATCTTCACTTTTCACTGCTAGTAATGTCAACGTTGACCCATCAGCCTCCACTGGTCTTTGAAGTAGCTCCTCTTGTTCCTCTTTAATCTGTGGTGGTTGTGGTTCCTCCTGGACCAGACTGGAGCTCCTCTCCTGTTGTTCAGTAAAAACCTCCTCTTTACACACAGGGAGGCGCGGGACGGCTAGAAAAAAGTCACAAAGAGCGAAAACATTTCATGTTTGAACTTTGCATTTTTCCAACGTAGTGTTTCCTGTTTCATAGCTTTGGTAGTGTTGGAGGAACGTAATCTTCTCCATTTCGAAATCAAATTCCATTTTGAGCCTCTTGTCCTTAGGACAAGAACATTTACTCACTTGTCCAAGTAAAAATTCATGTACTTGCATATTTTGTTTGTATTGTATTGAATATAATGTTGCATTTGAATAGTTACTAGAGCGGACGTAGATGCATTTGAATAGTTACATTTGAATAATTACTAGAGCGGACGTAGATGCAATTGAATAGTTACAAATAAGTATTAAGTGTTCAACAGAAGGTTATGACCAGGCCCGAACGCAATACGCGGCCGCAGTGTTCCGATGAAAACTCAGCGGAATTACCGCGGAATTTGAACACGTTCATCTTGTAGTTTACTTTACCGGCCAGCGTGATTTATTTGGGTTAAGCTGCAGTGGACGCACCATGCCCCTCCCCTCATTGCTGACTAATATGTTGTGAGCTGGTCTGGACCGACTGGACGATACTATTATATAACTATCAAAAGAAGATGTCGGAAGTCCTGTCCGATTTATTTGCAGAGGAGTTGACTGGCACTGCCGAGTCATCGCCATTCAATTACTTTTAATTGGACGGGGGTTGTTGTTTGCCAACACTCATGGATTACCTCCGTTGTCAAGCCTCTGAACTTGAAGCATAAAAACAGGAAGGCGAGTGGTTTGGGTAAGTAGCATTTACATTTAGGCTACTATTGTATTTACTAGCTGGTTTAGGTTAACATCCTGAAGTAAAAAATAAAATAAAAATAAAAATGTGATCGCTCCAAGAGCTGAGCACCGCGACTGTGCGAGAGAAAGCGAAAGAGAGAGTGTGTCTGTTTGGAGAGAGCGTGCGTGCGAGCGAGATCAAGTGAAAGTGTGTGTGTGTAGAGAGCGTGCATGCATGCAAGCGAAGGAGATAGAGGGAGTGTCTGTTTGGAGAGACTAGTGTGTGTGTGTGTAAAGTGCGTGTGAGAGAGAATATGAATGTTTTCTCATGCCAATAAAGCCCCTTTGAATTGAATTGAGAGAGACAGACAGACAGAGAGAGAGAACCCCCTTAGCTGAGAGAGATGAAGCGGGATCCAGGGACCCCATATAAAATTGACGAAATCGAAGGTTTGACTAATAGATCTTACTTTGTTGTGGTACTTTAAGGTTTATTTAGCTTGTTTAGAGTTTTTGTTCCAAACACATTGAGAGTTTTTGTTCCAAACACATTGATTATAGTACTGGATAACTGTCTAAAACCTAAAAAGAAAAAAAAACTGATTTTCCTCAGGAATCACAGCAGAAAAACTGAAAAAAAACCCCTGCAGATTCCGTTTGGCCTTAGTTATGACAAAAGAACACTACAAAAATGAAGAAAACTGAAAACAATAATTGACACAAACACTCAAACAGGTTGTTGGAAGTTTCAACAAAGATGATCCAATACTCCAGGTCTTAAAATGACACTATGTTTAGTTGATGCATGATTTGCATAAATGCAATAATGTCAAACACGGGTTTAAGATTACAATTTCTCCAAAAATACCATTTTTATTAGGACTCCCACCTGTGGGCTCTGGGACCCACTGCAGACCTAACAACATCACTGTGGTACCTTCTGTTTCCTAGATGGGCTCTCTACCCATTCAGCTGTCCCTCTCTAAAGGCCACTAGAAAAACTAGAATGATATACATGTGAGTGAATAGCGAGCGTGACAACAGCCCCCTTCATTGTATTCCCCCCCCCCCCCCCAAAAAGAAAACATTGTATAAATAAATAAACACGTATTCAGAAGGACAATTACAGTCACCAGAACCAAGGATGGGTGTTTTCTGTGCATCTATGATGGTTAAAATTGAGTTTGAAGTTACAATGGGGTTGTATAGGAAGGGAACTTCATAAAAATGAATATAAAATATCTAAATACTGAATGGGGCATATTAAAATCTGTCACAAAAGCCTGAGTAGACGATAACATTACCCACAATTATTTTGAAAGTGAAATATCCCTTTATGTAAGTAAACAAAACAGCACATACCTATACGGTACAACTTTACTACAGGTTGCATCTTCGCATCAAACAGTCCACGTCTCTGGTCCACCTCTGGCTGTTCCTCTGACACCGTTGAATGTCTTTTGGAGGCCATCTCTCTAGATACTGTAGACCTCTCCCTGTGGTGCTCTATGGAAATCACCAGTAGAAACAACTTGTACTTATCATTCAATAAGGGTTTACTGAACAACTGAACAACCAGGAAATAGTCTGGTGACCACCGGAGAGACGGGTGAAAGCCGGAATGTAGACGGCACCCGGGAGCAGTATGGGTTGGCGCCCCAGCCTGTGTCTTCCGTGAGGAGGAAGCCCAACAAACCCACAGTGAGGCCTTTAGGAGGGCCATTCAAGCTGCAAGCGGAGCCTGCAGCACAACCGTTGCTCAGGTGGAGCCTGCAGCACCACCGTTGCCCAGGTGGAGCCTGCAGCACCACCGTTGCTCAGGTGGAGCCTGCAGCACCACCGTTGCCCAGGTGGAGCCTACAGAACCACCGTTGCCCAGGTGGAACCTGCAGCACCACCGTTGCCCAGGTGGAGCCTGCAGCACCACCGTTGCCCAGGTGGAGCCTGCAGCACCACCGTTGCCCAGGTGGAGCCTACAGAACCATTGTGGCTCAAGAATCCACCACTCCTGAATGAAGTGTCTGGTGCTGATTGATGATTAGAACCTTCCTGGACAGATCACTTAACCCTTTGAGTGGTCCAGTTGTGCATGTACGTTGTATGTTATATATACAACGGGTATTTCCGGTTATAAAGTCGTTATTTTCGGGTCAAAAACGGGTCTGCTCACTGGTCATTTTAACTTTTTTCAATATTGGCACATTGCCTATGTTAAATACCATAACAACATCAACACGTCAATTAACTTGAACAACCAATGTCAATTTGAAGCTATGATTCCCTGCTGAGAGAGAGAGAGAGAGAGAGAGAGAGAGAGAGAGAGAGAGAGAGAGAGAGAGAGAGAAACGCGTCTCTCTATCGCACGTTAAAGAGAGAGGGGGAGAGAGAGAGCGAGAGAGAGAGAGAGAGAGAGAAACGCATCTCTCTATCGCGCGTTAAAGAGAGAGGGGGAGGGGGGGGGGGGGTCGCGTTAGCATCAAGCTAAGCTTACATTCGTTCCATATAAATGACAGATCCACATCGCTCATGGGGCTTCCCATGCGCCTAGTAGATCTGTCAACTTTTATGTGCTTAGTCCCGAAGTTAACATTGTTGTGGTGTTGTGCGCGAGCCGAGAAGCGCGACCACCGGGCGGCCGGCATCTAAACACTGACGTGACAGGCACAGCCAGCCAGAGCAGCGGAGGCGCTTGAAAAAAATAATAAAAAGTAATCACACAGCAGGTAAGGAGGGGGCTGGGGCAGCCCTCACTTCCCCCTCCGAGTCAGCGGCCGCATGGTCCAAGTGCCTGCCCTATTTGAGGCTTTTTATTAATTTTCTCTTCCCCGTGGCCGGCGGCCCAACAAACGGTTCGCGACCGGGCCGTGAGCGGCTCCGCGGCCCACGGGGGACTAGTCCCCCGGGACCCCCGTGTCTCCTACGGCCCTGCTGGGACGTATCCTCTGTGATGTATCCCAAGGTCATCAGGGTTTAGGGTCTCGCGAACATCATACCCCTCACTCGGGTGACCCAGCCGAGTGATCAAGTCCCGAATTACGTCCCAGTAGCTACCCTCGATCTAGACTGGAACTCACCTATGCTTTCTATGGCATAGGCAGCTCCCGGCAGTATCCGCCGGGAGAAACTAGACTGCAGGACATAACTAATTAATTCGAGCAACAGAGAGGAGAGTGTGTGTGTGTACGTGTGTGCGTGTCTGCATCAATTTAACAAAGGTGCAGACGATCAGAAATCAGCAGAGAGAGACCGACGTTTGCGCTACTGTATGCCAAATTGAAGTGGACTCTGCCCCAGACTTTTTTTTTCTCCCTGGAAATAAAAACGTCTGGGTTTCCGAGGCTACCCTCGATCAGACCAACTAGGGAAAGACCAGGGCCACACAATCCGTTGGAACCACTCCGGAACTACTCTGCCGGGACTGGGAGGCACTATTCTGGCAAGTGGAGGGACTAGGCTCTGTGGGTTGACTCCAGTCCGGGCCCCTCCTACGTCTCACCAGGTCCACTCCTGCTCTCACCACGAGTACAGCCAGGACCTGTGCGTTGGACCAGACTCCCAGCACCAGACACTTCATTCAGGAGTAGTGTATTCTGAGAATAATTCAATTTTTTCTCAGAATCTAATTTTAATTAAAATGTGTTTTACCTGAGAGAGTATTGCACCACATCTTCCTACGTAGTAATGTTAAAGTTGACTCACCAGTCTCCTCTTCCTGTTGTTCTTTAATCTGTGGAGGTTGTGGTTCCTCCTGGACCAGACTGGAACTCCTCTCCTGTTGTCCCTCTTTAATCTGTGGATGTTGTGGTTCCTCCTGGACCAGACTGGCTCTCCTCTCCTGATGTTGTGGAGATTGTGGTTCCTCCTGGACCAGACTGGATCTCCTCTCCTCATATTTAGATGAAACCTCTTTACACACAGACAGGAGGAGAGAGAAGGTAGCATCAGCAGAGCAACTCAAAGATGACATTTATTCTCTTATTTGTTGTCAGGATAACCCTCGTTTCAAAAAACAAGTGTCTCGAGTCTCTTCACAACGCCTCGCAGAGCAAGGTGTTGTGAATTGAGCCCGACATCGGTCTCACCGATGTATCCGTCATTTTAGGCGCTGATGCCCGATATTGGACTATTATTTCACTGATGTGGCCGAAGTCTTTTTTTATCATCATTAATGTAACCTACACTTGTCTTTTAGAATGTAATAAAGCCCTTATGAAACACGCTCTTTTGGTTTGATATTCATTAATTTCTAACACCTGCAGGGAATGGATTTAAAAGGCACTGCGCGCGTCGTGCCTCCGACTCTGGAGCCTAGGCTGCAGCAGCAAACTCTGCCCTGCGAGTGTCATAAATGGAAGTCCAGCTGTCATTCCGGACCCCTCGCCCTGAGAAAATGTCGTCCGTGTACAGCCCGTGAAAATATATGAGAGATGTTTGAAAAGATGACATATTTGAATAAACAAGTGTTTACATGGATAACTAGAGGACAATATCTCACTCCACGTCTTTGGACATATTTATTGGGCGAGTACAAACGGAGAGCGGAACACATTTATTGAAATTTAATTGAAATTTATTGAAAAGATTTCCAGCACAGGATGAAATCCTGACATAATACACACAAACATAAATAGTCTGCATTCTATGATCCTATAGTTTACTGAGACGCTACACTGTCTCTCTGCATTCTATGATCCTATAGTTTACTGAGACACTACACTGTCTCTCTGCATTCTATGATCCTATAGTTTACTGAGAGGCTACACTGTCTCTCTGCATTCTATGATCCTATAGTTTACTGAGACACTACACTGTCTCTGCATTCTATGATCCTATAGTTTACTGAGACACTACACTGTTGACAATAGTACTAAATTGATTGATTTAAATTGTTTTACATTTACAGACATGTCGGCCGACATGTCCACTGAACAGCCTTCCGCTACTGCTGCTGTTGCTGCGGATGCTATTGAGGCTTCTATTTATGCTGCTGTTTCCATGGAAACAGGTAAGATAATGCAAAAAACAAAATTGTGTTTATAGTTGAGTTTTTAGTCATCACAGGTTACAGTAAAAACAAAAGTGGGTGAAATTAGCTTCATACATTTACTTATTTTATGGTTTTGTGTATTCCTGTCTTAGATGGGGAGTCTGCAACTCCGGGGTGGTCTAGTGTCAGGTGACAGCCGACCGAGATCCCCTTTACGGCACAGCCTGGGCGGGCCTGGGAGGAGGTGGGTGTACCCCAACTACCAAATGTACTTGAATTACTTTTGTCCCGCCTTTTGAATACTGTAAAGCTCAGGTTTACATACAGTTTGCACTGTTTGCACTACATACAACTGTTTGCTACTAGAAATGATTGCACAACTGTGTATATATTTATATATTATAATGTCAAAAGTCAATGTGATTGATTGATCTGAGGTGTGGTGGAAATAAAAAGGGACTGGCATTCACAGTTCACATCATAGTTATGCCTGCTGTCTATTCTGCACACTATTCCCAGATATTTGGTTGGACGAAGCGTTATAAAACTGCTTATAACTCCAAAATGGAAGATGATAGAAACTAACTTTTGGATGCATGTTTCTTGAAACTTGGTTTTTGTCATAAACAGAATTTTGAGAAACATAGATCCACAGAGAATGTACTGGTCGGACCATGTGAACATAATATATATTTAAAAAATACCCTGGAATGTCTGTCTGAATCACACACAAAAAGTGAGTTTATATCATGTTGCATTTTGGAGTTGAAGATGGATCGGTGTCACTAAATACATCCATCAGTTGAACAACCATGCTATAATCTGAGGTTCATATCTATATAATGGAAAATGTGAGAAGCTTTTTTTTTTTTAATTATTATTATAGTTGACACCATAAGGTTTAATTTGAGATATGTCATCGATATGTAGTCCTAGTAGAAAGTACTTTGAAAGTGCTTTGTTTCACTAAAATGCTCATAACTCTTTTTCCAAAGTGCCGTTTTGGGTGAAAACAGGCTGTATTCAGCTGCTTACAGCTTCATACCGGTACATTTGATCAACTCAGTTTATTTTTTCCATGATAGCAGACATAATGCTTCTTTTAAGATATTTTGAAACTGAGAATATTCTATAATTCTTTAGATATGTCTCCAGATTCTAAGAAACCCCTTGGCATAACATACATGGCTCGAATCTGGCCTTGGCGCCAAGAGTGTTAATAGCTAAACATGAATTTATGGGTTCAAACTTGTTGTGCTATACTTTTGTAGTGGCACAAGCGGAAACAACATTCTGTGTGTCTTTTAGGGGACCATGAGTTACCAAACTATATTTTTATCGTTACAGTTGCTGAATGACCCTTTAGTCTTGTTAGAATAATACTAATACAATATGAATTTGTTTTACCTGAGAGTATTGCACCACATATTCCTACGTAGTAATGTCAAAGTTGACTCACCAGTCTCCTCTTCCTGTTCATCTTTAATCTGTGGAGGGTGTGGTTCCTCCTGGACAAGACTGGATCTCCTCTCCTCATATTCAGATGAAACCTCTTTACACACAGACAGAAGGAGGAGAGAGAAGGTAGCATCAGCAGAGCAACTCAAAGTGCTATTGTCAACTCAAAGATGACATTTATTCTCCCATTCGTTTTGTCAGGATAACCATCGTTTAAAAGATGTCTCGAGTCTCTTCACAACGCCTCGCAGAGCAAGGTGTTGTGAGTAGAGCCCGACATCAGTCTCACCGATGTATCCGTCATTTTTGGCACCGATGCCGACATTATTTTACTGATGTGTTTTTCATTAATGTAACCTACACTTGTCTTTTAGAATGTAATACGCCTTTATGAAACGCGCTCTTTCGGTTTGATATTAATTCATTTCTTACAGCTGCGGAGAATGCATTTAAAAAGGCACTCTGCGCGCCGTGCCTCTGACTCTGGAGCCTAGGTCGCCCGTCTCCCCGGACATGTGCATATGTCACACTAGTCGATACATAGCAGGGATTTTTGTCCAGTGTCCACTTTAGTTCACTTTAGTCTGGAAATGGGATATTTTTTTATCTTTCACCTCGCTGTATGGTGTGCCAATTTTAGTTTTACACCTCTGCTGCTTAGCGGACAGTGTGGTGTTGTAGAGGAGGTCTCCCCGGACATGTGCGTATGTCACACTAGTCGATACATAGCAGGGATTTTTGTCCAGCGTCCACTTTAGTTCACTTTAGTCTGGAAATGGGATTTTTTTTTACCTCTGACCTCGCTGTATGGCGTGCCAATTTTTGTTTTACACCTCTGCTGCTTAGCGGACAGTGTGGTGTTGTAGAGGAGGTCTCCCCGGACATGTTCATATGTCACACTAGTCGATACATAGCAGGGATTTTTGTCCAGCGTCCACTTTATAAAGTCCATGCACTCCAGTGAATAGCATTTATCCAATTAGATAACTTTTGAATTACTTATCTTTACACAGAAACATTACTTATTACTTATTTTTACACAGAAACATAATGTGTGTCCTATAGCATCGTTTAAATGCTTAATTTATAGTTTTAATGTGCAATTTTTTTTTTCCAATACTCTAGAGGGTACTCTTATTTTGAAGAGATCGTCCACCGGAAGTCTTATATTTGCTAGCTTAGATTTGCCAAAAAAACAGTGCCCGTTGGGGCTGGTAAGTCTGCCTCCGTATTGAAATGAGCACGTCGCTTGAAGTCGATGGGAACGGACCCTATGGGTTAGGGGTCCAAAGGAGCTCAACCCGGGGGGTCCTGAGACTGGCTAGAGCCTAGGCTGCAGCAAAAAACCCTGCCCTGCCAGTGACTGTCATAAATGGAAGTCCAGCTGTCATTCCGGAAACCTCGCCCTGAGAACTTTTACATGGATGTGAAACTAGGGGACAATATCTCACTCCACGTCTTTGGAATTATTTATTGGGTGAGTACAAACGGAGCGCAGAGCACATTTATGCCACCCATGTCTCCTTGCTCACTGGGAGCGGAGGCATCCGATCTTTGGCTGTTTATACAGGAATATATGTAATTTATGTATGTTCACAGACATTCTAGGGCTAGTATAACTACTGGTAAATGTAGTTCAGTTCAGCTAGCTTAATGCTACTTGTAGCTAAGCTGGTGTTGTTCAGAGTCTACTAACCTGCAGTGTGTAGATCGATGTCCATATCAAAATCAATGTCCAGCCGTTTGTTTTGTGTCTCCAGCAGAGTTTCTAGTGTCTCCATCTCTCTCTGGAAGAGTTTGACCATGAACTCTCCCACCGCGCTGAGGCGCTCCAACACTCTGACGCTAAGCTCCACACTACAAACATCAGCAGCGCCACGCTGTTTGTCCACAACAAACAATATCTCCTCTCCCACCGACGCTAGCTGTTCATTTATCTTCAGCCGTACAGACTCCATTTGACGCTTTTCACCTCCTTTAGGAGACATTTCCACCAAGCTTTCTGTTCCTACTGTAATATAGAATGTGTAATAAAGGCACAAATATCAACAATTCCCGAGAGGCACGACAACATGTTTGCAACAACATTACCGTGGAAAACAACTGGCGTGGCCACGTGATGCAAACAAGTACTTCCGACCGGGTCAAAGTTTTCACGCATGCGCAATAAAGAATCCAGGCACTGTTGCCTTAATGCCCTTCGCCCCCTGGTGGTGGAGGTGTGTAACTGTCAGATAGATAGATAGATAGATAGATAGATAGATAGATAGATAGATAGATAGTGTTATGACCTGGCTCTTGGGCCATAACAAAGGAGGAAGACACACAGCTGTTTAAAGGTGCACAAACCAATATTGATTTACAATATAATAAATGTATGCATCAAACAATACTAAAGTATTAAGTGGCTTGTGTTAATCAGTAGATCAGTAGTGTAAGTGAGTGGATGTGTGGTAAATGTAATGTAGGGTGTTGAATGGAGCAAACAAATGCTGCTGCTCTCATGGAAGGAGAGAGAGAGAGACCTGGCTCCCAAGAGAAGACAGACTATGCACACACTGCACACAAAACGAGGTAGAGACTGAGCTACACTTCCTAACCGTTTGTCCACTGTACCAAGACATCAGAGACATGTACCCTGCACGGATTACAATCACCCAAGGAGAGTTTGAAAACCACCAAATGTTTAGGCCTATAACATGTTTAAAACATTGAAATACTGCTGTTAACTTTCAAAAGTATAAAACGTCTCGGATGTATAGGCTAACTATCTCTGACAGAAAATGCACAATCTTTTATAGTCTCACAAGATAGTATTACTCAAAGTGTTAATATAACACAGCTCTGTTTACATGTTTATTGTATTGTTTTATCTTGATTGTTTTGTTCCACTTTTGCTTTGGCAATGTAAACGTTTGTGTTTATGTTTTCTCATGCCAATAAAGCTCCACACACACACACACACACACACACACACACACACAGTGCACAGTGTTATGCTTGTAACAGAACAAAATATAGACTACTTAGTGACAAACTGAGTGAAGCGGTGTTTGTCACTATGTTTACCTCTATGGTGCTGTCTTGCCTGCTTCTAAAGCCAATGATACTATGGTATGATGCTATTCACGGTCACTGTTGTCACTGATCCCGCTGCATCGTGTCTCCAATTCTTGGCAACGGCATCCTAAGTAGCATGAAATTACCTTCTTTGCACAGGAACAGTGCAGCTTTTCTCAGGTGCAGGTCAAAGGCATTCTCTGTTGTGTCCCTCCCACCTTACTCTGGGCAATAGAGACCATGTACACAGCAACAAGGGCCAAGGTTTTGACCCCAGATGGCAACAGCGAGGAGTTTGACATCTTGGCTGGGGTACTTCCTCTTAGTCATAGTCCTGGACTACGCACTAAGGAAGGCTATCAGTGGACGAGAGCATGAGAGAGACACCCCACTGTCAGACAGACCTGACTACGCAGACAACATCAACCTGCTCTCCGACCACGTGGAACAAGCTCAGGAGCTCCTGACCAGAGTGGAGGCAGAGTGTGCCATAGTTGGCCTTCGGCTGAATGCCAAGAAAACTGAAGTTATCAACTATAACATCCCTTTGGAACATCCACTTCTGACAACAGAAGGCACTGCTTTGAAGGAAGTCAAGGACTTCAAGTACCTGCACGTATGGGTCAATTCAACAGCAAGATCTTAAAGTGAGGAAGGCACTTGCATGGAGGGCAAGGACCTAGAGAGCTAGCAGCTTTTAGAGGGTTGGTCTATTATTGAGGAACGTGTACACTCTAAGCTTTCCCAAGGTCAAAATCCTCTGGGTGGTCAGCTTTGGATGTATATACAGCAATTGTGAGGTTTTGTGCCTGATTGGTGAAAACTCTTCTGATTCCCTCTCAGATGACGTCATCAAACTCCTCAGGTGCAGGGAGATCCAGACACATGCTGGCCTTGAACTATGCCCTCTTGCCAGTGAATGCTGGTGTCGTTACCACAGATAAAGGGCAGGGCAACGACACTGTGCGAGCCCCAGTGCTGATACAATTTGATGGACAGGAAGGTATGCATATTGCTCTGGAAGGCATCTGAGGTGGGTTACTGTAATGTAAAGGCACATGATGATGATGTCTGTGTCATTGGCATGGATGTCAACTCTGTCAACATTTCCATTCTGGACACTGTAGGGTGTGGAGTATTCTTGTATCAGCCTCCTGTTGTGTGGATTCTACGTCATCTCAAGCATGTGACATGTCAAACTAGGGGGTTTTCATGATTCTGAATCCATTCCAAGCATTAGTTTTGCACAAAATACACTCCTTGGGCTAAAAAACGTCCATAGACATCATGGCAAATGTGAAGAGGTCAGCTCATTTTGGGCACATTTGGGCAAGTGGATATGGCTGCTTTTAGCCCAAGGAGTGTATTTTGTGCAAAACAAATGCTTGGAATGGATTCAGAATCATGAAAAACCCCTAATGGATTCAGAATCATGAAAAACCCCTAGTTTGACATGTCACATGCTACTTAAAGCAAGGGGAAAATTTGACATTTTTGCCTGCCATAGGATGTTGATGGTAGGGTCACAAGAAACCCCTATAAAAAAGATTGCCCAATACTAACAGCCGGTCAGCAAGTGGATTCATGTATGTACAGTATGTAGCCTATATAGACAATATTTTAGGCCAATAAAAAAGACTATACCAAATTTCCCGCTTTAAACAAAAGAAGCCTATCGGCTGCCGGACTACAATACCATACATTATTTATGACTGCAGCCATATTGTCAATATAGAAATGAAAGTTCAAACTGACCATATGCGCTCACATTGCTTAAAAAGCAATCTTTTTGCCATAACAGTCGGATGTCACTGTAAAAGTCACAGTAAAACTCATTTTTAGGTGGCGTTCATTTTGGAAATATGCTAATTAGGGGTCCAGGCACACCCAATCATAAAGATAAGTATTCCAATGAGTTTCTCATGCTCATACATTATTAAATAGTTACCAAGTTTGCATTTCTATCCCATCTGGTTCAAAAGTTATCACCAAAGGTACTTTCTGATAGGGGCCAATATTGAGGCGGCCATATTGGATTTCCAGCAGCAAGATGACCGATTGACCGGGTTGTCCATATAGGTTGTGTTCCTACTGGTTCATAGATATTATTTCTGGTGGCCAACCTTTTATAGCAGGGCAAATGAAGAAATCTAAAAAAGGGGGTTCCCCAATGTGGGAAATTTGCATTTGTACGTGATATATCATGTAAAAATGTGAAATACCCACCCATACATGCCTCATATAGAATGTAATCAGCTCCATTGGATTACTTGCCCCCAAACATGTAGATTTAACCACTGCCATTTTTAAAGCTCCAAGATGGCTGCTTTACCGACCTCGAACAAAATGGCAACAAACATTTTCTGATTCGTTAGGCTATAAGGTTTCCAAAAATATATAGTTTTAAAAATCTTCGTCTTCAGCCTACGAACTCATATGGCTGAACATAGGGAACTGGACTATATGAATGTCTTTATCATCTGTGAGGTCATCAGAGATATAGTGACCGAGGTACTTAATCTCACTGCAGACAAGGAGAATGTTATCACTGAGAATAAAGTTAGGAAAAACTGCCTTTTTATCCTTTTTATCCTCAGCACAATCAGGATGCTACTCCTCTTGGCATTATACTTAATATTAAAGTCAATACCATACTGGGAACAAATCCTCAAAAGCTCCTGTAAGCCTGCACTGTACGGGGAAATGATAACCAAGTCGTCCGCGTACATAAGATGGTTCACAACAGGATTACCGGTAACACATGCAGCCAGTTTTACAGAGGTTCAGGTTACTAGATAGATCATCCATGTACAGATTAAATAAATCTGTACATGGATAAAATCCCCCCCTGTCTGACCCCATTCCCAACACATAATGGTTCCGATGCAGTATTGCCCCACTTCACCTGCATCAGCTGATGTGCATACCAAAAGGCTAAATTCATGATAATGTACTTGGGTACCCCTCTTTGGCACATTTGATCAAATATTGGCACAATTTATCAAATATTATATTGGGCCATCAACATTAGCCACTAGAACCCTATACAATTTGAGTGAATCAATAAATATTCAACACTTCATCAATGTTGAACCAATTAACCATCATCTAAATCAGGATCTGGGTTATTTAGCGTGTTCAAAATGACCTCACATTACCATATTTCCCAAAATGTGCGGAGAAAAAGCTTAAAGATGGAGTGCCACAATTTTTGTATTTTTCCAGTTTTTCATGTGTCTATGAGGTGACAGTACTTCATTAGACACCCTGGAGTTGTTTTTATGTGCAATGGTGTATAGACGCCTTAACACAGCGAACGCTAATCGCGTATCAATACGTTATCAATTAATCAAACGTCCGGTGCGAACCACGTATCCATACGTTCTAATCACTTTTTTATAGCATACTTTCATTCATCTTTTTACCCACCCGGACAATGAAGAACCATCCCCCTGTCATTGCTGCTTAGTCCCGCTCACGTGATCAGAAAAAAAAAAAAAAAAAACCCTCCCCTCCTGAAAACAGGAGGGCGGGCCGCTTTACGTGTAGAAGCCTTCAAGCCAGTGTAAAATGGACGCGCCCATGCAATGATCTAGTCGGTGTGTGAAAAGAATCAAATTTCACCTAACCTCGCCTCACCAGGCTTTCCTCCACCTATTGGCTTTCACACAACACTATAATACTCGATTCCCCCCTCCCCTCCTGTTTCTCCAGGAGGATCTTGCGAGATGGCTCTCGGAAAAAAACATGATGAACGGAACGCTGCCTAAACACATATGCACCGGATCCGATCGGCATTGCATTGCATAACGTCTGCAACACACATGGACAGATGCATGTTTCCTTCTTCATACTGTAGCGACCAAACGATCCCCGAGCCTACAATACTACGAACTAACCACAGTATCGAGGGGCCGCCACGACAACAGACAGTGTGCCGTTGGTGGATCACGTATCGCCATGCAGAGCCGTCATGATCGCTCGGACGTGTGATTGTAACGCTTTTTTATTCATTATAATTGTAGTGATAAGACCGCAATGAACGCATCGGGGACGTAATCGACCCGGGTGTAATGTATAACGAACTTTTCCGCGTCCTAAACCGTGGTGTTGTGATCCGTTGTCGTCGACATCACAGCCGGGTGAATCTTTTTTTTTTCTCCATCGCCCCCAACCTGCATGCCCAGGCATGTTCCCCTATACTAGCTTGAAAAACAAAATCAGCTGATGATGACAACGCGGACTGCTTTGATCACAGATTCTCTATTTCATCAATACTGTCTCAAACCACTGACAATGACATGCTTCTCCTTAAACTGGGCAGTGTACAGCGTTGACCAATTAATCAATCGACTTATTAGAATATTAAAGCACATTCACGTGCCGGGTTCAGCGTCTACAGTTGCGCGGTGCAACTGTAGAGAACAGTTGCACCGCTCACTTCACAGGGGTGTGATTTTTATTATTACAGTAGAAGTTTACAGACCAAACTGTAAATAAAAGGTTTACATGACTTTCTGTCTCAGTCCGTATATAGCGAGCTGTAGTGAATAAGTACAGAACAGTTGCAACGCTCACTTCACAGGGGTGTGATTTTTATTATTACAGTAGAAGTTTACAGACCAAACTGTAAATAAAAGGTTTACATGACTTTCTGCCTCAGTCCGTATATAGCGAGCTGTATTGAATAAGCAGAGAACAGAATATGGGACAGAGTTGCACCACTCACTTCACATGGGTGTGATTTTTATTATTACTACAGTAGACGTTTTTTTCTTATGAAAGCAGAGAGTCTTCTGTTTCATACGGTATATAGTATTTATATGTCGCTATAGGCCTTATTTTGTGAATATTGAGGAGTTCACGTCCATGTCTTCTCTGAAGTTATCTGGTGGGCACAAGCTGCATTCAATAACCAATTACTGTCTAACTGTACATGGGATCAATGTTTACTCTTTTTCTCGTAAAAGTACACATTCAGGGCTTTCATTCGGTGTATATGATGTATAGGATGTATAGGATATTTATTGGGTTAAATTTTATATCTGCCTGTCAATGTCTCTGACTTTAAACCATCCATAACTCTGCTCGCTGTTCAAGACAAGTAAGACGCGCAAACGCGGGAAGCGAACGCAGCTTGTAAATTGCAATAACAACAATTAGAATAAATTACGTACTTAAGGTTTTTTTTAAGTTAAGTTTTTTTAAATTAAATGTTTTTTCAAGTTTTTTTGTAGTGTGTGTATGTGTGCGTGCGTGCGTGTTTCTTTTTTAGGTTTTATTTTTTAAAGTTTTTTGTTTAATTTTTTTTTTAAGTTAAGTTTTTTTTGTGTGTGCGTTTTTCCTTTTTAAGTTTTTTTTTTAAGTTAAGTTTTTTTTTAAGTTAAGTTTTTTTTAAGTTAAGTTTTTTGTGTGTGTGCGTTTTTTCTTTTTAAGTTAAGTTTTTTTTTAAGTTAAGTTTTTTGTGTGTGCGTTTTTCCTTTTTACGTTTTTTTTTAAGTTAAGTTTTTTTTTAAGTTAAGTTTTTTTTTAAGTTAAGTTTTTTGTGTGTGCGTTTTTCCTTTTTACGTTTTTTTTAAGTTAAGTTTTTTTAAGTTAAGTTTTTTTTTAAGTTAAGTTTTTTGTGTGCGTTTTTCCTTTTTAAGTTTTTTTTTAAGTTACGTTTTTTTTTAAGTTACGTTTTTTTTTAAGTTAAGTTTTGTGTGTGTGTGTGTGTGCGTGCGTGCGTGCGTGCGTGTGTGTGTGTGTGTGTGTGTGTGCGTGCATGCATGTGTGTGTGTGTGTGTTTTTGTGTGTGATACAGCTGCGCCCTCTGGTGGTGGGCGGGTGGTGTTACAGCGTGACACACACACACACAGACACACACACAGACACACAGACGTGATCTGCTGGGTCTCATAGTAAATGCTCACTGCGTTCGCAATAACCACTTCCAGGCAAATGCAGGTGTTGCAAAAAGGTCAATATCTCCAGAATGGAACACGGTAAAATCAAAATGTATTTTTAAAATTGAAGTGGACAAGTTCAGCTTTCTTTTGATGTATGCGTGTGATTCTCGCTATAAGAGAACATTTTGCTGTGGGCCCCCGAACAAGGCCTTTGTGCAATGTTAAACGGTAGCAACATCAAAATAGGCCTGCCGAGATCCTGTAGCAATCAAAGTGTTAACAGACGACGTCACACTGATAAGCAACAGCATGCACGCGCATAACGGCAGCAGAAGAGCACCACCTCTCATAAGATGCAATGGAAAAGTTCTAACTGCACTCACGTGTAAAAAATGCCCCATCAAACTTTCAGATGATGTTTTTATCCCAGTGTGGAGGAAGAATGATTAGGGTTTTTATTGTGATCTCTCACCCTTCAAATATATAATCCATTGGTTTCTGTTGTGTTTGAACAATAATAGCAATTCAAATCAGTTGTCCTCAAAACCACACCTCCAGTCGCTGTCATAAGAACGGGAGGTGTGCTCATGATCACGGTAGCAGCCTGGTTGTCCATGGCTGCACGCGCACCTGCAGCCCATCAAGTATAATCTATGCTTTGTCCCGCGATAGTGTCGCGCACACATACCTCTACGCTCACAACAGTCGCTTGTATATCAGCTGTTCTCTGTGTGCAATACTGTTGCGCTTTGAAGTATAAATGTCTCCTAGGGTGCATCTCACTAGCCAACACACAAGAGAGATTGAATGGCCTGAAACCAGCGCTCCCCAAAACAACAGGTTTGGAGATCTGTTGGGAATTGATTACATGAAACAGTCACCCGTGCGCCCAGTCCCAATATTTGTAAACAAATAATTGGTCTATTAACTTTGTATTTAGGGTTTCTTCCTGGAGGCTGAACCCTTGACAGTCAAACGGGCCAATTAAATAAACAGTAATATAGTGACACCACACTATCAGCCTAACCCCTCCCCCTTTATCCCACTATGCCGCACCCACTACAGCTGTGGGTGCGGCAAAATTAAGAAAATAAAATGCCGCTTATGAACTAACCGGTAAGATGCAAAGAAAATGCAAAACATGCAGTTAAAATATTTTTGAAAGTTTTAAACACCAATCCTTTAATCCCAGTCATGGCGGCAAGACTAAAAGTTCTGTTCAGGGGAGGAGAAAAAGTGATCTTGTGACGACAAAAAACGGTCACAATTTATGAATAACAGAAATACTGAGAGTGAGAAGCCTTTGTTTTATGCATACAAGTAAAGACATGAACCGTGTCAACAAACCTGTATTATTTATTGTAGAGGATGTGAAACATGCAACTAATAATAATTGAAAATGCCAAAATAATAAACCGTAGCGTGCGTGGACTGCTTTGATCACAGATTCTCTATTTCATCAATACTGTCTCAAACCACTGACAATGACATGCTTCTCCTTAAACTGGGCAGTGTACAGCGTTGACCAATTAATCAATCGACTTATTAGAATATTAAAGCACATTCACGTTTTGTCGGCTCAAAATCATTCCTTTGCATCATTCCAGCATCATTCCAGTCCAGTTCCGTACGGAACTGGACCCGAAAAAAAGTAAGGGTTCTGGGTCGCGGTCCCGGGTGGAAACCCGTGTGTGAAGTAAGTGTTCTGGGTGAGCTGACTGTAAGGATACACGGGCGTCCCAAAGCAGCCTGCGGCAGCGGTGGCGGCTGGCCGCAGGGAGACGCTGGGGTCGACCGCGGCAGGGGCCGTGCTGTGTCCCCTGGTCCAGGGCTCCGTAGACCCAGCAGGGACCGTGCTGTGTCCCCTGGTCCAGGGCTCCGTAGACCCAGCAGGGACCGTGCTGTGTCCCCTGGTCCAGGGCTCCGTAGACCCAGCAGGGACCGTGCTGTGTCCCCTGGTCCAGGGAGCAGAGTCTGGACTCGGTGGCGGAGACTCCAGGTTGAAGTTGGAGGAAGCGAGTATTTTGAGCGAGTTCAGGACCAGCTCTAGTTTGCGTCCGTCGGGACACGGTGAAAGTCTCCTCCGTTTCCCCGTGGTCTCTGCGTCTTCGTTTGAGGACAGGTGATCCAAGACACGTTTCTCTGATGTCCTCATTTCTGGGGAGGGGAGGTGGGGAAAGAAAAAACCAGACCAGATTCAATACACATGCAAGCATGTCACAACATGACTTCCATACAGATATAAGACTGCACAGGACATTCAAATTGTTAATAGTGAGATTGTTTCCTCTGCACTTTACGATAGTAAAGAGTAAAAGACATCAGCATTTACCAGGAGGTCCAGAGAAATAATATTATTATAATTATTTACCAGAGAAACAGCGGTGGGTGTGGTCTTGCTGTTTCACTTCCTGTTTAATGGTGACTGGAAACAGCAGAGAGACAATTAGACCAATGAGACTTGAAATAATCCGAGGCACTTTGTACAAGCGAACGCACACACGCGCACACACACGGAGGAAGGAAGGAAACCATGCGAGGCACCAACCTGCACATCGGGAGCAATCAGGGGTTCAGAGTCTTGCTCAAGGACACTTGGACTTGGGGGAGCCCACAGGGATCGAACCGGGAACCTCACGGTTGCCAGGCGGCCTGCTCTACCTCCCGTGTCAAGGACATGGTTTGATAGTCGATATTGTGTGTGTGTTGGTGGGAGAGTAGTGTTGACCTCGGTGGTGGATCAGCGGTAGAGTGGCCGGATGGTAACCGCAAGGTTGCCAGTTCGAACCCGGGCTCCCCCAGGGTTAGTGTCGATGTGTCCTTGAGCAAGCTACTCTGAACCCCTCATTGCTCCTGATGTGCAGGTTGGTGCCTTGCATGGTTTCCTCCGCCATCGGTGTATGAATGTGTGTGTGAATGGGTGAATGTAATGCACAATCTATGTAAAGGGGTGTGAATGTGTGTGTGAATGGGTGAATGTAATGCACAATCTATGTAAAGGTGTGTGAATGGTGTGTGTGAATGGGTGAATGTAATGCACAATCTATGTAAAGGTGTGTGAATGTGATGCACACTATGTAAAGCGCCTTGGATAAAGGCGCTATATAAATGCACCATTTACCATTTTTGACCTCACACACCTGTTATGGTGGAGTTGTGAGTGTTCATGGTAGTGACTCGCTCCAGCTGTGGCCTGTCGGAGAACTGCTCTGTGATTGGCTCGGTCTTCACCTCTGGGTGTGGCCTGTCTGACATCTGCTCTGCGATTGACTCGGTCTTCACCCCTGGGTGTGGCCTGCCTGTCATCTGCTCTGGGATTGGCACGGTCTTCACCCCTGGGTGTGGCCTGCCTGTCGTCTGCTCTGCGATTGGCTCGGTCTTCACCTCTGGGTGTGGCCTGCCTGTCATCTGCTCTGCGATTGGCTCAGTCTTCATGGCGTTCTCCGTCTCTTCTGAACGGGGAAGAAGGATGATGAAAGATGATGAAGACGAACACTCGTCGGGAGCTTTACAACTATACAGCGTGCAGACAGACAGCTTTACAACGATACAGCGTGTAGACAGACTAGACCAGCTTTACAACGATACAGCGTGCAGACAGACAGCTTTACAACGATACAGCGTGCAGACAGACAGCTTTACAACGATACAGCGTGCAGACAGACAGCTTTACAACTATACAGTGTGCAGACAGACAGCTTTACAACGATACAGCGTGCAGACAGACAGCTTTACAACGATACAGCGTGCAGACAGTCAGCTTTACAATGATACAGCGTGCAGACAGACAGCTTTACAACGATGCAGTGTGTAGACAGACTAGACCAGCTTTACAACGATACAGCGTGCAGACAGACAGCTTTACAACGATACAGCGTGCAGACAGACAGCTTTACAACGATACAGCGTGCAGACAGACAGCTTTACAACGATACAGCGTGCAGACAGACAGCATTACAACGATACAGCGTGCAGACAGACAGCTTTACAACGATACAGCGTGCAGACAGACAGCTTTACAATGATACAGCGTGCAGACAGACAGCTTTACAACGATACAGCGTGCAGACAGACAGCTTTACAACGATACAGCGTGCAGACAGACAGCTTTACAACGATACAGCGTGCAGACAGACTAGACCAGTGGTTTTCAACCCTTTTCACTTCAAGGCAGTGTTGTTTTTGGCAGCAAATTCTGATTTTAGTTTTAGTCATAGTCCCTTGAATAGTTTTAATTTAGTTTTAGTCACATTTTAGTCACCTGGAATGTCTCTAGTCTAGTTTTAGTCGACTAAACGTCATAAGATTTTAGTCGACTAAAATGTATTTCGGAGGGCGTTGATGCCGTCGTAATGACTATCTACAAGCTCACAAGCTTGTATATCTGCTATTTTCAGCATGCAACCAAGTGTAATGACTTGTACTGGATCTCTCTCTCCACTAGTCCCTTCCTAACATTTTAGTCTAGTTTTTATTGACAAAATTGTCAATATATTTAGTCTTAGTCATCATAGCTTAGTTTTCATTTATTTTCCATGTGGTTTTCGTCAGTGAAAAAAGGTAGTCGACGGACATTTTTCGTCTTAGTTTTAGTCGACGAAAACAACACTGCCGGGAGCTTTACAAAGTTACAGCGTGCAGAATATAGTTTTCAACCCTTTTCACTTCAAGGCCCATTATTTATTTATTCTGCATTTGAGCCACGGAACCACCATGTGATGACATTTAGCCTCTCAGACCCATCTGAGCCACGGAACCACCATGTGATGACATTTAGCCTCTCAGACCCATCTGAGCCACGGAACCACCATGTGATGACATTTAGCCTCTCAGACCCATCTGAGCCACGGACCACCATGTGATGACATTTAGCCTCTCAGACCTATTTGAGCCACGGAACCACCATGTGATGACATTTAGCCTCTCAGACCCATCTGAGCCACGGACCACCATGTGATGACATTTAGCCTCTCAGACCCATCTGAGCCACGGAACCACCATGTGATGACATTTAGCCTCTCAGACCCATCTGAGCCACGGACCACCATGTGATGACATTTAGCCTCTCACACCCATCTGAGCCACGGACCACCATGTGATGACATTTAGCCTCTCAGACCCATCTGAGCCACGGAACCACCATGTGATGACATTTAGCCTCTCAGACCCATTTGAGCCACGGAACCACCATGTGATGACATTTAGCCTCTCAGACCCATTTGAGCCACGGAACCACCATGTGATGACATTTAGCCTCGCAGACCCCAAAACTAAAGAATATTTTGTTATCGCTGTTGGATAACATTTTGTCTACAATGACATGCTGTGTGTGTGTCTGTTGATGTTGGTACCATTTAGGAGAGATAACAGGCAAACATTGGTCGAAATAACAATTATTTTAGATTCTCTAATTTTGTGTAGACTTCTTTTAAATTAATTAAGTAATGCAGATGTTTAACACTATTTTAAGAGAGTAAAATTAAACCAATGGGACCCGTACGGGTCCATTTGGTTTCATTTTACACTCTCAAGAGTTAAAGATCTATAAGGGTCCATTTGGTTACCAACTCTATCATATAGCTGGAACCCCTTAAAAGGACCACTGGTTGAAAACCACTGTTTAATTTATATTGACAAAGATGAGGAACATCAACAGCGCCCTCTAGCTGGGACGCATCTGTATTCTGCATTGTGTGTGATTGTTGGCGCTGTTAAGTCAGTATATATACCGTTATCTGTGCTCTGGTCTGCCTCCGGTGGCCTGGATGACTCCAGTATGTGGATGCCTACAGACAGACAGACAGACAGACAGGCAGGCAGGCAGGCAGGCAGGCAGGCAGGCAGGCAGGCAGACAGACAGACAGACAGACAGACAGACAGACAGAAGTTGATATCTGTTGGTGTTGTGACTTTAGATATAGAGAGTATGCACAGGCATGAGTTTCCCATCAGGACACGCCCCCCTCATCTAGACTGAGTGGCAAAACATTGAGCAGCATGGAGTGTTGGAGTTTGGAAGCGCTCATTGGAAATCACTCAACCGCCCTGCGTACCACCTGTTTCTAAATGTCACATAATGCAGGAGGCAGCAAAATGTTGTGTTATTGAAAACAAGCACTTCCAAACTCTGAAAAATAATCAAATGCAGGGAATTTCTTGACAGAAACGTTTCTATGGTGGATTTTCATGAAACAAAAACTTTTCACTTCAAGCACTTGGCCCGGGACCAACTGTAGTCTGTGCCTTTTGTTTGAGTTCTGAGTTCCTGGGTGACACACCCAAAGGACAATTGCATTCTAAACAGTGGTTCAAAGTGGCCACTGTTGGAGCAGACTGGTTGATCAAAGTCTCTAAAGTGTATTCATCTTTCTGTCGCCACCCTACACCCATGTAAAATGCTTAAAAGGTTAACCAGAATGTGAACGGTCAGTCAGTCGGGCGTAAGCCCTGTGTGGAGACGTCAGGCCATTCTGGCTGGCGTGAGCTTATGCTGTATGCTGTGTGCTGTGCTTCGCTGAAATAAACCAACAACATCTCTGATCTGCTGTCTTCCATCTCACAATTCTCTCCTGCTCTCCAGTTCTTGGTTAAGTCTGTACAGTGATGGTATAGTTCATATACCACACTGTCAAGGCCAGAAAGTACTTTTTTGCCACTCAGTGGGCGTTCCCGCATAACTTCCAGGTACGATGATGTCACGCGCATACCCTCTATAATCAATTGCTTGCATGAGAGGCGGAGAGAGGTGGTGGAGTTAGCTGCTTTATTTCGCAGACAGTTTGAGGGTCCAATGGAGTTAAGAGGTTTTGTCCGAAAGGGCTTTTCATCGGTTCCAAATTGTTACATAACCAACACACAGATTAATAACCCATTTTGGACGGGAACCCCTTTTGGTGTTTTAACTAAGCATTGTGTTATACTTTAGCTATTGAAAAATAGCAGATCTACAAGCTCATAGCGTGCCACCGAGTGGCACGCTAAATCGTAAAAATGCGGCACAAATCTTTGAATATATTCTTTCAGAGCGAACGTTTTTTTTATTTCGACGTCAGGCCTAAATGGTATAACTAACTAACGTTGCTACTACAGGGAAAACATCCTCATGTACGTATTTGTAATGTGTCTTTTTTGTGTTTACCTCATGTTTCCTAGTAAAAAAAAACAGAGGCTGGTTATGTCTCAGCCAATCACAGTCGTCCCATCCACCTTCGGGCTATGGGATCTTTCTTTTTACTCGGTTACTCACCAGTGTTGTTTTTGGCAGCAAATTTTGATTTTAGTTTTAGTCATAGTCTTAGTCTGGTAGGAAGGGGTCAATTCTAGTACCCGAAAGATATATATCTAGTGAATGAATTTTGATGTTCCCCGAGCTAATTATTGTCCCACATATGTTTTTTTTAACATATGTGTTCGTCCTGGATTTTTTGCTGTGAAAAATAAAACCAACATAGCTCCTGAACTATACATCCGACAGGAACCATTCACCCCATGTTATGTTTGTCTTTGCATGATGAATTGATCGATATGAAGACCATGGTTCCATCATGTGAAGTGCATAAACACCCAAATAAACACAAATGTTTTTTTTTTAATTTGCCTAACCTGCATCACAACAACTCCTCCCCCATGCACCCTATTGATGTGATTTTTCTAACATTTGCATTTTTACAATCTTCAAGATGTATAGTACATATAACACATTTAACTCATTAAAATGTAATTCAAATTCATTCACTAGACACCTTAAAGGAGCATTCAGTGATTTGGGTGATTTGGAAAAATACCCGGTCAACCCGGTAACAAGATGTGCACATGCACACGCTCTACAGTGGGGGAAGTACAACAATCCAACAGCATGTGCACCAAGGCCCACCCCACTGGATCATGATTGGATGAAGGCTTTGCCACCCAAAGCCCAAACCGAAACTAGGGTTTTTTGACCCCAGTGGCTCACTGGGGACAGGGAGTAACTCCTTATATGGTCAGCACACTTTATAGTAGGGAGGATTATCCAAAAAATAAGATAAATAAGTGATATTTGAATTAAGTGAAATCACTGAATATACCTTTAAGGATTTTAAAAATCTAGGTTAGACTATCTCTTCAATAGTTTTAATGTAGTTTCAGTCACATTTTAGTCACCTGGTTTTAGTGTTAGTCTAGTTTTAGTCGACTAAATATCACAAGATTTTAGTCGACTATACAGTTGATTTGGTCGACTAAAATGTATTTTGGCGGACCTTGATCCCGTCGTAATGACTGTTTTTTTCACTTGCTGAAAATAGCCGATCTACAAGCTCACAACGTGTAGATCGGCTATTTTCAGCATGCAACCAAGTGTAAAATGACTTATACTGGATCTCTGGTCCACTAGTCCCTTCCTAACATTTTAGTCTAGTCGACGAACATTTTTGTCTTAGTATTAGTCGACGAAAACAACACTGTTATAAAAAGCCGAAAAACGTGAATGAAACGATTTTGAAAAGAAAGAAACTGTACCTTCATTGAATGAAGAAACTCGAACTCCATGATACGACTTCTTGTCAAGCAGTATGACCTGGTGGAGAGACAACGTTACAGCTATTAACCCATTTAGACCTGAGGACGATTCTACAAAATGTCTTCTAAATCTTGACAGTTTTCTGAAAAACCTCATGTTTCTATGTCAGTCGTTCTCAAACTATTTCATGTCAAGGACCCCCAAATATATATGTATTTGGCCGCTGAGCCCCATCTGAAAATATGTTGTTCCAGGGACCCCCCAGAAGCAAAGATTTGAGTTAAAAACGTTCGCTCTGAAAGAATATATATTCAAAGGTTTGAGCCACATTTTCACGATTATTTTTTTTTTAGTAGATCTACAAGCTCGTAGTGTGGCACCGAGTGCCACGCTACGAGCTTGTAGATCTAAGAGCTTAGAGCTAAAGTATAACATAATGCTTAAAACACCAAAAGGGGTTTTTAAATAACATTACACATGACATTCCACTGTTACTGTCACTGTTAGCTTACGCATGTTTCATGATAACTACTTTTTATGTTGTGATGTATCGCCATGCTTTTGAGTGGCCGGATGGTAACCGCAAGGTCGCCAGTTCAAACCCGGGCTCCCCCAGAGTTAGTGTCGAAGTGTCCTTGAGCAAGACTCTGAACCCCTGATTGCTCCTGATGTGCTGGTTGGTGCCTTGCATGGTTTCCTCCGCCATCAGTGTGTGAATGGGTGAATATAATGCACAATCTATGTAAAGGTGTATGATTGTGTGTGTGAATGGGTGAATGTAATGCACAATCTATGTAAAGGTGTATGAATGTGTGTGTGAATGGGTGAATGTAATGCACAATCTATGTAAAGCGCCTTGGATAAAGGTGCTATATAAATGCACCATTTACCAATGTAAATCGCTCTGGATTAAGAGCGTCTGCTAAATGCCTAAATTGTAAATTGTACAGTTGACGTCACACTCAGGTTCTATTTCGTCCCTGCTGACCGCCAGAGGCGGTGCTTTAAGCACTGAATACGTCCCTTCGTGCATGCGCAGTCGAGTATTTTATACCAACAATGTCCATTTTGACCCCGTGATGACCCGGAGTCGTCTATATCTTCCGGTGGTCACCAGGGGCTCAGTCCCTAATTTCTTCTCGCTCGCGCAAGTTCTACAAGTTCTACAAGTTCTACAGCAGAATTGAACTGCATTAAGCTGATAAACAACCTCTGTTAGCATAGGCTGCGTGCGCGACGCTTCCCTGCCATACACACGGTTGCGTGCTACGAACAGTTCAGCACCGGTTAAAGTTGAACGGATAGTTCGTTCGTCTTTGCTTAGCGTACGCTGTTCTGATTCCCAGTAATGCTACACTGCAGTGCTAGTGACGGCAAGCGTTAGCGCTGCCCGCTCCCAGCACGGTGTGACACACTTGTCAGTCGACGCTATTGTTTACTTTTCTGTTTATTAGCCCGTGTCTGCGACGCGGCACGCCCCAGGACGGTGCAACTCAGTTGACACTCATTTCGTGTAGTGTACTTCTTTACTTTCTATATTATTAAGCCTCTGCTACTGCAAGGTATACATAGGGCAGCTTTTTCCTCTCTAATGAGTCTATGCTGCCTGGCTATATAGCAGCGCCGACTAGTATCGTCGGACTATAGCCGTTACTTCAGTAACCAAGGTTGTTATAATTTAACTTGACTGATTTAGTCGGCACTTGTTTTCCAATAGTGGACTTTAATTTCGGATTAGACCAGAGTCGTTGCCTCTTTATAGGTTATTGTTGTTTTTTCCTATATACAACCTTCTAGCAAGGGTTTTGTATAGTGCATTTACAGAGTACTAGTCTCTGTTAGAGCACCCTTTAGCTGGCACAGGCAGCGTCCGCACTCCCTCCCTCCAGCATACGGCTCCACCCCTAGCGTCCACCACACCTGCTACCTCGACCCCCGCTTCCAAGAGAAGGGCGGGGCCTGGCCATATGTTATCATCTAAGGTCGACCAGCTGTCTGCCGACCTGGCCCGAATGAGGGCCATACATCATGGCCCGTCAGCCGGAGATTCCTCCGGAGGACGCAGAAGCACCTACTCCTCCGATGCCACACCTGATCCCTGAGGATCAGGACCATGACACACTGTCCCTGGCGGCTTCAGCCACCCACTTCCACGACGATGAGGAAGGTGACGCGGATGGGGCAGAGGGGGCTTCCGAGGCCTCGGAGCCGGGCTCATACTCGTCAGCCCAGACCTGTCTGACTGAGACGGGGGACAGCTACATGAGAGCCGTCCTATGCATGGCTCTTGATCATCAGCCCCGTCAAGCCGCTTCTTTAAGCACAAGCCAGCCCCCACTGACTTCGCCGTTCCTTTTCATTTCATTTCATTTCATATTTATTTATTTAATTTCATTTATGGTTTTACATGATCATATTAATTTTTACTTTGTACTTATTTCTTTTACATATTCCATACCAGAAAAGAAAAGGAGCAGGAAGAAGATAAATCTTATTTATACCTGCCCCTATCATTAAAAAAAACATCTAATTGATGCTGCCACCAACCATACATGATTACATCAAATAAAAAAGAAAGAAAAAAACAACTAATTGATGCTGCCACCAACCATACATGATTACATCAAAAAAGAAAGAAAAAAACAACAAAGACAAAGGACATAGAGCTCAACAAGAGAACAAACAAAGACAACGCTGAGGAAACAAAATAACACTTATATCTAACCTTCTAATTCATATTTGATCATTTTTTTCTTTTTTAAACACTTTCTTAAACTGAAACACTGTTGTACAACTCTTCAACTCCTGGTTTTGTGAATTCCATAACTTTATACCTGTAACAGAAGTGCACATTTGTTTAAGTGTAGTCCGAGCAAACAGATGTTTAAAATCATGTCTTCTTCTGTGATCCTCATCCTCTGAGCTAAACACAAATGACTTCTGTAACTGTATTGGTAATGATTTGTTTTTCGCTCTGAACCCCACCAATAATGTTCATAATTCTACCAAATCCATGATTTTCAAAACACCTGATAACATAAAAAGCCTATTGGTGTGTGCTCTGAAATCTTCTTTATACATGATTCTTAACGCTCTTTTTTGTAACATAATCAAAGGAGTCATATTACTCTTCAATGAGTTACCCCATACTTCCAAACAGTAAATAAAATATGGTAAAACCAGTGTACAATACAACATCCTCAATAAATTCGTATCCACGTATCCAAATCATATTTGGATACGAAAGCCACCTTGGCTTTTATATATGCTATATGATTTTTCCATGATAATTTCTCATCTAATATAACACCCAAAAACCTAAATTCATTCACTCTTTCAATATTCACTCCATCTATAGTGAGAATAATTTCATCCTTTTTCAAATTAGAGAAAATCATAAACTTGTTTTTTTTCAAATTCAATGATAACTTATTTTTAAACCACCTTTTTAATTTAACCATTTCATTTGTAATGCTTTCTGCTACACTTTAAGTTATCCCCTGAACAAAATAAATTAGTGTCGTCCACGAACAAAACAAACTGCATTAACTTTGACACTTCTATATAAAAAGTTTAGGTCCCAAGACCGAGCCTTGTGGTACCCCACATTCAAGCTTCATGGAATCAGATTTATGACCCCCCAACTGCACATATTGTTGCCTGTTGTGAAGGTAACTGATTAACCAATCTAGAACTACACCTCTTACCCCATAATTATTCAATTTAGATATTAAAATAGTATGATCAATTGTGTCGAACGCTTTTTTGAGGTCAATAAAGACACCTATTGTGTGTTTATGATTATCTATTGCTGTTGTTATTTCATCAGTTATTTTCATGAGTGCCAGAGCTGTGGACCCATTGGTCCGAAAGCCATACTGACTCTCACTCAGTAAGTTATTATTTTCAATAAATTAGTCCAATCTTTGTACATACAGTTTTTCAAGTACTTTAGAAAACTGGGAAAGCAGCGACACTGGTCTATAATTAGTAAAATCATGTTTGTTTCCTGTTTTAAAAAGTGGTATAACCTTTGCCATTTTCATCCTGTCTGGGAAAACTCCTGTACTAAAAGAAAGATTACAGATATAACTAAAAGGTTTAATTATACAGTCAATAGTCTTCTTCACAATGATCATATCTATCCCATCACAATCAGTTGATGTTTTGTTCTTTGATTTTGCTACAATTGATTTAATTTCATTTTCACTCACTTCTCCTAGAAACATGGACTGCATGTGATTATTTCCTCACTTTCTGAAGGAGCTACATACCTGCTGGAGAGACTCAAAGGCTTGCTCTCGTCTCTCTGCCGATGGGCGTACTATCGCGGCCATGGACGACGCGGAAGGAGTCGGCCTGCATCGCATGCCGGCTGTGGAGCCCTGCATTGCATCCCTAGTCGTCGACCCCGACGAGGCGCTACGGCAGGATACCAGGTGCCCCCGACCCCAGTGCAGGACCACCGACGACCTCCTCATAAGGGCTTATGAAGCAGGAGCCCGTGCCGGGAGGACCTCTAACTCCCTGTCACACCTCATGCTTGCCCTCTCGGCGTCTCTGCAGGCGGACAACGCGAGTGCAGAGCCCGCAGACTCCAACACCCTCTGTGACGCATCACTGGAGGCATTCGGCCTCATGTAACGAGAGCTTGGACGGATGATGTCCACTCTGGTTCAGTCTGGCTCTCGCAGGGCAACCCTGCGTGGTCTCCCAGTGGTGCCGGGAGCGATATTTGGCCCAGCTGCGCGGGAAGCGCTGGACCGCACAATCCGGGCCAGGGAGGACAAGGAGCAGCTGTCAAGCCTGCGGCGACAGCGCATGCCTCCCCCAGATGGGCCTCCTAACAGGAGCAGAGGCCCCTCGGCCGCCACCCGAGCTCGCCTGCCACAGGCCCCCACTTGGGGCCAGCGCACTGCTCAGCGTACCGAACAGAGGCAGGGCCATAACCCTGGCCGGTCCTCTGCTAGGCAGTTTCGAGCCCCGGGCCCTGGCAATGTGCATTACCTTCCACGTTCACGACGTGAACCTTCTCCTCCTCCTCCTCCTCCAACAACTCGATAACGTTCTCATGTTAGTTTGTTACTCGTTTTTTGAGCCATGCAAATAAACAACAACCCGCACTGACCGGAGACGGAGAGATTAATGTGTCCCGCCGCTTCCGCGCGTAAAGCTAAACCAGAAACAGGACAGTCATTGCGTCAGCACGGATGTAGCCTCGGAAACCCAGACGTTTTATTTCTAGCACGGAGGTGGGGGGGGATATCGTTTGGGGATAAAGTTTGCATGCTTCTACCTGTTACTTCTCTGACACGCAGTTCAAATTCAGCCAGTCAATAGTGGGACACCGCTGAGAGCCACATACACAGCTGCAGTTAGGTTCTTAATTAAGGGCACGTTCTGAATGAAATGCAAACTAATAGGCGAGTGTGCTCCGGTGCGTTATGCAAAGGGAAAGAATGACTTCTGTCCGTGACAATAATCAATGCTACAGTTTGAAATCTGTACACACGCACACATAGAGCAAAACACATGATATGGGGAAAACAATTGATTATTTTTAATATTCTTTTTTTTTCGACTTCTCCTAATCTGAATCGACTTCAAGTGTTAATGACATTGATGCATCAATGCATCAATTTTTTAGTGAATCTTCTCCCTTCTCTAAAACACCCTGGACAACGCTCCACACGTCCCAGACTCTTCTCCCTTCCCTAAAACACGCTGGACAACGCTCCACACGTCCCAGACTCTTCTCCCTTCTCTAAAACACGCTGGACAACACTCCACACGTCCCAGACTCTTCTCCCTTCCATAAAACACGCTGGACAACGCTCCACACGTCCCAGACTCTTCTCCCTTCTCTAAAACACGCTGGACAACGCTCCACACGTCCCAGACTCTTCTCCCTTCTCCAAAACACCCTGGACAACGCTCCACACGTCCCAGACTCTTCTCCCTTCTCTAAAACACCCTGGACAACCCTGGACAAAAGATAAATTGTAAATTTACCTCAGCATCCATTTTGTAAAGATGTTCGTGCTCTGCGATCCTGTTGATGGTAAACTCAAAGTCCTCCATCTTCTCCTTCTCACTCGAGTCCTCCAGGTTCCAGATCCCGCCCATCATTTTGGGGTACCTCTCCCACTAAAACACACACACACACACACACACACACACACACACACACACACACACACACACACACACACACACACACTTTTAGTTCTTTTTTTTAAATTATTGCCACATCCCATAGCCATATAGAACTGCAGACTTTATTCCTATTGGGAATGCAGTCCAAAAATAACTTTGGGATTAATAAAGTGACAACTTTTACAATATCTCCATTACCACAGAATTCTTAATCCTTTTCCTTGTCTTAATTATGGGCCAACTTGTGAAAGCTGCACGCTTTTATTGTGAAGGCTCTCAGTTCTCAGTTCAGTTCTCACAGCCTGCATATCTCCGCGTGCTGAAAATAGCTGATCTACAAGTTCACAACGTGTTATGGACGCAACACGTTGTGAGCTTGTAGATCTGCTAATTTCAGCATGGAACACGTTGTACGACGAAGAATAAATCAGGCATCACTGTGCTTCTGTGGAGGGAGATGTCTTTTGTTGGCCGACCGAGGCGATAATGTATGGACTGGACAAATACCTCCTCGACAAGCTATTGGAAGCTATTTTTCGTAGCACATTATGTTTAATCAAACAACAAGTTTCCTCAGTGTTTGGGTCGAGGGTTCTGTGTCTGCTGTCTGTGTGCATGACAGAATCATCATGCAGTTATAGATTATGACTAGATGCGAGCTGCGCGCTCCAGTAAAATTGTACGGCTGAGAAAGTCGTTATTTTGTGTCGGATAATAAGGGCTTATTATACTCCAAATATGAACGCGTTCGTGAACGATCGTTTTTTGAACTCGTTCAGGGACAACACTCGATGTACTGACCATGTATCTGAGCTGGTGCTGGAGGCTGGTGATGTACTGATGTACTGTGGTGTACTGTGATGTACTGTCGTGTACTGTAGTGTACTGTGAGGTACTGTGAGGTACTGTGGTGTACTGTGAGGTACTGTGGTGTACTGTGAGGTACTGTGGTGTACTGTGAGGTACTGTGGTGTACTTTGAGGTACTGTGAGGTACCGTGATGTACTGTCGTGTACTGTAGTGTACTGTGAGGTACTGTGAGGTACCGTGGTGTACCGTGAGGTACCGTGAGGTACCGTGAGGTACCGTGAGGTACCGTGGTGTACTGTGGTGTACTGTGAGGTACTGTGAGGTACTGTGAGGTACTGTGAGGTACTGTGAGGTACTGTGGTGTACTGTGGTGTACTGTGAGGTACTGTGAGGTACTGTGAGGTACTGTGAGGTACTGTGGTGTACTGTGAGGTAATGTGGTGTACTGTGAGGTACTGTGGTGTACTGTGGTGTACTGTGAGGTACTGTGGTGTACTGTGAGGTACTGTGGTGTACTGTGGTGTACTGTGAGGTACTGTGGTGTACTGTGAGGTAATGTGGTGTACTGTGGTGTACTGTGAGGTACTGTGGTGTACTGTGAGGTAATGTGGTGTACTGTGGTGTACTGTGAGGTACTGTGGTGTACTGTGAGGTAATGTGGTGTACTGTGGTGTACTGTGAGGTACTGTGGTGTACTGTGAGGTACTGTGGTGTACTGTGGTGTACTGTGAGGTACTGTGAGGTAATGTGGTGTACTGTGAGGTACTGTGGTGTACTGTGAGGTACTGTGAGGTACTGTGGTGTACTGTGAGGTACTGTGGTGTACTGTGAGGTACTGTGGTGTACTGTGGTGTACTGTGAGGTACTGTGGTGTACTTTGAGGTACTGTGGTGTACTTTGAGGTACTGTGAGGTACTGTGAGGTACTGTGGTGTACTGTGGTGTACTGTGGTGTACTGTGAGGTACTGTGAGGTACTGTGGTGTACTGTGGTGTACTGTGGTGTACTGTGGTGTACTGTGGTGTACTGTGGTGTACTGTGGTGTACTGTGAGGTACTGTGGTGTACTGTGGTGTACTGTGGTGTACTGTGGTGTACTGTGAGGTACTGTGAGGTACTGTGAGGTACTGTGGTGTACTGTGGTGTACTGTGGTGTACTGTGAGGTACTGTGAGGTACTGTGGTGTACTGTGGTGTACTGTGGTGTACTGTGAGGTACTGTGGTGTACTGTGAGGTACTGTGAGGTACTGTGAGGTACTGTGGTGTACTGTGAGGTACTGTGGTGTACTGTGAGGTACTGTGAGGTACTGTGAGGTACTGTGAGGTACTGTGGTGTACTGTGGTGTACTGTGAGGTACTGTGAGGTACTGTGGTGTACTGTGAGGTACTGTGAGGTACTGTGGTGTACTGTGAGGTACTGTGGTGTACTGTGAGGTACTGTGAGGTACTGTGGTGTACTGTGGTGTACTGTGAGGTACTGTGAGGTACTGTGAGGTACTGTGAGGTACTGTGGTGTACTGTGAGGTACTGTGAGGTACTGTGAGGTACTGTGGTGTACTGTGAGGTACTGTGGTGTACTGTGGTGTACTGTGAGGTACTGTGAGGTACTGTGGTGTACTGTGGTGTACTGTGAGGTACTGTGGTGTACTGTGAGGTACTGTGAGGTACTGTGAGGTACTGTGGTGTACTGTGAGGTACTGTGAGGTACTGTGAGGTACTGTGGTGTACTGTGAGGTACTGTGAGGTACTGTGAGGTACTGTGAGGTACTGTGGTGTACTGTGGTGTACTGTGAGGTACTGTGGTGTACTGTGAGGTACTGTGAGGTACTGTGAGGTACTGTGAGGTACTGTGAGGTACTGTGATACTGACCATGTATCTGAGCTGGTGTGGGAGGCTGGTGACGTGTCCACAGATGTGTTTGAGTTGGATCGTCTCCCGGCAGCTACGACACATGTAGAACGGAACCAGCCTCTCACTCTTAGAGATGTCCCCACACTGGACCTCCAGCACCGAGCGCAGACCTGCACACACACACACACACACACACACACTCTTAGAGATGTCCCCACACTGCACCTCCAGCACCGAGCGCAGACCTGCACACACACACACACACACACACACTCTTAGAGATGTCCCCACACTGGACCTCCAGCACCGAGCGCAGACCTGCACGCACGCACGCACGCGCGCGCGCGCGCACGCACGCACGCACGCACGCACACACACACACACACACACACACACACACACACACACACACACACACACACACACACACACACACACACACACACACACACACACACACACACACACACACACACACACACACACACACACACACACACACACGGGCATTCACTAAAAGGTCGATGCATCAATGTCATTAACACAAGTCGGTTTAGATTAGGAAAAAAGTCTAAAGTAAAAAAGAAAAAAAATCAATTGTTTTCCCCATATCATATGTTTTGCTCTATGTGTGCATGTGTACAGATTTCAAACTGTAGCATTGATTATTGTCACGAACAGAAGTCATTCTTCCCCTTTGCATAACGCACCGGAGCGCACTCACCTATTAGTTTGCATTGCATTCAGAACGCGCCCTTAATTAAGAACTTAACTGCAGCTGTGTATGTGGCTCTCAGCGGTGTCCCACTATTGACTGGCTGAATTTGAACTGCGCGGTGTCAGAGAAGTAACAGGTAGAAGCATGCAAACTTTATCCCCAAACGATATCCTCCGTGCTGGAAATAAAACGTCTGGGTTTCCAAGGCTACATCCATGCTGACGCAATGACTGTCCTGTTTCTGGTTTAGCTTTACGCGCGGGAGCGGCGGGACGCATTAATCTCTCCGTCTCCGGTCAGTGCGGGTTGTTGTTTATTTGCATGGCTCAAAAAATGAGTAACAAACTAACATGAGAACGTTATCGAGTTGTTGGAGGAGGAGGAGGAGAAGGTTCACGTTGTGAACGTGGAAGGTAATGCAGATTGTATTCTGATCTGATGATGTGCCAAACTGCTGCTGGCTGCTGTAATGTTAATATATAGACCTATGTCTTCTATATTGTGTTCTGAAGGTCGGGCTGACTGCCACTAGTGTTAATGTTATGTTTTGTATTGTGTTCTCGGGCCGCTGCTGCTGCGCTGTGTGCCAATTATGCCCCCTCTCCTGTTGTGTTCTCTTTTCTGGTCTCTGTACAAGTGTGCGACGCACACTTGCATGTGTGCCCGCACTGTTTAGTTACTATTACAGTTTTAGGGAAGTTGTATTTATACAACGCAGTTTCGGGAGAAGAGGCCTCCTTCCACTCGACCTTAACCACTCCCCCCTCCTTATCAATCACTCCTCCTTCCTTATCAAACCCACCTGCCTTCCATTATCTCCTGGCCAATCCTGCCACAATCACCAAAGTATAAATACACCTGTGCGCCCTCCATCCACCCCTTCCACCTCCATTTCTCCATAATCACACTTCTCTCCTTCTCTTTCAGGAACCCGGGCAATACCGGAGCAGAGACGTCCGCTCTCCGAGCGCGCATACATGGCGTCCTCTCCAGAGACTACTCCCCCACCCTGAGTCTCACCCATCCCGGGTTCGCCTCCTCCCCCCATTTATCATTCAATAAACTGTTAAACTTGAGCGAAGGTGTGGTCTCTTACTAAGTGAATGTTTTGATAATCAGCGCTTTGCCATATAGATGATACATACACTGTGCCATATTGGAGAGGCCACTGTGTGCGCAGTGCTTTGTTTGACATGCTCCGTATTTGAGCGCGCGCACCTCCTCCCGCCCCTGTTAAAGTCCCGCCCCGTCATAAAACGATGCATCGACTCAACTTCGACTTTACTGTCTGACAAGTCGACTTTGAAAAATCTCATTAGCGCGCGCGCTAATTCTATTCCTCACTGCAACCAAATCTGGACACCGCAGAGCATTCTTCATTGTGCATGAAGGACAGACACTCACCTACGACATGAAGAACACACACTCACCTACGACATGAAGAACACACACTCACCTACGAGTCGACATGAAGAACACAAACTCACCTACTAAATGAAGGACAGACACTCACCTACGACATGAAGAACACACACTCACCTACGACATGAAGAACACACACTCACCTACTAAATGAAGGACAGACACTCACCTACGACATGAAGAACACACACTCACCTACGACATGAAGAACACACACTCACCTACTAAATGAAGGACAGACACTCACCTACGACATGAAGGACAAACACTCACCTACGACATGAAGAACACACACTCACCTACTAAATGAAGGACAAACACGCACCTACGACATGAAGGACACACACTCACGACATGAAGAACACACACTCACCTACGACATGAAGGACAAACACTCACCTACGACATGAAGGGGACACACTCACCTACGACATGAAGGACACACACTCACCTACGACATGAAGGACAGCCACTCACCTACGACATGAAGGACAGACACTCACCTACGACATGAAGGACAGACACTCACCTACGACATGAAGGACAGACACTCACCTACGACATGAAGGACACACACTCACCTACGACATGAAGGACACACACTCACCTACGACATGAAGGACAGACACTCACCTACGACATGAAGGACAGACACTCACCTACGACATGAAGGACACACACTCACCTACGACATGAAGGACACACACTCACCTACGACATGAAGGACACACACTCACCTACGACATGAAGGACAGACACTCACCTACGACTTGAAGGACAAACACTCACCTACGACATGAAGGACACACACTCACCTACGACATGAAGGACACACACTCACCTACGACATGAAGGACGGACACTCACCTATGACATGAAGGACACACACTCACCTACAACATGAAGGACAGACACTCACCTACGACATGAAGGACACACACTCACCTACGACATGAAGGACAGACACTCACCTACGACATGAAGGACACACACTCACCTACGACATGAAGGACAGACACTCACCTACGACATGAAGGACACACACTCACCTACGACATGAAGGACAGACACTCACCTACAACATGAAGGACACACACTCACCTACGACATGAAGGACAGACACTCACCTACGACATGAAGGACACACACTCACCTACGACATGAAGGACACACACTCACCTACGACATGAAGGACAGACACTCACCTACGACATGAAGGACACACACTCACCTACGACATGAATGACAAACACTCACCTACGACATGAAGGACAAACACTCACCTACGACATGAAGGACAGACACTCACCTAGGACATGAAGGACAGACACTCACCTACGACCAGCTTCGTCTCGGCTTCTGACAGCTTCACTTTGAGGAAGAAAGACACACGGCTGGCCCTCGCTTCCCCTGCGTGTGTGTGTGAGTGAGTGCGTGCGTGCGTGCGTGCGTGCGTGCGTGCGTGCGTGCGTGCGTGCGTGCGTGCGTGCGTTTGACAGACAGACAGAAGTCAACCAATCAGTGTTAAGCAAACAACAGCAAAAGATCAACAAAACATGTATTTTGACTCCGCCTTGACGGCGTCGTAATGTCTGAATTTACACATGGAATTTACACATGGAATTTCACATGGTCAAAACAGCCAAACTACAAGCTCACAGTTCAGCGACTATTTTAAGAGCACAATCGAACATAGAATGACTTTTAGCTCTTCTGGATCTCTTCTCCACTAGTCTGTCCCTAACATTTGTTATGTTGACAAAGTTGTCAATATATTATATCGCAGTCTATGTCACCATAGCTTAGTTTTTATTTAGTTGTCATTTAGTTTTCGTCAGTGAAAAAAAGTAGTCGACCTTAGTTATCACACGAATACATGAACACACGATTCAACACCCATACACGTACACAGTACCTGTTGAGCTGCTTTGACACACCGCTGGCTCTGGGTCCAAGAGCGCCTGTCTGCGTGGCTCTGGGTCCACGAGCGCCTGTCTGCATGGCTCTGGGTCCACGAGCGCCTGTCTGCATGGCTCTGGGTCCACGAGCGCCTGTCTGCGTGGCTCTGGGTCCACTAGTGCCTGTCTGCGTGGCTCTGGGTCCACGAGCGCCTGTCTGCATGGCTCTGGGTTCACTAGCGCCTGTCTGCGTGGCTCTGGGTCCACGAGCGCCTGTCTGCGTGGATGTGGGTCCACGGGCGCCTGTCTGCGTGGCTCTGGGTCCACGAGCGCCTGTCTGCGTGGATCTGGGTCCACGGGTGCCTGTCTGCGTGGCTCTGGGTCCACGAGCGCCTGTCTGCGTGGTTCTGGGTCCACGAGCGCCTGTCTGCGTGGCTCTGGGTCCACTAGCGACAGTCTGCGTGGCTCTGGGTCCACGAGCGCCTGTCTGCGTGGCTCTGGGTCCACGAGCGCCTGTCTGCGTGGCTCTGGGTTCACGAGCGTCTGTCTGCGTGGCTCTGGGTCCACGAGCGCCTGTCTGCGTGGCTCTGGGTCCACGGGCGCCTGTCTGCGTGGTGGACACACCACTGGCATCTGTGTTCCCTCTGCTTTGATGCTTCTCTGGACCCTGGGTTCTTCTGGGGTCTGGGTCCTGGTACCACCACCACCACCGGGCTGTATGGTTCCTCTGGAACTCGGTACTCCTGGCTCCTGGCTCCTGTGCCTGGGTTCTCCTGGCTCCTGGGTCCTGTGACTGGGTTCTCCTGGCTCCTGGGGTCTGTGCCTGGGTTCTCCTGGCTCCTGGGGTCTGTGCCTGGGTTATCCTGGCTCCTGGGGTCCACCACAGGGCTCTAGAGATGCTGCCTGGTACCAGGGTGGTGCTGAGGAGAGCTGAGGAGCCAGCTGCCATGTACTTAGGGCTAAGAATAATCGTATCGCAGAGATGTTAATTTATCGTGACATTGTCCTCAGTCAGACATTAGGAATTATGTACTAGCTTTAGTTGAGCTGCTAATTCAGTCCCGCTTAAACCCATTTTGACCCGGGAACGATTCTACAAATGTCTTCTAAATCCTGACAGTTTTCTGAAAAACCCTATATTTCTATATCAGTGGTTCTCAAACATTTTCATGTCAAGGACCCCCAAGATTATATGTAATTGGCTGCCGACCACCATCTGAAAATATGTTGTTCCCCCCCCCCAGAAGCAAATATTTGAGTTAAAAATGTTCACTGTGAAAGAATAAATATTCAAAGATTTGCGCCACATTTTCAGGATTTTTCAAAAATAGCAGACCTACAAGCTTGTAGCGCGGCACTCGGTGCCGCGTTACGAGCTTGTAGATCTGCTATTTTTCAATAGCTAAAGTATAACATAATGCTTAAAACACCAAAAGGGGTTCCCCCCCAAAATGGGTTAAACCCCTCAATACTTGATAAAACATACGTGTATAAAGAGTGCATTTGGTACCGCTCTTATTTCACTCGATTCGCCACAAATAGCAGATCTACAAGCTCACTACGCGCTGTGTTGCAATGCGTTGTGAGCTTGTAGATCGGCTATTTTTTTGCAGAACGTTGCCCCAATATCGCTAACCGCAATATTTTTTGCCACAATAATCGTGACATGTCACTTTCATATGTTCCCTCTTGCATCGCTACATGAAGGTGACGATTAATTGGACACACTAATAATTGGAAATTAACGTTTTACGATTAGACAATTATGTGATAATTGTGACAGGCCTACCAGAGAGGTGAGGAGAACACGGATGCATCATCTGGTGATGGGGAGACCATGGCTGGGTCAAAAGGTCATGGGGAGCCCATATCTGGGTCCAAAGGTCATGGGGAGACCATGGCTGGGTCACAGGGTGATGGGGAGACCATGGCTGGGTCACGGGATGATGGGGAGACCATGGCTGGGTCACGGGATGATGGGGAGACCATGGCTGGTTTCTGGGGTCCTCGGAACTCCCTAGCTGAACATCACAGCTCGGTGGACCTTCTGTCTGGGCGTCAGGGGCTAAGGTGATCGTTGGGGAGGATTCTGAGCCTTGATTTGGGCTTTGGTTCATTCCATTAGCTGTAGTATGGATAGAGGGCAGGGCAGGGCAGGGTAGGAAGTGATAGTTGGTGGATGAGTGCAAAATGAACAGTGATGGTCAGAAACTGATGGAAGTGGATGGATATGAATATTAAGGCATATGCATGTTAATTAATAAGGTCTTCTTCATTTGCTTTTTCATACATTGACATATGTGTTAAAGACCTAGTGCTACAAGCCTTTTCTTTCATAATATTACTGTGCAATGATGTTTGAAATCAGCTGAAGTGCATAAAAGGGCTGTCTGTCTCACAGTTGAAAATTCTAACACACTTAGAATATATAATGCATATATGATGCAACGCAAAAATACATATGTAATAGTCCACCGGCAAATGACATTTCAGTATTTCTTGTGATACTAAATGTTATTTCTGTTTAAAAGCATGTGTGTGTGTAAAATTCGAATCAAATAATATTTCATAAGGATGCCGTCCATCTAACCAGTTTGTGCAACATATCCTGTTAAGATGTTCATACTTTCCTTCAGAAGAATCTCTCTAGGTTTTCTCTAGGTTTTTATTCATAACAAGGTGGACAGTGTGAACATTCCCTTACTCTGTGTTTTCAACTCACGAATGAAGACTTTTGTCATAAGTTATGCCTACATGTGTTCGTATTAAAAGATTATATCAATGTCAATGTTTTGAAATGTGTTGCATATTATCGTCTCTGTCTGGTGGAAACCTCATATGTCCAAAATGGTTACGTGTCAGGATTCAAATTCTAAAGTAGCAGATCGACAAGCTCAAAGCCCGTCACTTCGCACCACACAGCTCGTAGATCTGCCATTTCTCATTAGGTTTGTGTGACACTGTAGTACGATCACGTAGCCTTAGGGCGTCGATTTACAGAAGGAATATGGAGATAAGAGGCTTCTGCCCGACAACAACCAAAGGACCAATGTCTACAATAGATATGCCACAGGTTAGGAAGCGCTCGTCGAAGTCACTGAGCGGCCCTGCGTACCACCTGTTTCGAATTTGCACATAATGCAGGAGGCAGCAGCACGACCCATTAATAAAAAACTAGTGCTTCCAAACTCCAACACTTGGACAAAATATCACGGCACGGAATTTCTTGACAGAAAGTAGCTCATAACATGTCTACGGTGGATTTTTATGAAACAAACGCTTAGGATAATTCAAGCTTGCCCTACAGCGGCAATGTTGGTGAGTTTAATGGAGTTGGAACAACTGATGTTCGGGAGGTTTGACCAAGCAAAAGACAACCAACCACCACCCTCCTGCCAACGTCTACTCCACCCTGTGCCACCCGTGCCAACCACTCACCCACCTCCAACCTGGCCAACCACTCCTACCTCACCAATCACCCCCGGCGGCGTGCATAGTTTCCAGTAAACCCTGCTACACAAGAGGATTAATAGCCTTAAATTAATACTCGTAGCTTCCAGTTCATCAGCATCAGCCTCAGAATGGCCTCTCTGCCCAACATCTACCACTCAGACGACGAGGCTCCATCCACCGGCCCCGTCGCCGTCGAACCCGGTACTCACCGCACCGACGCTGTCGCCCTGCTGAACATCCATGCCTCGGACGACGAGGCTCTATTCATCGGCGCCGCCACCGAACCCGCCGCCGAACCCGTGGCCGCCGGTACCATTACTCACCGAGCCATCGCCGCCACCGATCTTGACGTCGTGCCCGACACTCCGGAGCAGCGGCGCGGTAGACCCAGGCCAGTCGTTACTGTACCTCCCGGTTCCGCCGCGTCCAACATGAACCGGACACCCCGGGAGTTCCGCGAGGGTCCACGTTCCTCCCCTCGCCACGATCACCAGCAGAACCCGGTACTAGCCCAGCAGCTCAAATCATCCCGCACTTCTTCGTCCCGTCTCCCCGGTCACCAAGCTCCAGCAGCAGCTTCCCCAACCAGCCATCCCGTTGCCTCTCCGCGCGGCTCCACCAGTACCAACCCTCGCTTCAGACTGGACCGTGGTCGGCCTACAAAGAGCCCTCATCGCCAAAGGCATTCCGTTCACCCGTTCAGCAAACAAACAAGCTTTATTTACAATTCTCATGTCCACCCGCGGCTCCGTCCCGCTCCGGTGACGTGACGCAGCATCCCGCTGCCACAGTGACGTTCCAGAGACGTTCATTCTCCCCAGACGTCCACAATCTCCACTCCCACCGCTCAACCAATGGAGCTCCAGCCACTTCCCATCCTGCAAACGGCCAGTATCCTCCCTCCACCACACACTACACCACTAATCCAAATTCCACCTGGTTTTCTCCCTTCTGCCCTACCTGTCCCTCCCTCCCACCTCCAGCAGGCAGCAGCACCCCCCCTCCCCCCCACCTCCTCCCTCTTTCAGTACAACCAAACTCTTCCCTTTCAGGCTCCATCTTTTCTAGGAGGTCCCGCAGCCGCCCTAGGATGTCCCCCAGCAGCGCCCAGCGCCCCACTATTTAACCTGTCTTCTCTCCCTCCCTACCCAGTGTTCCCCAACCCCCCACCCCCTCCTTCCTTCTCCCTCACTACAGCCACGCCGGCACCCATTCCACCATCAGCCATCGACCTCAACGCCCCCATGGTCTCCCCATCCCTCCGAAAAGAAGGCAACCCCCTCCTCAACACCAACCCCTCACAGCTAAATCAGCCACATCTGCATCTCCCGCACTGACTACTCGGACCCCCACACCATGCCACGCTCGAAGCCGTATTTCTCCCGGCCTTTTTTTGGAGGCTTTCCTTCATCCGTCCACAACCCAGCCCCTACGAGCCCCGTAACCACCCACTCTCCCCGTAACCACCATCGGGTCCCCCCTTCGTAACAACAGTGGTTCAGTCGCCAACCGCACCCGGCACCATTCTCACCTCGCCCGACGGTCTTCCCAGGCCCATCACAGCTACATCCGCACCAACGCCCCCGACCTCCACAACGCCCACCGCTCCAGGGTCTGGTAAATTCTGGTAAGATACTTTTGGGGTTTCTACACATTTCGCACAGGCGCACGCCTCGACCCCCAAGCCAAAGTATCTGGGTCCACAACCCCTCGAACCCATCAGTCCCACTACCGCCCACGTCCCGTGCTCTTGACCATCTAAGCCGCACGGCGCACGCTTGCGTGTGGCGATGACCTTAGATGTTCATGCCGGCACTTCTAATGGCATCCTCCCACGGCCAGACCATCTAAGCTGCATGCTACACGCCCATGTGTAGTGATGCCCTTGGATGTTCTCGTCAGCGCCCCACACGTCGTTCGTGCCCCTGACTATCTAAGCCGCACGCTGCACGATCGCATGTAGCGATGACCTTAGATGTTCATGCCGGCACTTCTAATGGCATCCACCGCCCCTGGCCATCCAAGCCGCACGCTACACGCTTGCGTGTGGCGATGACCTTAGATGACCATGCTGGCTCCCCTAACGTCCTTCCATGCCGTGGCCGTTTATGCCGCACGTTCCATGCTTCGCATGTGACGTGCCCATAAACGACGTCTATTCAATAAACCACCCTAAAGGTTCTTATGTCTGATGCTTGGTCTTTCCTAGTGAAACGTTGTTTAATACAAGCAGATCGCAAATGCAATTTGGATGAATGGGCTGTCACTGGAGGGTATTTGCAACTCTAGATGGTGGTGCTCAATATTTCATGTCAAGGACCCCACAAATTATATGCAATTGGCCACCGTCCCCCATCTGAAAATATGTTGTTCCAGGGACCCCTCCAAGTCTTGTCTCTCGTGGTCAGCGCGCTCCTACCTCTTTGTGTGCAAATTGCGGCTCTACGCCACAGCGTTCAGTACTTTTACTTCTACTCCACTACATCTCAGAGACAACATTTGTACTTTTACTTCACTACAATTATTTGAAAACTTGAGTTACTAGTTACTTTGTAGATTTTAATTTTGATAGAGAACATACATTAACCACTTCAACCCTATACATTTTGGCCATTTGAAAATACTACTATTTTTAATAGATTTTGTACACATTTTGAACTTGTGAAATGGGACATTCTGCAATATGAGTACTTTTACTTTTAGTACTTTAAGTACATTTTGATGCAGATACTTTTGTACTTTTACTCAAGTACATTTTCAATTCCGTACTTTACCTGTAACGAAGTAGTTCTAAATTGCAGTATTGGTACTTTTACTGAAGTAAAACAAAGTACTTTTTCCAACACTGGTTCTTGGGTTGGTTGGAGTTCCACTGGAGGTAGTCAGGGGACTCGGGGCATCAGAGGTCGTCGCTCTTTCAGCATCGCTGTGAGACATCGCCGTGGCTTCTGCGACAGCGTTGCCTCCGTGAACAGTCGGGGCCTCGTCTTCACTCAGGCAGCTCTTGGAGAGCTCGGTCAATTCGGCCACGGTCTTGGATACGAGAATCATTCTGAGGTCTTCGTTCATTTTAAGAGACACGTCCGTCGTTTGGCTTGAAGTTGTGACAGCGCACGCTTTCACAGGGAGGAGGTTGGCTCTAGCTTTCACAGGGAAGAGGTTGGCACTAACTTTCACACTGTTCACAGGGAGGTTGGCACTAGCTTTGTTCTGGGACTGGCTCGTGCAGGATGACTTCCTCACCTTCACCTTTAAAACAGCACACAACATTAAAAGTCAGTCACTGCTTATTTTATTAACACCTTTCAAATGGCCTCGCACAGGTTGGAACGTGATGACTCCAGAGGACATGAATTGATGGTTATGTCCACAATTGCCATTTCAAAACAGTTTTAAGGACATGTCACACCAATGCAACTCCTCGCAACAAAACAGTTTAAGGACATGTCACGCCAATGCAACTCCTTGCAACAAAACCGTTTTAAGGACATGTCACGCCAATGCAACTCCTTGCAACAAAACCGTTTTAAGGACATGTCACGCCATTGCAACTCCTTGCAACTGCCATTGGGGATAATGGTTGCATGACAGTATTCATGCAACTATACTCACAACCTAGCCGCAATTTGCAACTCTAGATTTTTTTATAATGTGATGAATCTAGAGTTCCAATACCCTCCATTGACCCTCCATCTGCTTGTCTTAAACGACGTTAAACTCACCAACATTGCAGCTGTAGTCCAAGCTTGAATTACCTTAGAGCTGTTGTTTGGAAATAATAAAAAAGTTCCCCCATTTTGTGTTTCCTAGAACTGTAATTATGGAAAAAATCATTAACATGGTGAAACACATCTTGATGACATCATCAAGATGTGTTTCACCATGTTAAGGATTTTTTTCAGACCTCCAGTTCTAGGAAACACAGAATGGGGGAACTTTTTTATTATTTCCACACAACAGCTCTAAGGTACATTAATGACATAGTAAAATGTTGAAAATGAGTGGAATGCCCCTTTAAAAACGTTTGCTCTGAAAGAATATATATTCAAAGATTTGCGCCGCATTCTCACGATCAAAAATAGCAGACCTACAAGCTCGTAGTGCCGCGCTATGAGCATGTAGATCTGCTATTTTTCAATAGCTAAAGTATAACATAATGCTTAAAACACCAAAAGGGGTTCCCGTATAAAATAAAGGAAACCCCAATATACAAATATCCTACCTAATAAAAAACAGAAGCCAGAACAAATTAATAAACAAAAAGAGTTCACGCACCCCTAGACTCCAAAGGCGCATTACTTTATCCAGAACTGTAGCAGTCCTTTAGCATAGTTTTAACACAAGACATTACATTATCCAGAACTGCAGCAGTCCTTTAGATAGTTTTAACACAAGACAGACGGAACGCTGTTGTTTGGATGCAAACATCTGAGCCACTGCAGGCAGGAAGCCTTTATAGTTCAGTCCATGACGACAGGAGCCAATCACATGCAAGACCATGCAGACAGGAGCCAATCACCTGCCAGTCCATGCAGACGGGAGCCAATCGCCTGCCACGTTCAACCTACTAGTCACCAGCTGGTAGTCAATCAGCCACTCACCACCACCACCACTCAATCAATCACATCAGTGATGACATCACAGACCAATGAGGGCAGAGGACAGGCATGGGGATAAACCGCACAGCACCATAAACAATGCACTCACAATGTGACACATCATCATCATCATTCCATAAACAATGAACTCACAATGTGATACATCATCATCATCATCATTTTTCGACCGCGATCGAGATCATGGATTTCACATTGCCACGGAAGACTTTCCGGTCCTTCATTGCCACCCCCAGTTCCTGCTTACTGACTAGGAAGCTCTGAGAAGGAAGGGAAGTGGTCACGTGACTGGGCTGCGCCATGACACTTTCATGGACACTTTCATGGGAGCCAAACTACCCGGAAGTTTGGCAGAATGCACTGGAGTCAATGAGAGCTCAGTGACCAGCTCATGAACAAACATTATTTATGAACAATTGAGACCTTTTGTAAAGTAATCACTTCTGGAAAATAACAGAAGACATGTAACACATTATTGTCTGCTGTGTTGTTATTCGATGTGTACACTGTAATTTTTATAGAGGTATGGTATCTAAAGAGCACAAAGTACCTTTCTGAACGCACCAAGTATCGCGAGACTTCCCACCATTTCCTGTCTGGCAGCCAAATATCGCGATACTTCGGAGCCAGAAACGATACTGCTGCTGTTTAGATCATCAGATAAAATGATATAGGCCTACTGTGCAAAAAGTAAGTGATTAGAAAACAACCTGTGATATGTCTTCTGTTATTTTCCAGAAGTGATTACTTTACAAAAGGTCTCAATTGTTCATAAATAATGTTTGTTATGAGCTGGTCCAGCCGGCTCCATTCACTGCCATGTATTCATTGCACTTCCGGTGTGAGTTTGGCTCCCATGAAAGTGTCCATGAAAGTGTCATGGCACAGCCCAGTCACGTGACCACTTCCCTTCCTTCTCAGAGCTTCCTTACTTACTGATGCATGTGTCCCTAGCGATGACATCATGTGTCCCTAGCGATGGCATCATGTGTCCCTAGCGATGACATCAGGGGACGACAGTTTTCTACCTCTGGTCTGCTTTGAGGCAGGACTCCAGAGAAGAAGGGAAGATATAACCTCATTGTCAGCTCTGTAGCAGTGGCCGGCAAACTGTGTTCTTCTGGATCGGACTAGTGAAGAAACACGGGGAAGGTTGCCGTATGTTAGATTATACCACAGGTCGTTTCGAGGAAGCAATCTGATTGGTTGAAACAGCCTTCTAGCCGTGGGTTAAACCAGCACCATTCACCACCTAATCAAAACAAAGAATTCAGCTGCTCTGTTCTCCCAGAGCGCTAGCAAACTCGGTGGCTAGGCTAGCTAGTTTCTTGGGACATTTGTGGTCGTAGTGACTACATCTGTCATTAAAAAAATATATTCTTTCAGCGATTTTCTTAGTTTTAAGGGTAACTGTTGTATAATTGCAATATTACACTCGAGGGTGTGGGTTAACGTGATTATTGCCACTTCAGTGATGCTTGCGGAACTCGACTTCGTCTCGTTCCTCACCGCATCCCTGTCGTGGCAATAATCACGTTAACCCACACCCTCTCGTGTAATATTGCTTAATTAGTCGATGGGTGGCTCTTCCAAGAGAGATTTTGCGCTCTCATTAGAAGGCGGGTGTAAGTGCCATCCAACCGTTTCTCTAGTTGTGCGACACATTATGTGACACATTGTAGGCTTGTAGATCGGCCATTTTCTGCATGCAAAGCCTTTCCTTAAAGATGGAGTGCCACGATTTTTTTCCACCCAAAACATGATCATCAGGTATCATTATAATATAAGGAGGAAGAACTTTTTCCAAAAAGTGTATAAAATCATGCTTTTATGTGAATACGCCCACCAGTTCATTAAAGTATGCCTGCTTTGCCTGGTGGGTGGTGATGGGTGGTGATCCACCTGAACTGAAGCCACACCCACAGCTGTAGTTGTATGATAAAGGGGGAGGGGTTAGGGTTTGGTCTGATAGTGTGATGTCACTATATTACTGTTTATTTCATTGGCCCGTTTTACTGTCAAGGGTTCAGCCTCCAGGAAGGAACCCTAAATACAAAGTTAATACACCATTGCACATAAAAACGACTCCAGGGTGTCTAATGAAGTACTGTCACCTCATAGACACATGAAAAAGTGGAAAAATACAAAAATTGTGGCACTCCATCTTTAACGAAAATGGTAAATGGTGCGTTTATGCTCCTCCTCTTGTCCACATGTGGAAGTGTCCTTGGGCAAGACACCGTTGCCTCAAGTGAGTCGGTCGGTGTGAGCTCACCACCGTCGGTGTGTGAATGTGGGAAGTGAGGACGCTGGCGTCGACTGTTCGCCGCTTCACCTCCCAATGTATGAATGAATGAACCATTGTAAAGATTCATTCCCTGATGAAGGCTTAACCGCCGAAACGTTGGATTATTTTTTGTCTTACCTGCTGTCCTAATAAATATTGGCACTCTGGCTATTGGCGTGTGCGGCCTTATGGCCGATTCATACTCCTATTTTACCGCTGTAGTGCCGAAATGATTTCGGCTCGTCAGACATTTTCAGTAGCACCGAAGAGCCGACTTTAGGACGGTACCCCCCCCCCCCCCCCCCCCCCCCCCCCGAACCTCAAATTACATCACATTGTAGGCTCTACAGAGCCGAACCGACTTTTATTCGGCTCTAAAATACGAGTATGAATCGCGCCTTAGGGGAGCCGGGCATCAAACAGGGAACCTTTTGATTCCCTATTGGCTGCTCTACCTCCTGAGCCACTGCCTCCCCACATCATTGTATAATCAAATGTATCATGAATTCAACCATCAAATTAGCTTAATTGACACTCAGCCTGAATTTTCATTTTGTTTCACTTAATTCTGAATCGCCAGAACATATATGTGGGAGCTATTTAGTATTTCAGTATATTTTCTATATAATTATCTAATGCATTTATTATTTAGTTTGCTTTGCTTAATTAGTTTGTTTACAGCCATTAATTCTGTTATAGCTAATGCTTTTATTTTGAAGGTGATGGGCAATTCTGGGGGGCACAGCTGAGTCTACTTAATTAAGTGAGCACACACAGGTAGTCAGTGAGCACCGGGAAGGTTCATGATTTTTTACCAGCAGGTCGGGGAGAGACTAGCATTTTGACATCATTTGCTGTATGTCTGTCTGGAGAAACTACAATAAAACACCATCAAATGTTGCTGCCTGACTGGACAATGGCCTCATTCCCTATACCACTGCGTAAGATTCGCTGCCCGGTGCCTTTAGTGGCACATAGAGGCACCATAAAAACATTATTAATACAATGAAAATATACATTTTAAGAGATGTCAGAGAACTTTCAATTATAAAAATGCTTGAGAATTGATGATTATGACTCATCTATGAATTAAACTACTGGGGTCCTGCAACCAATACGGTGATCCACCGTGCATAAAGATGTTGTTTAGTCGGCCCTCCTCTAAATACTGTACGTGACTCCTCTACACTTGTATCAGTCCTGGGTGAAAAGGGTTAACTGGAATGGTAACGGGACAAAATCCAAACTACCGCACAATCTGAAAGAGTACATTTTGAACTCTTGTAAGGAAAGGTACTATCCCAACGACGAAATAGCTGCAGTAGACAGACAAGCCATTGTTACTGAGATTAATGACAATCTGCGTAAAAGAAGAGATTGGAATAACAGTGAATAGCCTATGTTCTTTGACAAGCATGCATTGTTTCCTTTTTTTGTGTGATTTTTATTTCAATCAATGTGCTGTAGCCTACTGAACTGAGGATATGATTATTGTCTTTGACACGCATGAAACGTTAACTTTTTGTTTCTTTTTTGCTGTACTGTTTATAGTACATTCATGGTTTCATGGTCTATTAATATTATTATGAGCTCTTATAATTACTGTTTTATTTTATCCTCCTGCGTTCCATACCTGCACACACCACGCTCATGCAGTTAAGAAAGATTCACAGTTTCAAATGTTTTCCTGTTTCTCAGAAATTAACCCCGTCAAAAATGAACCTTGAACAATAATTCGATTGCAGCTGTAATAATTTTAGCGCAGCGCCTGCTTCTTGGTGGTAGCCTAATTATTTATTTAACCTTTATTTAACCAGTAAAAACACATTGAGAAATGTAACCAGTAAAAACACAGTCAATGATAAATTAATTTAGCACGCAATGGCGTTAGAGGCATATTTGCTTTTCTTTATTGTAATAAGTTTGGCGCAGCGCGTGGCACTGTGCTTCTTCTACTTTGCAAACTTTAAAATACAAAAAGGGTTTAATTGCAAACATTTCATCAATAATCATCAAGACAATTCAGATTAAACGATAATAGATGCCACACAAGCATGCAAAAGCGACACATACACACACAGTCTGATTGAACATTTTATTAACATTTATTCACATTTGCACATTCTCTCTTATATGGGTTTGGTAAACCACTACATCTCAGAGGCAAATATTGTATTTGTACGCCACTACATTTATTTGCAAACTTTAGTTACTAGTTACTTTGGAGATTTTGATTAATATAAAAAAATATGCATTAACCACTTCCTCAGTATAGTAGACTATTTGAAAATAGCCGATCTACAAGCTCACAATACGTCGTGATGTGCTAGATTATGAGCTTGTAGATTTGCTATTTTCAAAAGATTTGTATACATTTGAAAACTTGAAATGGGACATTCTGCACAATGAGTACTTTCTACTTTTGGTACTTTAAGTACACTTTGATACCAATACTTTTGTACTTTTACTCAAGTAAATGTTGAATACCGGACTGTTACTTGTAACAGTATGTATTTCAATGTATTTCTATATTGCAGTATTGATACTTTTACTCAAGTACAAAATGTGATACTTTTTCCACCACTCCACTGCATATTGCAAGCTATACTCAAGTGCAGCTCTGCTCATCATGGCTTGAAGCCACCTGGTGGTTGAATGGCCACTCCACATATTAAAATAAACCTGTGGGTGTGGCTGAGAATCTGGGGGTGGGTCTGTGGGTGTGTCTAACAGAGGTACCTCTGGGTCCTGATAAATGTCAGTTTGAGACTGAGGAAGAAAGATATGGGACCCCACTGTAGTTAAAGGGACACTTCACCCTTTTTGCCAAAAATATATATATCAATGACGTTTATAAGATTTTGAACACTTTCCTGGCGTTATTTTTTGTGTAATCTCTGGGTTTAGATATTTTAGATTAACGGGTGGCTCTGACGTCAGAGACACTCTTCCGTATTGCTACGTATTGGCTGTCAACAGCATCCATTTGTTTTTTCAATGTTGTGGACCGGAGCGTGGTGAAATAGTTGCTAAGATACGATCGTACCGTATTTGGCAACTAAAAGACCTGTCCCGTAATGAACCGATACGGGACGCACTTAATCCCGTATTTTTGTCTCGTGGAAAAATGACAGCGCGTTATGGTGATTCTCAGTCACTCGCTCCCATGCAGTAATAAGAAGGGGCAGCCGACTGAGCTATAGGAACAGGAAAGCAAGACACTGGAACCTGGTGTCTGGAAGGGCGCTAGGCTCAGCTCATTGGTCAGTACTCTTCATAGGCATGCAGCAGAGCCAATCACTATGCAGTATCGTATCTTAGCAACTATTTCACCACGCTCCGGTCCACAACATTTAAAAAACAAATGGATGCTGTTGACAGCCAAAAATCTTATCTACCTCAGAGTCAGAAAGTTCTAGTAGTGAGATAGAACTAAAAAAGAAGAAAAACTAAGTGCAGAGCTGAGTGGGAAAAAGATTCGGTGGATTTTTATGAAACAAAAGCTTTGCAGTTTGAAAGTGGATATTCAAGCTTTCCCTACAGCTGCAATGTTGGTGAGTTTAATGTTGTTTAATACAAGCAGATGCAAATTGGATGAATGGGGAGTTAATGGATGGTTTATGGCAAGTCACTTCATATCATTATAATAAATCTAGAGTTGGGGGGGGGGGGGGGATTCGTGGCAACATAGCGCGTCTCTCTGGTGCTGCTCTGCTGACGACAGCGACATGACACAAACACAATAACAAATGCGCATGTGGGGGTGCGGTCAACGAAGGTTGTAGGTGGAACAAATCGCAGTGTCCGTGACGGCTGTGTTTTGGGGCTGGTCTAGCTGCAGTGTGAGGAGACAATGTAGTCCGGTAGCAATACGGAAGAGTGTCTCTGACGTCAGAGCCACCCGTTAATCTAAAATATCTAAACCCAGAGATTACACAAAAAATAATGCCAGGAAAGTGTTCTAAATCTTATAAACGTCATTGATATATATTTTTTGGCAAAAAGGGTGAAGTGTCCCTTTAACTCGTGCACCATTTTAAATACATCTTGGTATTAATTTGGTTATTTTTCATCAAGACAGAAAGGTCATTACTGCAGACAGCTCCTCATAGAATATACACTGGTTCCCAAATGGAAGAAAAAAAACCCTTCAGAAAATGACCCTGATTGCATTTTTGAGGAAAGTTACATAATGTGTTGTTTCTATATGATTTTGATTTGCTGAATCCATTTCTGCCGTATGCCGAGTGATACGTCACACCGTTTAGTCAGAAATTGAGTAATTAGCATAATTAACTAGATAAAGTGCCCCTCGGGGCACAAGTCTCCACCAGGGCAGGTCAGGTTGTGGCCTACTGGTGGCGCTATAATAGGCCAATGTGAAAAGGGTGCCATTTCTTCTCACGCCTTGGATGGTAATTGGATGATTTCAGGCATTTTGTTACAAAAATGTGTTTTGCAAAAATCCACCTGTTGGTGGCGCTATAACAGGCCAATGTGAAAAGGGTGGGATATATTCCTCAGCCTAGTAGGAAAGTCTGAGAAAGATTTCACGAGAATTGCACGCTGCGTTCATGATTTGAGGCTTTTTGTTCAAAACGGGCCAATCCTGCAAACTTTGAAAGCCAACGTTAGCCAATTAGGATGGAATATAAAATATCGGACAGATCCGGCTTGAACACATGACTATAGCGATAGTGTGTAACGATTTGCGGGATGTTTGGACATAATCTGGAGGGGTAATATCAAAAAATGTGTTTTTCAAAAGTCGGCCTACTGGTGGAGGCTGTTCTGGAACATTTGGGGCAGAGGTTCATCGTTGGCATCCAGGGAGTGTGTGTGGAGACAATCACTATAAATACTGGAAATGGCTAAAATTCTGATAAATAAATTGTACATAATGTGTTGTTTCTAGAGCTGGGACTCGATTAAAATTTTTAATCTAATTAATTAGAAGCTTTGTGATTAATTAATCTCGATTAATCGCATTTTAATCGCATATCAATATTCAACCCGAGAACAGTGAGAAACCTTTTTTTTCAAATGTTTTTTGGTATCTCAGTGAATCAATGAATAGTGACTACAGGATACCACTCATTTTCAACATTTTACTGTCATTAATATACCTTAGAGCTGTTGTGGAAATAATAAAAAGTCCCCCCCATTCTGTGTTACCTAGAACTGGAGGTCTGAAAAAAATCAGTAACAAGTACATCTCAGTGACATCACAAAGCTGTACTTCATAGTGTTACTGTTTTTTGTCAGACCTCCAGTTCTAGGCAACACAAAATGGGGTGACTTTTTATTATTTCCAGTTTTCCACACAACTCCATAGAAAAATGTTGAAAATGAGGGGTATTCCCCTTTAAGCAATACAACTTACAACAGATAAACAAGTGCAGCAAGTGCCTATATAAAGTGTCTATGAATACTCAAATGTGCTTTACATGGTGGGGCATCAGAAAATAAATAAAAACAACTTTATTAGGGGGTAAACACTTAGACAAAGGAACAAAATAAAAAACGGTGGAATGAACTAGCTGGGTGGGGAGTGCATTTCACATGGGGTTGGGGCAGACCATTGTCTGACCACGGACTTTCACACTTGCTGCTTCAGTATGTTTCGCATTGAGGACAGCTTGACAGCTTTGTGCTGTGGTGAAATCTCCGCGAGCCTCTGCAAGGCGTGCAAGCCTCTACTCTGCGAGACATGCTAAGCTGAAGCAGCTAGCATGGAAGCTAGCTAGCTAGCATGGAAGCTAGCTAGCTAGCATGGAAGATAACATTGGTCATATGGCTTATGGATGCTTTATTCCTTTCCCTCTGACATTGCACACAACCATGCTGCTATCCACGCGTCCATCCGATAGCTTTTAAATCTAAATGTCCCATCCACGGAGCAAACGTTTGGGTGTTGTAAATTGTTGTCTGACGGAGCTGTAGTGTAGAGTGGACTGGACTCACTGCTGCTGCTCCTCCCCCTGCAAGCCGTGCAAGGAGTGCAGCAGCCTAATGAGCCTAGAAATGCGCCCAGTGAGAAACGTTCCGCCGTGAAAAAAAAGGTGCGATTAAATGCGTTAATTTTTTTAACGCGTTAATTTTTCTGTAGTTAATTAATCTCAATTAACGCGTTAAAGTCCCGGCCCTAGTTGTTTCTATATGATTTTGATGTGCTGAATCAATTTCTGCCGTATGCCGAGTGATACAAGTCACCGCGTTTCGTAGTAAGTAATTAGCATATTTAATCACTAAAAACTGGAAATAGATCATTCTGATAAATGAATCTTATAAAAGCCCTGTGCGCCTGCATGGTTTCCAGAGTAATTTGCTGCGTTCCATGATTTGTTTTGTCACTTCACTTCAAATCACAGATTACAGTGAACGGGCTGGGAACCAGGCTAGAGCCCTGGGGCTCCGGTGGAGATTCTTGCTGTCCATCGAGAAAGTGTTGCTCTAAACTGGAACCCTCAGCCCAGTGCTCTCTAATATTCCCAGCAGGCTGCTTGACAAATTGGTAATGATTCTGAAACCTGCTCTTTTATTCTTTAACACGTGAAGTACAATATAATGTTCAACCTTTTTTGGAGAACACAACGTAGGCTATGTGTGTTGATATTGTGGTAAGAAAAAATAGTGCTGTCATTCAATATTTGAATCATGAACAATCACATTATTTATCTACAGTAATTAATTGTGCGATTAGTTTGTATCTATCCACAATGTTTAATAGTAGTAGTAGTCCTATTAACATGGGAGTGGAAACTTATGCTGACTTTATGCATATGTTAATGTTTTATTGGAAATCAATTTAAAACCCTAAATAAGCCATAATGGTATAGTGTATTAAACAGGCTGCACAGTAGATGGGTATAATAATATGAGTACTGTAGAGTCCAACTGTATGCTTTAATCTAAAAGGTTCACTAAAGGATGGACATCATACATAGTCTGTTGATTACTTTTGACACAATGAAATTTGTTTTTAGTAATATGTAGCCCATCTGATCCCTGTAATAGAGGAAGGCTTTACGTTTGTCTTAAGCTATTAGTTTGAGTTGTGAAGCATTTAATCCCCAATATCAGCACTTAACTAAAACCATAAATATACCACTTAAAGTGAAAACCTTGGAATTGATTTAGACAGACACCAGGATAGGTTTTAAATGCTTTAGTATATTTTGTGTTTAAATGTAAACACAAAATATAAAATACCTCCAAATTCAACCTTTAAATATCAAATAAACCCATGCATCTAATGAAAAACAAACAAAACAAAACCCCACCCATGTTGCAGGACTGTTTAGTGCATCCAGAAGATGGTGTCCTTGGCGGGAGATTTACTCACAGTTTAGGAGAACAAACAGTTACAGCATGAAAATGGGATGCTCCGATGACGAGACCTCCAGACCTCGCCCCAGCGTCTCTACAGGGTTGAATAATGTCAAAATTATTAATAATGTAAATGAAATACATCACAGAAATACTACAAAATAAAACCCAGAAAATATAAAACAATAAACCCACAGGTAAAAAATAAACACTTCAGCTTTGTAAACACTTCTTTAGGTAATATAAAAGGTAGGTACATTTCCTTTCACATTAAAAATGTAACAAATACATCAACATCTGAAAACAACTCTTCACATTGTCTTTGCTTGTATAATTCAAATAAGAAAACATTTCAAATGACTCTTATTAACCCAAAATAATAACAGGGTTACAAATATATTACTAAATTCAGAAAAAAAGTCCTTAACTCCTTTAGCGCCATCTAGTGTTAGCATGCTCACACTGCCGATATGCCGCCCGTCTGCTCCCACTCTACGGAGCTTGTTTCCGTTCCGGGATAAACAGGAAGGAGGGGGCCTCCGGGAGGACATCAACACCACTCACATTAGCTCACAGCCTTTAGCTAGCAGTACGACCAGCTACATTTTCTCAGCGATGCGATACAAACTCACAGATTATTTATGAGTCGGGTGCGTGGCGGCGCACCATGGACAGCTCTCGAACCTTTGGAGATACAGCGCTTTGAAAATCCTGTTATAATGGAGGCTCAACGGAGCTGGATTTAAAAATCGCATCGCTGGTGGGGAAGGAGGAGCTCCATACTAGCCGGAGCAATGCTAAAAGGTAAACAGACGGACGGACGTACGCACGTTCATATATGTAGTAAACGGTTGTCTACGCATAAGCTATAGGCTACTGTACGCGTAGATGGAACAAATAGGTCCCAGGGGGGGGGGACGTTTATAAACGTAGATGGCACAAAAATAATTAAATTGTCACTTTTAACCAAATCGCCATTCTGAAGCACTTCTATATAGCAAAAAACAGGAAATCATCATAATGGAGGGAAAAAGGGAAAAAGGGCCTACAGTGAGGGGAAAAGGGGGTGGGTTGGGGTTTCAGATTTTACCGGGGTCAGTTTCAAATTGCAGTCGTCCGTAGGTGCCCTTTGAGAGCGGTTTTGAAGGAGTCAAGGGATTTGCATGTCTTAATTGCGAACGCAGTGATTGCGAACGCAGTGAGCATTTACTATGAGACCCAGCAGATCATGTCTGTCTGTCTGTCTGTGTGTCTGTGTGTGTGTCACGCTGTAACACCACCTGCCCGCCACCAGAGGGCGCAGCTGTATCACAAAAACACACGTGCACGCACACACGCGCACACACACACACACACACACACACACACACACAAACAACTTAACTTAAAAAAAAACTTAACTTAAAAAAAATCTTAAAAAAATAAAAAAATAAAATACAAATAAAAAAAACCTTAAAAAAGTATGTCATTTATTCTAATTGTTGTTATTGCAAACACACGTGCACGCACACACGCACATACACACACACACACAAACAACTTAACTTAAAAAAAAACTTAACTTAAAACTAACAAAAAAAAAGAACTAAAAAGAAAACCTTAAAAAAGTTCAGTTCGCGCGTCTTACTTGTGACTGTTGGTATCGGTATGGCGTTCCACATTTTGGTGGCAAAAGACTGTTGGTAGGGAATTCCACATGTTGGTGGCAAAAGACTGTTGGTAGGGCGTTCCACATATTGGTGGCAAATGACTGTTGGTAGGGCTTCCACATTTTGGTGGCAACACTTTGCCGTGATGCTATTACCTCAGGGAGTCAGGGGTTCTTCCAAGCATGGCAGCTCCCTTCAAAACAGCCTGCTGGGGCAACCATGGGCAAATAACTTTGCACTGAGCACCAAACTGCTCTGTAATGTGTTCCCCACTAACAAGAGGTAGTCAATGCTGAGATCCTTTTTAAAGATTTCTTTGAGACCTTTCATTGAAGAAAGATCTCTTCTTTTCTCTTGAGATTGTGATCACCCCATCATCCCAGCTGACAGCTTGCACATTCTTGAAGTACTTCTCTATTGGTTGCTTCTTATGAGCTAGGTAAGCTAAGTTGTAAGGACAGCGGATCTCTATATCATCATCCACATCCTTAAAGACTAAGAAGTCATCGATCATGTTGAGTTTCTTTAGAGCTCTACTTTCATACTTTACATACCAACGTTCATACTCATTCCAGAGATCACAAGAGAATATTTCCTTTAGGCAACTTTTAAAGTTTTTTGCAACCTGCTCCTCTCCCATACCATTAGCAGAGGCCTTGTGCAGCATTTTCAGGACTCCTCCAACACATACTTCATATACCGTGATGTCAATGGTACCATCTGCAAGACAACAATGTTAGGCATTAAAATATGAAACACACACACACACACACACACACACACACACACACACACACACACACACACACACACACACACACACACACACACACACACACACACACAGTATATATGAGTCATTGAATAAGTCTGCATGAATAAAATATAGCACAACATACCTCCAAAACAGACAACAATGTATTGTGTTCCAGGTTGTTCCAGTAGTAGGGTACTACTTGTCGTGTTGTCATCAAAGAAACCATCAAAACCATGCCCCAAACGTTAGGCAACTTGTAAAGTTTTTTGCAACCTGCTCCTCTCCCATACCATTAGCAGAGGCCTTGTGCAGCATTTTCAGGACTCCTCCAACACATACTTCATATACCGTGATGTCAATGGTACCATCTGCAAGACAACAATGTTAGGCATTAAAATATGAAACAGAGTAAAAATGTAGTGACGTTGCATACATTTAAAGATAAGGATTTAGCAGTATACTGTAAATACAGTGAATGTGTACAGCTTGCACACACACACACACACACACACACACACACACACACACACACACACACACACACACACACACACACACACACACACACACACACACACACACACACACACACACACACACACACACTATTATATATGAGTCATTGAATAAGTCTGCATGAATAAAATATAGCACAACATACCTCCAAAACAGACAACAATGTATTGTGTTCCAGGTTGTTCCAGTAGTAGGGTACTACTTGTCGTGTTGTCATCAACAAAACCATCTGAGGGCAGCTGCCTACACCAGATGAGGGCTGCTTCTGGCTCCGATGCCATGACCAACTTGTCCGGTTGACTTTCTCTCACAATGCCAGCCTGAAAAGAAAGAAAGAAAGAAAGAAAGAAAGAAAGAAAGAAAGAAAGAAAGAACAAAAAAAATAATTTCCAACATTTTCATGTGGAGAAGATATCATATAGAAGATAATAATCATTTTGATAATGTCATGTCATGTAATATATATATTATTTTGGGGGGGGTCCCTAGTTCAAACATGATTTTTTGGGGGTGTCTCCAGTTCAGTTATTAAGGGGCCAAGCTAAATGGCCTATGGTCCCTTATTGTAGTTGTCTGTCTTTAAGGGGCCGCTCCCAAAGTGCCTGGCCCCTTAAAAACAAAATTGCATTTCTGGCTTAACCGTGCAGTCGGGTTTTGTTAAACTTGGCAATATGGTATGCCAAACGGTGAGAACGCAAAGCCCATGGCCATTGGCCAAAGGGTGGCGCTATAGCACTCAATCGAAAATGCAAACTTTGAACAGGCATAGCTCATGAACCGTTTGACCGAGCCAACAATAAAACTTCGATAGACATATGCGTCTCCTGATGTCGAACAACTTTTGTGTTCTGACTTTTGACCTCTGACCCTGGCTAATGCTACATTCACATGGAATCAGGCAAGCAGTAGATGGCAAACTGGAAGTCATTTTAGTGGACGGGAGCAGGACGGTAAACGGAACAGGACGGCACGGCAGCCTGGCAGCCAGATCCGGCGACGGTAACGGCAGACGGCATCAATGTTAAAATATTAAGTACTGTTTCCTTTTAATATCAATGCATCATGGATTCAAATTGTCAAAAGTGCAAAAAGCAGATCTACAAGCTCAAAGCGTGTCACACCGCAACACGAGGTTGTAGTGTTGCGGTGTGTAGTCGTCTATTTGAAGATTCGAAGGCAGTTGCAAAACGCATGCATCTATCTATCTATCTATCTATCTATCTATCTATCTATCTATCTATCTATCTATCTATCTATCTATCTATCTATCTATCTATCTATCTATCTATGATTCAGTGACAGTTACACAACCCCACCAACAGGAGGCGAAAGGCATTAAGGCAACAGTGCCTGGTTTATTTTGTTGCGCATGCGTGGAAAACCTTTGACCCAGTGCTTGTTTGCACCACGTCACGTCGCTGCGTCTAGTTTTCCATTACGGTGATGGCGTTGTTTGTTGAACAAGTCAAACATGTTGTCGTGCCTCTCGGGAATTGTTGATGTTTGTGCCTTTATTACACATTCTATATTACAGTAGGAACAGAAAGCTGGGTGGAAATGTCTCCTAAAGGAGGTCAAAAGCGTCAAATGGAGTCTGTACGGCTGAAGATAAATGAACAGCTAGCGTCGGTGGGAGAGGAGATATTGTTTGTTGTGGACAAACAGCAGCCTGGCGCTGCTGATGTTTGTAGTGTGGAGCTTAGCGTCAGAGTGTTTGTGTTGGAGCGCCTCAGCGCGGTGGGTGAGTTCATGGTCAACCTCTTCCAGAGAGAGATGGAGACGCTAGAAACTCTGCTGGAGACACAAAACAAACTCCTGGACATTGATTTTGATATGGACATCGATCTACACACTACAGGTTAGTAGACCACAACACCAGCTTAGCTACAACAAGTAGCATCAAGCTAGCTGGACGGAACTACATTTACCAGTAGTTATACTAGCTCTGGTCCATAGCTCTAATGCGTTGCATTTAGAGCTATGTTTCCCAATTCCTTTTTTAACCCTACCCCTCATCCCTTGCCCCTACCCCTCAGCCCTTGCCCCTTCCCCTTGCCCCTACATAATGAGTGTCAAGGGGTAGGGAGATAAATCATCACCCTAGGAATTGGAACGTCCCTAAATATTGAACGCCCCTTGTAGATATTGATATATTGATATACAACCTGTTCTCAGAAAATAGCTGATCTGCAAGTTCACTACAGGCTAGTGGTCCCCAAACCTTTTCATGTCAAGGACCCGCAAATTGACAATTAGCCCGCAGACCCCCATTTGAAGAGATATGCCAGGGACCCCATAGATTTTTACGAATCTAGCAGTGTCACGGACCGCCAGTGTGACATGCATTAGTCCATGGACCCCCATTTGATGGCATTTCTGTCTCTGGGACCCCCAATTTATATTGTGAAATCAATGTTAATTAACTCAGAGTGTACAAATGGACCCTTATGGGTCCATTTGGTTCCAAACTATCATTTAGCTGGGGACCCCCTGGAACTCTCAAGGACCCCTGGGGGTCCCCATAACCCACTTTGGAAACCACTGCTATAAGCTGTAGATCGGCTATTTTGGGAGAAGAGATGATGATGAAATAAATATATTGTGGTGACTAGGCACACACAGAACAGTTGTATATGACATTAATAATTCACTGCGTTGTTGCCCACGTTTAATATGATTGTTCCTCATTATAATGCAATGCAGTGTGTTACCTTTAAGTCCAGAAACACACCTCCGAGGTGTTGACGTATTTACCTCTGCGACAAGTGTTGTCTCTCTCTCTTCTTTTCTGATTAAACGGAGTGCCACCATCGTTGGCTTTTCCAATCTGAGAAATATCTCCTTCTCTTCTCTGCCTACGCCGGCACTCTTACATTGGTGACCCCGATACTCTTGGACGTTTCCAGAGTTTACTGAACATGTCAGCTTCACTGAAATTGCCCGAATTTTGGGAACGAAATGCAAGCGCGTGGTTCGCACAGGCGGAGGCTCAATTCGCCATCAAAGACATCACAGGGGATGAAACGAAATTTTATCATGTGGTGGCATCTCTTACCAGCGCGACTGCGGGGAGAGTGGTGAGTCTACTAGAACGTCCTCCGACGAGGAACAAATACGGGACTTTGAAGGCGCATTTACTGGATACTTTTGGACTTAATGAATCCGAGTGTGCGCGCCAACTCCTCTCGCTTCCCGGCCTCGGCGACAGCAAGCCGTCTGAGCTGATGGATCACATGCTGGCTCTACTGGGAGACCATCAGCCTTGTTTTCTTTTCAAGGAACTCTTCCTGCAGCAGCTTCCAGACCAGGTTCGTTTGGCACTTGCAAATTCTGCTATTACTGATTTTCGTCTGCTGGCCAGAGAGGCAGATACATTTTTCTCGGCTGGGAAGAAATGTTTTGCGGCCACGCCCACTACTGCCTCCAGTGTCTCCAGCAGTGATGACCATATGTATCAGCCATACTCCATCTCTGCCACTAACACTATGCCCCGACGTGCAAAGCAGCCAGGAGGATTATGTTTCTACCATGCCAAGGTTGGCAATAAAGCCAAGAAATGCCTTCCTCCCTGTACATTCAGTGCGTCGGGAAACGCACCGGCCGCCACCTATTAGCAGCCGTGGGTGACGGCCGTACCAGCGGCTTGCTGTTTATCACTGACTCCATCTCCGGTTGTCGTTTTCTTTGTGATACAGGCGCCCACATGAGTACTTTGCCAGCTTCGGCCACAGACATTCGCATAGGGCCACGCGGCCCCCCCCTTGTGGCAGCCAATGGCAGCACAATCCACACCTTTGGCACACGCACTGTGACGGTGTGTTTTGCTGGTCAGTGTTTCACCTGACCGAAGTCTCCACCCCCCCTTGGGCGCTGATTTCTTTTTTGCCAATAAACTTCTGGTTGATGTGAGGAACCGACGCCTCGTCCATGCTGAAACGTTCAGCTCATTTCCTTGTGAGCACAGTGACACTGCCCCGACAAAGCTGTCCAGTGCACTCTCGCCTGCTGATGACTTTTCTCACCTCCTCGGGGAGTTCTCAGACATAACCACGCCTACTTTTTCATCTGCCTCCACCAAACATGGCGTGTTGCATTACATCTCCACCGAAGGCCCACCTGTGCACGCCAAGGCCCGTCGTCTTGACCCACACAGGCTCGCTATCGCTAGGACGGAGTTCGACACCATTGCTAATTAGTTATGTAACTTTTGCAACTTGTGGGGATTAGCATAACATTGGTCATGATAAAACCATACCAGCTATCACTGCAGCGAGTAGCCAACGTTATGCAGCAACAGCGTTATGTAGGTACAGTAGGCTATTTCATCACAGCTTTTAAGAGCTCCAAAACTGCAGAATGTTGACATATCGGGGTCTGGGGGGTCGGACTGATGCCTGCTAGTTAAGATAGTAGTTTGCATCCGAGTTGTTCCACCGGGGCACCGGCAGTAAATAAAAAATAATAAAGCGCCGATGCGAAATGAATGGGTAACGTTACCGTAACGTTGTATGAATGCAACGCTGTAGCATATCGTTAGTTCAAGTGAGGTAACGTTAACCTTTGCTAGAGATTGCGATATTTTTGGCGATGCAGATTGTTAACACATTCAAATAATATCATATTCTTCCATAAGTTCCATAATAAAGGACGGAAAAGGCGTCTTACCTCGTCCGCCTTCCGCCCTCTGTGATGTCCCTCCGTTTTAAGTCTGGTCGCGAATCCCCTTCGTTTGAAGGGGATCCAATCCCTTGCCCTTGGCCCTACCCCTCGCTCCAAAGAGAATTGAGATAACCCTTCCTCCTCACGTGAACACGCATCAGCAAGGGGAAGGGCTAAGGGCCATGGAGAAAAGGGGAATTGGGAAAGGGCCTTACTCTCGACTTCCGCCGCTCGCATGAATGCAGACCAGCCTCTCGTCTTTAGCGTAAATAAAAATAACGTTTTTGCTACTCACCAATACAAAGGCGGGTTGTGTCATTAGAAAGCCTACTTTCCTTAGTGGGAGCACTGGGAGCACTGAAAATGCAATGCATTAGAGCTATGGACCAGAGCTATAGTTATACTAGCCCTGAAACATGTTGTAGAGGCATTCGAGGATCCAAACCTCTAACTCCACATGGTGAGGGCCCTGGGGTGCATATAAGTATGCTAGTAAGTAGGGTAAGTATGAGGTCAAAAACAGTATGCCTTCCCAGCCTCACCAAACATTTTACATTGTTCTTAAAAGGCATGTCAAGAGACCTTAAACAGGCTACCCTACTTCCTCTCCCACTGAGCCTTTCAAAATAAAATACAAGTTACAATTCACTGTTCCAGAATCACCGCAGAGGAGCTTTTACTTTGAAGGGGAGAAATTATAAAGGACACATGTCATGACGCAACTGAAGCCAGTTTTACGCGATCGCTACATTTACATGGAAAACGTGTAGGCCTACATAAACATTCAGATTTCAAATATAAAGTCCTCACAACATGTGCCACCGGTGTTAGAAATGTGCTGGTACAGTGATTAGCATTGCTGCATCCCACGTTGTTTAATAAAAAGCATTTTTATCTGAGCACCGACTACTTTTCTCAAACAGGGTTCGTTTAGGAAATTCACAGTTGCACACCGAGAGTGCACTCGCCTATTTGTCTGTATTGGCAGTGCAGTCAGCGTGCCTATATCGAACACACCCAGTGCCACACTCCTCCCGACCTATACGGGCGCGTAGTTTAATGGTAAATGGTGCATTTATATAGCGCCTTTATCCAAGGCGCTTTACATAGATTGTGCATTACATTCACCCATTCATACACCGATTGCGGCGGAAGCCATGCAAGGTACCAACCAGCACATCGGGAGCAATTTGGGGTTCAGTGTCTTGCCCAAGGACACTTCGACATGTAGACAGGAGGAGCCGGGATTCGAACCGCCGACCCATGGATCATTGGACGACCTGCTCTACCTCCTGAGCCACAGTCGCCCCTAGTTGAAAGCCAATGGCAAAAAAAACAGCTCGGATAAAAATGCCTTTTATTACACAACACAGGATGCAGCAATGCTAATCGCTGTACCAGTGAATTACTGGCACATGTGGTGAGTACTTTAAATTTGAAATCTGAATGTTTATGTACACGTTTGCTCTGTAAATGTAGCGATCGTGTAAAACAGGCGGAAGTTAAGCCATGGCGCGCGTGAAGTACGAGCGTCATGTGAACCATGTCTATAGTTATACTAGCCCTAGAATGTCTGTGATCATACATAAATTACATATATTCCTGTATACACAGCCATAGATCGGATGCCTCCGCTCCCAGTGAGCAAGGAGACATGGCCGGCATAAATGTGCTCCACGCTCCGGAGTGAGATATTGTCCTCTAGTTTCACAACCATGTAAAAGTTCTAAGGGCGAGGGGTCCGGAATGACAGCTGGACTTCCCTTTATGAGAGTCACTCGCAGGGCAGGGTTTTCTGCTGCAGCCTAGGCTCCAGAGTCGGAGGCACGGCGTGCAGAGTGCCTTTTTAAATCCATTCTCTGCAGCTGTAAGAAATGAATTAATATCAAACCGAAAGAGCGCGTATTACATTCTAAAAGACAAGTGTAGGTTACATTAATGAAAAACACATCGGTGAAATAATGTCGGCATCGGGGCTACAAATGACGGATACATCGGTGAGACCGATGTCGGGCTCTACTCACAACGCCTTGCTCTGTGAGGCATTGTGAAGAGACTCGAGACATTTTTAAAACGATGGTTATCCTGACAAAACAAATAGGAGAATAAATGTCATCTTTGAGTTGACAAAAGCACTTTGAGTTGCTCTGCTGATGCTACCTTCGCTCTCCTCCTTCTGTCTGTGTGTAAAGAGGTTTCATCTGAATATGAGGAGAGGAGATCCAGTCTGGTCCAGGAGGAACCACAACATCAGGAGAGGAGATCCAGTCTGGTCCAGGAGGAACCACAACATCAGGAGAGGAGATCCAGTCTGGTCCAGGAGGAACCACACCCTCCACAGATTAAAGTGGAACAACAGGAGAGGAGTTCCAGTCTGGTCCAGGAGGAACCACACCCTCCACAGATTAAAGAAGAACAACAGGAGAGGAGATCCAGTCTGGTCCAGGAGGAACCACAACCTCCACAGATTAAAGATGAACAGGAAGATGAGACTGGTGAGTCAACTTTGACATTACTACGTAGGAATATGTGGTGCAAGTGAGTGTGCGTGCGTGTTTGGGCGCGGCGCACACACGTGTGTGCGTGCGTGCGGCGCACACATGTGTGTGTGTGTGCGTGTGTGTGTGTGTGTGTGTGTGTGTGTGTGAGAGAGAGAGGGGGGAGGCAATAGTCCGACACGGGAGACCGAGCGTGCAGCGCGCAACGGCAACGCAAGTGACTGCGCGCGTGCGGAGGCAACGCAAGTGAGTGTGCGTGTGTGGGCGCGGCGCACACACGTGTGTGTGTGTGTGTGTGCGTGTGCGTGTGCGTGTGCGTGTGCGTGTGCGTGTGTGTGTGTGTGTGAGAGAGGGGGGGAGGAATAGAGAGGGGGAGGGGAGGGAGAGTGAGGGAGATGTGTGTGTGTGTGTGTGTGTGTGTGTGTGAGAGAGAGGGGGGAGGAAGAGAGAGAGAGGGGGGAGAGTGAGGGAGATGCGTGTGTGTGAGAGAGAGAGGGGGGGAGGAAGAGAGAGAGAGAGAGGGGAGAGAGACGGGGGGGGGGGGGAGAGTGAGGGAGATGCGTGTGTGTGCGTGTGTGTGTGTGTGTGTGAGAGAGAGAGGGGGGAGGAAGAGAGAGAGGGGGGAGAAAGAGGGAGATGCGTGTGTGTGTGTGTGTGAGAGAGAGGGGGGGGAGGAAGAGAGAGAGAGAGGGGGGGAGTGAGAGAGAGAGAGGGGGGAGAGAGAAGAATATAGGGATGTGAATAAATTATAATCCAGCGTGATTCATAGCGACATAATACATACCATGTCAATTAAAAGCACTACTATACAGACCACTGCCTGTCTCGTTATTTCCACCCCGCTATCTGCGTGCGTCCGTGCGTCCGTGCGTGCATGCATGCGTGCGTGCGTGTGTGTGTGAGGGGGGAGGAGGAGAGAGAGAGAGAGAGAGATAGGGATGTGAAGAAATGATAATCCAGCGTGATTCATAACGACATGTGTGTGTGTGGGGGGGGGGGGGGGGGGGTGCTGGCCCATTTCAACGTAGTAGGCCTATTCAACTTGTGTGTGTGTGTGTGTGTGTGTGTGTGTGTGTGTGTGTGTGTGGTGCTCCAAGAGGCGCCACTGTTGTAGGTGGCAGTCTTGGAATGGAATGATTGTTGTGACCCACCCCGACACCCCCTCACCTCCTGTGGGGAGGGGGTGCTCTAAGAAGTGTGACTTATTGATGGCCCATTTCAACGTAGTAGGCCTATTCAACTTGTAGACAATGAATACATTAATTTTGTTTTACTATCGGGGATATTATATATATGAACATAGGGTGTGTGTGTGTGTGTGTGTGTGTGTGTGTGTGTGTGTGTGTGTGTGTGTGTGTGTGTGTGTGTGTGTGTGTGTGTGTGTGTGTGTGTGTGTGTGTGTGTGTGTGTGAGGAAGAGAGAGAGAGAGGGGGGGGAGAGTGAGGGAGGTGTGCGCGTGTGAGAGAGAGGGTGGGAGGAAGAGAGAGAGAGAGAGGGGAGAGTGAGGGAGATGTGCGTGTGTGAGAGAGAGAGGGGGGAGGAAGAGCGAGAGAGAGGGGGGAGAGAGGGAGATGCGTGTGTGTGTGTGTGTGTGTGTGTGTGTGTGTGTGTGTGAGAGAGAGAGGGGGAGAGGAAGAGAGAGAGAGGGGGGAGTGAGAGAGAGAGGGGGAGATAGGAAGAGAGAAAAATATAGGGATGTTAAGAAATTATAATCCAGCGTGATTCATAGCGACATAATACATACCATGTCAATTAAAAGCACTACTATACAGACCACTGCCTGTCTTGTTATTTCCACCCCACTATCTGCGTGCGTGCGTGCGTGCGTGCGTGCGTGCGTGCGTGCGTGCGTGCGTGCGTGCGTGCGTGCGCGTGTGTGTGTGTGAGGGGGGAGGAAGAGAGAGAGAGGGGGGGGGGGGGGGAAGAGAGAGAGGGAGGGGAGTGAGGGAGATGCGTGTGTGTGTGTGTGTGTGGGGGGGGGGGGGGGGGGGGGGGGGGTGCTCCAAGGGGTGCTCCAAGAGGCGCCACTGTTGTAGGTGGCAGTCTTGGAATGTAATGATTGTTGTGACCCACCCGACACCCCCTCACCTCCTGTGGGGGGGGGGGGGGGGGGGTGCTCTAAGAAGTGTGACTTATTGATGGACCATTTCAACGTAGTAGGCCTATTCAACTTGTAGACTCTGAATAAATTCATTTTGTTTTACTATCGGGGATATTATATATATGAACACACCCCCACACATAATGGAAAGATGATTAATGCACAGACCCCAGCGCAGTAGCCTACCGTATTGAAGTAATTAAGTAACTAACTATATAACGTGCGCCAAACTATATAATAGGCCTACCTCTATAGATCCGGTGCGTTTTTTTATTGATTGATCTCCACGTTAACACTGTTCATTGAAAATAGCTGATCTGCAAGCTCACTAGGTTGTGATGAGCCGAGCTCTGTGTGAACCCATATTGTTCTTTTCTACAGTCCGTGTTCCTGTTCACACAGGACGTCTGAGACACTGAACTTGGGGATATGAGGTGAGGGGGGGGGGGGGGGGGGGGGTGTAGCCTCTCTCTCTCTCTCTCTCTCTCTCTCCTTTATTTTCCCCCCTTTATTAGATCTGCCCCGTCTATAAATGTTTTTAAGTCTCACCTTAAGACTCATCTTTTCTCCCTGGCTTTTAATCCCTGGGTCAATGTAATGTTATTTATTTGTTTGTTTTAACCTTTCATGCTTTTATTTGCTCCCTGCATCATGTCAACATTTCCGATTGTGATTCTTGTTTGCATTGTGTGTTTTCTTGCCTGTGTCTTTTTTTGCCACTGATCTGTGCCGCCCTTTGGTCAACCTTGGTTGTTTTAAAACGTGCTTTATATAAAGTTTGATTTGATTTGATTTCTTTCTCCCTCCCTCCCTCTCTCTCTCTCAATTTGAATAAAACGGAAGAACGACATCCTACTAGCTGTTGTGTCTGCAACTGCACATGTGTGCGATGTTTTGGACAATAGGTATAGGCCTAATCACTTATCACTGCATGCAAATGTCATACGTTAGCTCATAAATGAAAACACAGCACTGTATGCCTGGAAGGTTAGAGTAGCATAATGCTCAAGCATTCAGGCTATATTGAAATAGAGGATAAAAGTAATATTATCCGACAGGGGAAAATCACACGCCCAGAGGAGGCGGCCCGCTTGGCCTGCAAGGCGACCATTTGCAACTCGTCTTTACTTTGTATAATCAAGCTTCATCAAGGAACACTGTACCAGATCATTTGTTTTATTTATTTTTAAACATGGTAAATCCTCTGTAATCATTTTTTGACAAATACATTTGCATGTAATTATATACATTGCAATTCCCAGAATAATTAGACGTTATATTAATATGAATTGAACTTGTGATATAAAATGAACAATCTTTGCAAATAATTAGCCTACCATCTCACCTATCCCCAACCCTTACGGGCGTGGACAATTCCAAACAAAATAATGTGGATACGCCCTAAACGCCTCATTAGCCCATATATACTGTACTGATCTGTGATGTTCATTAGAAACTTTTTTTTCACAATGGCTTACATCCAGGCAGGCACGCGCGGTGGACGAATCTTAATCCTGGACAGGTATCAACGCAACAAACAAAGAGGAGAGAAAATATTTTGGCACTGTGCACGAAAAACATGTAATGTTTTTATGCAGACCAATGTTTTTGACGTCAACGAAAGAAATGCCGTTATCAATGTGTTGGCGCAACCTCCTCGACACAATCACGGGCCCAAAGATGACGCGATTCATGACACTGCTTTTAGGGACAGACTTGAGGCCTTGATTCATGCAGACCCAACCAAACCAGTACGTCGCGTCTACGATGAGGCGGTCCGGGCCGCGACACGGGACAGGCCACGCTTAGCGCTCCCTGAGTTTTACACGGTCTCCACCAATATGAGACGAATGAGACGACGACTTTTACCGGCCATTCCTGCCGTGGTCGGAGACGTGGACATCGCCGGACCGTGGGCACAGACCTGGGCAGAAGAGCCTTTCCTGTCGCTTCACAGATGCCCTGAGATTTTCGTCGATGGCACTTTCAAATCCTGTCCAGCACCATACTTCCAGTTTTTGACCATTCACGGAAGGTAATTATAACTTATGATCAGTGTTCAAATGTTGTCTAAATGTTTCATAATCGCAGTAGGCCTACCATAATGTACCGAATTGTTCACTTTGTGATGCAAGCCTGACATTTGACAAAAAATACTCTACGGTATTTTACATATGGCTCCCTCCGGAAAAATCATGCATTTTGGCTAGACACTAACAGAGCTAAGTTGCCTAAGCCTCGTCCCTTCTCCCGCTTCGAATGGGATCAGTGTATTGAAACGGGGAAAATCAGGTGCAATCAGGCCTTTCAATAGACTGAGTAGACGTCTACCCGTCTACTCAGGTGCTCAGTAGGTTGATTCCTTCCTATTGTGTAGGTTGATCTGTGCAGTTTAATGCATCGCATGCAGCTACTGGAGCTCAGTAGGTGATCATTCCTTTCAATGCAGCCGTGGTGTCTACCGCGTCGAACATCGAACATGCACTGCTCCCGTGCTTGCGGTTATGTTTAGGTTAGGATTAGAGATAGGGATAGTAATTTCGGAACAAGGAACCTTCTGACTAACGACATGGCACCGCTCCAGTAGCTGCATGCGATGCATTAAACTGCACAGATCAACCTACACAATAGGAAGGAATCAACCTACTGAGCACCTGAGTAGACGGGTAGACGTCTACTCAGTCTATTGAAAGGCCTGATTGCACCTGATTTTCCCCGTTTCAATACACTGATCCCATTCGAAGCGGGAGGTCCCTTACATGTTTGTGTGTTTAATAAAAAGATAAGAGAGAGAGAAATTAGTTTAGGCCTACATTATTTAATTGTGACTTCTTTTTTACTATTTTAGGTACAGAGAAGACGGGGTGTTGCCATTCGTGATGTGCTTGACGACCAGCAAGGAGGTGGGCGCCTACCGGCAGTGGCGCCTGAGCCATTGAGCAAACGGAGCAGCTGCTCCAGCAGATTAAAATGAGAGGGTGCATTGCACCCCCAGAAATGTTAAGCCTTAACTTGTTTACTTTGTACTACTTACTTTTTGCCCTTTTTATTTTGAAGGTTTGCAGTATTTTCTGTGACACAAGATCTCTTTCATTTCTCAACCGTTTTGGACGAGGGTGGGTTTGTTGGAATCGTGTCACCCCCGTGGGGGCGTTTTTGGGGGTCTCAAGGTTCGGGGACCCCTGGGGACCCCCAGGGACCCCCCCAGGGACCTCCACATGGTAACTCTTTCATTTCTCAACCGTTTTGGACGAGGGTGGGTTTGTTGGAATCGTGTCACCCCCGTGGGGGCGTTTTTGGGGGTCTCAAGGTTCGGGGACCCCAGGGACCCCCCAGGGACCCCCACATGGTAACTCTTTCATTTCTCTACCATTTTGGACGGGGGTGGGTTCGTTGGAATCGTGTCGCCCCCCTGGGTGCGCTTTTGGGGGTCTCAAGGTTCGGGGACCCCTAGGGACCCCCAGGGACCCCCCCAGGGACCCCCACATGGTAACTCTTTCATTTCTCAACCGTTTTGGACGAGGGTGGGTTTGTTGAAATCGTGTCACCCCCGTGGGTGCGTTTTTGGGGGTCTCAAGGTTCGGGGACCCCAGGGACCCCCCAGGGACCCCCACATGGTAACTCTTTCATTTCTCTACCATTTTGGACGGGGGTGGGTTCGTTGGAATCGTGTCGCCCCCCTGGGTGCGCTTTTGGGGGTCTCAAGGTTCGGGGACCCCTAGGGACCCCCAGGGACCCCCCCAGGGACCCCCACATGGTAACTCTTTCATTTCTCAACCGTTTTGGACGAGGGTGGGTTTGTTGGAATCGTGTCACCCCCGTGGGTGCGTTTTTGGGGGTCTCAAGGTTCGGGGACCCCTAGGGACCCCCAGGGACCCCCCCAGGGACCCCCACATGGTAACTCTTTCATTTCTCAACCGTTTTGGACGAGGGTGGGTTCGTTGGAATCGTGTCGCCCCCCTGGGTGCGTTTTTGGGGGTCTCAAGGTTCGGGGACCCCTGGGGACGCCCAGGGACCCCCCCAGGGACCTCCACATGGTAACTCTTTCATTTCTCAACCGTTTTGGACGAGGGTGGGTTTGTTGGAATCGTGTCACCCCCGTGGGGGCGTTTTCGGGGGTCTCAAGGTTCGGGGACCCCCCAGGGACCCCCACATGGTAACATCATGTTTGAAGATCATGTTTGAAGAGAGAGACAACCCTAGCACACAACCCTAGCACACAACACACAACCCTAGTGTTTCGTGTTTTCTACGCGAACTCTATAATTAGCCAACTAGGGGCCAATTAAGGCACTTCTGATTCAGCGCCATTGGTTTAGTGGGGGTAGAAGGAGTTTTGGAGCAAAATGACTAAAATTTGAGAAAATAAAAAATAAAAAATAAAAATATATTTATTTTTTTTACAAAAACTACTTAGTCTGACTCACCTTTTCACGCTGGATTTAATGGAATTGGTCCCGTTGAAAAAGAAAGTTGTCGGATTGAGATATAACCTACATATTCTGATTCAGCGCCATTGGTTTAGTGGGGGTAGAAGGAGTTTTGGAGCAAAATGACTAAAATTCGAGAAAATATGATTTTTTTTTAACTTTCAAACAGCAATTTGACCCATTTCTAAGTCTTCTAGACAGTTAAAACTAACACCATTAGATTTCCCTTACTTGACATAGGGGGGAAGTGTATTTAGAGGAATCCTTATTTTTTTTTATTTTTAGTGGCCTCCAACGCGTTAAAATCAATTAAAAATCCAAAATGTGTCCGTTTGTTTAGAGCAGGCAAATGTTTTCTTCTTCTCATCCAGCTGAATCCAATGAACTTGGTCCTGAGTCGCTACGACACTTCTAACTATCAAAGGTCACGCCCATGACCTTTGTATGGCGTCGAGGCCCTTTAAGGCTATAATCGACAGGGAATAACTAACAATATTTCTAAAACAAAGGGTGTTTATCTATGTCTGAAGCACGGGGAATCCAATGGAATTGATTTCAAGTCTCTACGACACTTTAGACACGTTTTTTGGACCCCACAAACACAAATATATATTTTTTTTTACAAAAACTACTTAGTCTGACTCACCTTTTCACGCTGGATTTAATGGAATTGGTCCCGTTGAAAAAGAAAGTTTTGTTATTTTTCTAGCCTTTCTAAGGCCTCTAAGTCAAAACCCATTGGATATTAGGGGCCCATCTTTTAGTATGTTATATAGCTTGTCAGGACGAACAATCTGATATGTGTTTCTCCACACACGGTCATGTGGTTCAGAAAACTAGGGTTAGACTTTAAAGCGCGATAGCTCCTCCCACAAAGGTCGAAAATGGGCGTGCCTTACATCCACGCATAGCTATCGATTTGACGAACGCGCCAATATGTGTCTCCCCGCACACGGACCTGACGTTCTCAAAATTAGGGTTAGCATTTCACCATTCAATACACTCTAAGGTTTATCATGTCTATAAAGCTTGTGGATTACAGGTCAGAGTTGGAGAACTCTTGCTACGGGTGTCGCACGAGAAGGGCGGACCTATCGGAGCGTAGATCTTGGAGAGCTGTACGCGCCCATGTGAATTATTTGGCTGACGGACCTATCGTTCCCGAGCTAACTAACCCTAACGCTAGCCAATTAAGCGAACCGTAAGTCCGTGTGCTGGGAACCACATATCAGCGTGTTCAGCTTGTCGTGCTGAGTCCGAAAATGGTCTCACTTTTTTCCAGACATGTTTCGAGGGCAAGGGACCGATAGGAGGCGTTTACACCCACTTCCTGACATTGTAGAGAGATAAGACCACAACCGTTGGAATCGGGTCGAAAAAGTAAGTGGGGATACATACCCCTTGATTATTTTAAAACATTGGAAATATATCGTTTCCTGGTGCATTTGTGACACTTTTACAAAACCTTGGTGCCATTTTTTACCACTTTCCTGGGATCGGACAGTCTCGACATTATGATATCTGGATTCAGCGTCGAAAAGTAAGTCTAGATAAGTACATGTTCATTTTTATACTATGTGTTTCCCCTTCCGTCTGCTATTTCACCACTTTCTAGAAGTCGCAAAGCAACAGCAATATGTGCATTGGATGCAGCGTCAAAAAGTGAGTCTACATAGGTACCTTGATACCCCCAAAAACACCCCCACGGGGGTGACACGATTCCAACAACCCCACCCCCGTCCAAAATGGTAGAGAAATGAAAGAGTTACCATGTGGGGGTCCCTGGGGGGTCCCTAGGGGTCCCCGAACCTTGAGACCCCCAAAAACGCCTCTATGGGGATCTACCACAGGTCACAGACAAGGTCAGAGAGAGGATGAGGCACCCAGAACTAGAGACTGGCAGGACACAACTCAGGACAGGAGTCCTTAGTTTGTGTTGGCTACAC